>NW_028327182.1:6972196-7275227 GCF_987537825.1 Furipterus horrens
CTTTGACAGAAGGGTTCTGTTCTTCAAGGTCAGGTGATTACACCCTTTTTGGAAGTCTCTTGAACTAGACATTTTTTAGTGGGAGAATGAAAGAGGAATGGGGAAGGAAAAGTTAGAAGAGACTGGCCTATTAATTTTTGTTTTCTATTTTGGGTTCTTTTAAACAAAGTAGACTTACTTTTCCTAAAACTTCTGTTGACCTCTTTTTCGTTTTGGTAAATATTTTAAGAGGGATAATTTCACATTTTGGAATTTTATATAAACTCAACTTCTACTAAACTTACTATATAAAAACTAACTTATTTAAAATAAATGGAGCTTTTTCTTTATAAAATGATACATAAATTCTAACTGAATTTAGGAGAAATGAATTCTTCAGGAGTAGTAAAATAATTTCAGAATAAAGCGTTAAACTTCTGAATAACTTTTTTCCCATCGTGCTTCTTTAGAGACACATTTCTTGCCTTATTTATCTGGCTGTAATTCGGTTAAGTGATTAAGAAAGTCTTTAAAGACATTTGAAGTGTAGAAGCCAACTTAAGAAAATTTTAAAAGCCACGGTACTTACGCAATATATATTGTGCTGAGTGACCAAAATATCCAAAAACTGAAAAGATTATGAATGCTTGCTTGCTTTTTAAAAGTTGTGTTTCATCATTTTCTACTTAGAGACTTAATGTATTTGTTTTTGTTTTTAACACATTTTTCAAAACCTTATTTCAGGAAGGGAAAATGAACATAAGTTAAATAACAGTAAGAACCATTTCAGGAAAGCTTTGAAGAATAACCCCTCTCTCACTAAGAAAATAAGAACCATCTTGGAGCAGAGTTTGGTGCGGAAATTGGAGACCTTAGGGATTCATGCAGTAAGTACATTCACTTTTGGAATATTTGCTGGTTTTATTTTGTTTTGTTTTCTAAATATGAAAGAATCAGAGAAGAGAAAAAGGCTTGTCAGTCCTGTCCACGTTAGGAGACCGGAGTTGTTAATGTATGTTAATAATTTAAACATAGAAACAAATCTCTGAGGTACGTGACCATATTATCTCCGTTTTACAGAGGAGTCCAGGGTCTTGCATCGGGTCGCACAGCCAGTCGTGAAGGAGCCAGGGTTGGCATCTAGGCACTGCAGTGCTGCCTGCATTGTGCTGTTCAGGCCAGATTGTTGCCTATTACAGCATCAGCCCTTAAGCCATACTTGCTATATGAATGGGTGAATGAATTCTGTTTCATGCTTTTGACAGATTGAATAATTCCAGTATAACATGGGTAGGTAGATAAGTATAGATATATTCTTTGCTTTTTACATTTTTTATTGACATACATAAAATACATAAATCTTAAGAGAGCAACTTGAATTTATTTACCTATATATGTATTTGGCTGCATATGCACGTGTGCATATATATTCTTATATGTAAAAGTACAGGGGTGGGCAAAAGTAGATTTACAGTTAATATGGAAAACAATACAATGATTAATAAATAATACAAGAGTAAACTGTGTTTTGCATACTCACAGCTGTAAACCTACTTCTGTCCACCCATGTGTGTGCGTACATGTGTGTGTTGCATACGTGTGTACAGGCACATGCACTGCACATGTGTTGTATACATGCGTTGTGTGAGAATGTGATGTTTGCGTAAATAGGTCTGTGTACACATCTGTATACATGTGCATGCAGATGTGTATATAGGTGTACATGTGCGTGCACATATGTATTCCTGTGTGTACACATATACGTGTGTGTAAGGGTTTGTATACATGTGTCTCTTGAGTTTGTGTATGTGTATGCACATGTATGATCTGTAACTACCACCCAGATCAAGAGATTGATCATTTTCAATACGCTAGAAGATACTCTCTTGCCTTTCCTTAGTGAATATCACCCCTTATTCTTCAACAAGGGATAATGGCTGTTCTGACTTAAGTTCCCTTGTTCTTGAACCTCATATGAATGAAATCACACATCATGTAGCATTTTGTAGATGACTTCTTTTGCTTACAATTTTGTCTGTAAGATTCATATCTCTCGTTTCATTTAGCAGAGGTTTCTTTTATCAGGGCTTTAACAATTAAGTTTGGAAACAATAACTCAGATATCTAATCTTATTTCTGGTTGGATCAGTTGTCCCAAAATTATTTGCTGAATAATCCGTTCTTCCCCCACTTATTTGAAATGGCACTTTTATCATATATGAAATTCCTATATGCATTTGGGTTTTTTTTAGACTTTCATCTGTATTATCCTGCTTTTTTGTATTCCTTTGCAATAGCTTTGTCCTGTATTTTAATATCTACTATAGGCCATTCCTTCTTTGTTAGTCTTCTTACTTCAAAAAATTCCTGTCAGTTCTTCCTTATTCTTTTCCCAGTGAACTTCAGAAGCAGCTTCCGCAGTTCCAGAATAACCCCTTTTGGGATTCTGATGGGAATTGTCCTAAATTTAGTATACTGATTAGGAAGAATTGACATCAGCACAGTATTGGGTATTTCCATTCAGCTACAGGGTATAGGATGATAGGCAGGGAACAGCTGTTCATGCGGACAGGGGGTAGATCCACGAGGATCCATTGTAGGACGTGCAGTGAAGGAACATAAGAGGGGCTAGAATAACTGAGGTCAGAGAAAAGTTCTTGGGGGCGGCACTTGGTTTGATGGTGGTGATTTCTATGCAGGGCAACTGGGCGGATTGTGGGGCCACTTCCTGTAACCAGAAACACTGGCAGGGAGATGGGAGCCCGTACGGCACTTGTTCCTGAACGAACAGCCCTCTAACTACTGTTTTTCTGTCATCAGATCCAAGTGAATTTTCTCAGATTACCTTATGAATTATACTATTTTCATCATTGAAAGCCTCCGATGACCTTCTTTTACTTGTGGAATAAGCCTTAAGCTTTTCATTTTGGCACTCCGTCTCCTCCTCTGCTCCTCACCCATTCCTTTGCAGCATTAGCCGCTGTCCAGTGCCTTGACTACTTCTGCCTCATTACCTGCCTTTCCTACACGGTGCCCCTACCCACCTGCAACACTCCTTTGTTTCTATTTGTGGGACTCCACCCATCCTTCAGAGCACAGTGCGGTCTTCCCCGTTAGCCTTCTCCGGCCACTGGGACCTTCGATCGCCTCTCTCTGCGGAACTCCTTCAGCCCGTGTGGATGCATTTGGTCCTTAGTACACAACTTGCATTGTTGGTTAATCGGTCACATACAATCACATGTGTGTTCTGTGCATTCACGGCCTGGGTACTGCTAACCACTCATAGACAATCATCATATGCCTTATATGTTCCTTCTGGGGCCCACACAGTGTGTTATATAGTGGGGCGCCCTCCATCTCACATGCGCAGTAAGGAGGAAAAGTTAGCACAGTTAATGCTGACAAATGTACATGAAATGAAACACATCCAGGGTAACTGATTGACTTAACATTTTATTCCTTCAGGATACACGCGGTATTTCCAATGATCAATTCCATCGAGTGCTAAGAACTATGGAATCAAAAAGACGTGATCTAGAAAGACAGATACCTAACTTTCAACAAATTCGAGAATCCCTGGAACATCAGGTCAGCTGCAAAGTTGAGGAGAGAATGTCACTGTCTTCAGGTAAGCCTGTCAGGAACTGCCATTTCATTTCTGTAGATGGAAGTGAAATTGAACCACCTTTTTATAATTTTAAATGGTTCACAAACTTTGGCACTTAATTTTACTGTTTGAACCGTTAAGTGTTGTTGGCGTTTTTTATTTTGTTTTTATATTTAAAAAACCCTGTAGTCTTTCTCCTGCTTTTCATGCAGTGAAGACTCATGAATGACACTATTATTCCAGATAGGAACAGTGCTTCTCAAATGGATACCTTTTCAACTGGAGAAATAGTCAAAGCAATACAACTTCCTCCCAAAAGCAGAAAATTGGTTAAACAAAGACCTGTTTTCACTGACCGACCATCTGTTCCAAAGTGAGTATTTTCCAGCCCTAATTTTTTTCTTTTATAAGTGTTTATCTTAGTCAGCTAAGGCTGCCCTAAAAAATACCGTGGACCAGGTGGTTTAAACAATGAAGATTGATTTTCTCACACTTCTGGATAATGGACGTCCCAGGTCAGAGTGCCAGCCCGGTCACTGAGAGTTCTCTTCCGAGGCCAGAGGGTGGCTGCCTTCTGGCTGCCCTCACCTGGCAGAAAGAGTGAGATCTGGTCTCTCTTTGTTTTATTATAAGGACACTAATCCCCTCATGGGGGCCCCACCCTCATGACCTCAAAACTGATTTCCTCCCAAAGTCCCCATCTCTAGATATCATCACTTCGAGGGGTTAGGGCTTCAATATATGATTTTAGAGGGAGGCAGACATTTAGCCCACAACAATGTTTAACCCCACAGAGAATCACAGTTGCAATTTCTACCCCATCTCTTGTTCGTACTTGGAGAATCTTCTTGTTGCTCAACCTCTTTAATATACATTAAAAACAAAAATCACCAATTCTATAGAAATTTATATTAACTTACATTATTTACTCATGCTGCTTAGAAATAGTTTTCTGTTGTCTTTTAGAATTAAGAAAAATATCAAAGAAGATAATTTTCCCAGAAAGTCTTCCACTATTACGTGAGTACCTGGGAGGGGGGAGGTCACTTCAAAAATTCTTTTCTCTGAACAGTCCTTTCATTGTAAATTAATGTGCTCATATGGTTAACTCAAGTCCTAATTATTAAATGTCATAATTAATTTGCTAGTCCTTTGTGACATTTGTTTCCTTTTTAAATATTACATAACTTAATAGTACTTATCACATTGTGCCCTCCATTAAGAAGGGGGACCACCCTGAGTCATCTCCATGATCCCTTTCAGTGTCTAGTAATTTTCAATATCCTGATAAATTCTAGGAATGACGTTGACTTTAAATGGCTAAAGCCTTGCTGGTGTGGTCAGACAATACTTTAGAATTCTAAGGCTCTCTCAGGACACTAAGAATCCTAGCTCAGTCGCTCATCGACTGTGTACCACTGATTCAGGTGCTAACGAGTTTTAAGCCTCAGTTTTCTTATCTGTAAGGTGGGATGATGCTGCCTTTGGCACAGGATAGTTTTATAATTTAGTAAGAACATATGAAAAGGGCTTGACCTCAGTGGTTGGCATTCAATAAATTATAGGTATATTATAGTTATTAATTATGAGTCAAACTAATTTTATAATTAAATTTCATCATTATTGACTTAGTCAAGAGATATTGATACTATAAATCTTTTCATTGAGGCCTTATGTGTGTGTGTATATAGTAGAGACAGCAGAAATATAATATAGTAGAGACAATATAAATAATGATTCACCCTTCACAAGCACTTTTCATGGGAAGAGCTTTATTTCATGGGACATAGTACAACCAAACGATGGCTGAAATCTTAAGTGCTCTGTGAATATTTTTTAAATGAATGAACACTGCTCTGAACTTGTATTTCACTTTAAAATGGGGTGATACTTCATGTGATAATATCAGAAACGAGATTGTAAAAGCACTTCTGAAGGAGCAGTGTAAAGATAAGTTATAAATAATGACACTATTTTAAAAGGTGGAGTCGTTTTTATTGCCGAAAATACTTTTCCCCACTGAGAAATAGTTTTCTTAGGTGTGTGAAAACCGAGAAAGTTAAGAATATACAAGTTTGGGTTTAGAGGAGAAACGTCACACTGGCAGCAGGTCTGGGTTCGAAGTGACTCTTCAGCCTTTTGCTAAATCCTGCGCCTGGCCGCCACCTTGCTCTGTGACCACATTGGCGTTTGTTAAACTTGGGAATTTCCTGAGAAAGTCCCTACCACTTGAAGAGGCCTGCCATTGGTAAATCCTGAAACATAGGAAAACAGTGCCCCTGTTTGGGTTTTGACCCCTGTTTGGGTTTTGATTTGTTTAGGACGCCTCCCTTTAGCTCAGAGGAAGAGCTGGATGCCGGCGACCTCATCCAGGCTTACACGTCCCCAGACTTGCCTCTCAGGCAGCCATCCAAAGGCAACAAGGGAGGCTTTGGAAGGAAGACTGTCAAAAGTGACACTGACTGGACCGAAGGAAGTGAAATCGAATTCGAGGACTGTGACATTTCTCCCAAGCCCACAGGTGAGCTCTGACCACTGAAAATCGTTTGGGAAATTGTGTTTCGGGCAGTGGTTCCCGACCAGAGGCGCAGCGCACTGGCCGTCTGAGCTGGAACTTGTGTGGGGAGAGAGGACGGGGCTTCTGCAAAGGCTGCTGCTCCCCAGGACCATAGGCGAGGCTTAGCCACGCATTGCTGTTCAAGTGGAAGGAGGAGGAGGAGGAGGAGGAGGAGGAGTGCCCAGGTGCATTCATTTCCTAGGGCTGCATCGGCTCAAACAAAAGAAATATCTCGTCTGGAAGGTCGAAGCCAAGGCTGGTAGGGTGGGTTCCTTCTGGAGGTCGTAGGGACCTGTCCTGTGTCTCTGTTCTTGGCTTGTAGATGGCCGTCTTCCCAAGTTACATTACTCCAACTTCCCTCAGGGAGTGTATCTGTGTCCAGGTGTCCCATTTTTGTAAGGGCACCTGTCATGTCGGACTAGGGCTCACCCTAATGACCTCAGTTGAACTTGACTGTCTCTTTAAAGGCCCTGTCTCTAAATAAGGCCACATTCTGAGACCCTGGGATTTGGAAACAGAATTCAACCCATAAAATTGGGTGATGATGAGAATCTCTTCTACTACGTCCTGCTGCCCCTCAAAGATGGGGCCATTCTAAAGGGAATAAGGTCCAAGTCTGTGCTGTTCACTTGCTGAAGAGAAGTGCTGCTCTAAGTTCATTTTTTTTTTAATTCTGTTTAATTTTTAAAATATTTTAACCATATCCGATATAATTAATTTATTGTATATAATCTGTGTATGTATGTATTTATATAATTGTGTAAAATACAACTAATTCATTTAATGAATTAGTTTTTGAAAATACCCGTATATATATTCCATTCACGCACATTACCTCACTGTAATGGAAGTTTCCGATCATTACTTATGAATGAGACCATCCCCTTTTGATTTAAAATGAAAATTTTACTGCTTCTAGTCTAGAGGACCATATTTTTCAAGGAATCCTAAGTACTAAATGTAACATTTTAACCCCCAAAATACACTAGTTGAGTTTATTTCAATAGTACCTAATTATTTGCAAAGCTTAGACTCCTTCAGAGTTGCTTGTTGGGTTATTTTGGAACTGAAGATAGATACAGGTTTTTTAAAACTTTTCCTGTTTTCTGTCGGTCATATAGGAACCTCCATTAAAACATTAACTGAAAAAGTTGAAAAGACGATTTCAAATCAAAGAACTGTGAGTAGGCCGGCCGGCGGAATTAATGTTGCTGAGGCGTTCATCAGAAGAGATTTCAAAGAAGAACTGAAGGTGAGATCACTTTTACTTGCTAAATATACACAAGGAATTTCATTTTTTAATGACTACATCTTAATTTTATTTTTCATAGTGTGGAGGCTGAGACTTTTACCTTTGCTTGTTTTCAATATCGCCTTCCTTCCTATCCCGTAGAGAATCAAAGATGCAGGGGTGATAACTGGTAATAATTCGCCATCTGCTTAGGCTTCATGGGCTTTCAGAAGCCTGCCCTGGATGGTATCTGATGCTTACAGATATTGGATGATTTGTACATGGACACTTGTTTTCTTTTATTCTTGTTTATTCTATTACGGTTGTCCCGATTTTCCCCTTTGCCCTCCTCCATCCCACCCATCCCCCGTTCCCACAGCCCATCCCCACCCCGCTGTCCGTGTCCATGGGTCATTCATACATGTTCTTTGACTACTCCCTTCCCCGTCTTTCCACCATCCCCGCCTCCTTTCCTCTGGCAGCTGTCAGTCTGTTTCATGTTTCCACGCCTCTGGTTCTGTTTTGCTCATTAGTTTTATTTTGTTCACTAGATTTCTCTTGTAAGTGAGATCATACGGTATTTGTCTTTCGCTGCCTGGCTTTAATGTTCTCCAGTTCCATCCATGCTGTTACAGAGGGTAGGAGTTCCTTCTTTCTTTCTGCAACGTAGTATTCCATTGTGTAAATGTATCACGGTTTTTTGATCCGCTCATCCACTGATGGGCTCTTAGGCTGTTTCCAGCACTTGGCTATTGTAACTAGTGCTTCTATGAACATCGGGGTGTATACATTCTTTTGAATTGGTGTTCCGGGATTCTTAATGGAACTGGGAGACCACCCAGAATCTGGGGCCTCTACATACGAGTCTGGAGACTTTTCTGCTACCACAGTGTGACCTGGGAGTAAAACAGGGATCTTTCAGAGTTTAGCCCAACTTGGTAGTAGTGGGTGGAGAAATCCTTCTGAAAGATGTGTGAGCCGAGCGGATGGCAGAGCCCGAGCCCCAGGGCCTGAGCGGAGGAGGGGCCCTCACACATCCTGAGCGGGTGGGCACCCAGGACATCGCAGCTGCTTCTGGGGGTGGGGATCTCCCTTCACGTTTCTGGGCACAGCTCCTGGGGCTGACAGAGGCTACCAGGGATAGTGGTTTTCTCTCAACTTTTCACTTAGGTTACTTCTTTTCTTGGAATCCACAGCATTGTGTCAAACTGCATGTAATTAGATAGTGCTATTTGTGTTACACAAGGCAAATATAACAAAAAAACATGTATTTCACAGCAAGCTCACATGTCTTCCTTAGAAAGGGCGTGGTAGGCACGCATGCACCTTTCAGTTAGGTTTTAAATGTCATGATCACAGCTAAGGGCTCCAGAGATGGCCTGGCTCCTATTTTAAGGAGCATCCTAACTTTACTTCTAAACTGTAGTGTTTCTGGAGTTTTCTAAATTCATGATTGGTAGAACAGGAAACATGTCAAGAAAGAAAAAGAGGGGTTCCCCTCTGTTTTCAAAACACATATCTCAATCCATTTCATGGCCCCGCAGGAACGACCAGAAGAGGGATCCTCCAAGGTGCCCGGCCGCCTCTCCTTCAGGGTCAGCCGGACTCAGTGAGGCCGACACAGCGGCCCAGGGGCTCCAGCTGGCGCCTCTTCTCTTAAGAAACATTATTCTCCTCGTTTTGTTTTTTCTTTAGTGCTCAGATGTGGATGACGACGACTGGGACATATCATCCTTAGTGGAAGAAAAACCTTTGGGGAAAAAAGATGGGAAGGAGCAAAAAGAGCGTCTGCCTGTGAAGAAGGAATCACATTCTACCCAAGTGCCAACTGCCTGGGGGGCGCCCATCCTTCACGGGCCGAAGGGAGAAGGTCGTTCACTTTGCTGTCTTGCAGAAACTCGGGCCATTTTCTAATTATTTGTGCTTTGTCTATAAATACCTAATGAAAACTCTGCTGATATGTCATCAGACCGAAACACTCCGTTGGCATGACAAAGACCTTGATCCTTTATATTATTTTAGTTAGGACTAAATGTGTACAACTTACTGATTTGTGTATATTTATTATTTTTATTTAATTCCAGGCCTGATCATTAATATTTAAATTTTAGGTTATTTTTTTAAATGCCCATATAAATATATACACTCTTTATGCAGGGGCCCCATAGAAATTAAAATTTACCATCATATACTTAAATGAGGCCATCCATTTGAAATAGGCTTCCTGAATTATTCTGTTTATGTATTAAGTATATTTATTTTCTTCGAAGAAAGATTTCTCTGATGACATTATAGCCAGTGGGATAAATGACAGAAGAAACCATTAGTTGAAATTGGCCCTTGGCTATAAAGCCTTGAGTCTGCGTAAGTCCAGTGACTTAACTCTTGATGCATTCAATTTTTAAAACTAGAAAATGTAATTTATATTCTTCATCAAAGTAACTGCTGCACATGGTGAAAGACCCGTCGGACAGAAGGGCTCCCCCACTGGCAGTGGCGCCTCTGAGGGGCACTTCCCTGCCTGAGTAATGGGGTCACAGCACGGTTTGTAGACTTGTCAGCATCAGACATGAACTGTTAATGCCCTGCTAAGACAGATGGAGATCTGGCTTATTTTCTCTGCCCACTCACCAGTATTTTTGTACCCGTGTTTGTAATTTTTAAATTAACACATGTTCATGGCAACGTTTGCTCTGGCCATTTGCAGGAGTATCTCCCGCCCCCCCCCCCCACTTTGTAAAATGGGCCATTGCTGCCTCTGCCCTTCACTTCACCTTTTCCCTCCACCGCTCTGTCAGCTGCGCCTTTGCTTTCACGCTGTCAAGTCATAAGGTCAACTTCTGTTCTGGAACCATCGTGAAGTTATCTGTGCTATGTCTACGTATCGATCTTAATAGTTAAAAAACCAAAAGGCCGTGTTTGCCATCCAGTGACTCTTATGTTCACAGGGCAGAGAGGTCTCTTTGAATCCATTTCCTTTCTCTTCTGCCAATGCCATGACCTCAAAATAAAAACAAGCACAAGAACAAAAAAGCCTATCTAAAATTAAACTCAAGTGGAATTCAGTGCACCACTCTATTTGCAATGGCTCGAGACAATTTTTAAGCTCACCTACCCTAGAAAATCTATTTTTACCATTTAGTCCCTAGCTGGCTTCTTTAATGGCTTTTTGGTTTTTGTGGGGTATTTTTGTTTGTTTGTTTTTTCTTTTCTTTTTTTTTTTTTTTTTTGGTGTTAAGGGAAACGAATCTTTATTCAAAAGCTTCACAATTTTGGAATAACAGCTTCCCCCAAGAACTAGTCACTTAGGCCTATCAATTAAGACTAAGCTCTCTAACTCTTTAGTTAACAGCTTTAATCACGTAAGCCTATCAATTAATGCTAAGCTCTAAATACCTGGGTCCTCCTATCATTTCCCCGTTAGTTTTTAGTTATCTTCCTTCTGTAGGGCTAGTTTACAAACTAAAACAACCTATAATACAAAAGCTACACAATTCCGGAAGAATGGCAGGCTTCTGCCTCAGAGCCTGTTCCCTCTAGAGCAACCGAAGAATAAACCTGCCCCCCTCTGCCAGGCCAGCCCGATCCTAGGCTGTGCCCAGAGTTCCTTCCCGTCCCAAATCCTGTCCGTTGGGGAACGCAGGCAACTGCAGCACCATCATGCAGGCGTCCTCGAGGACTAGCTGGCTTGTTCATGTGACTCTGCTTTCTTTACCACCTGCTCACTCAGAGTCAGTAACAGGGCTGCACCCTCCCAACCCTGCGCTGGACGCAGGGAAGGAGCGGTGCAGGGCACATGCAAGGGACCCGGAGAGCACCCTAGAGACGGGGCCACTTCGTGGTTGCACTGCCGTGGAGCCCCTGCACAGCTGGGGGAGGTGGGGGTGAAGTGGCAGGTTTTTACATGTGCTTATTTAATCACGGGGCCTCCTCTTCCTCCTCTCTCTACCCCTCCCTCTGCAGGCCTTCAGGATGAGCCAAGCACACTGAAGAGCAGTTTAGTGACGGTGACTGACTGGAGTGACTCGTCAGACGTGTAACTGCAGCCCCACACGTCAGAAGATCCGGTGCCAAGAGTAGTTCAGTGTCGCGGACTGTCAGGGACTTGCCAACACCATGCAAACGCTCCTGCCTTACAGCATTTCCCACAACAACTAGGAAGCCAGCTCAAACGAGGGTCTCTTTACTGGCACCAAATACAGCCCTGAAAAACAGGGTAGCAACAGAATTCTGAAGAATATAAAGCTGCTTAAAAATAGCGTCATGCAGTGTTTTTTCCTCAAGGTGTTTCAGCGTATTTTTTTCCAACTACTTTTTAAGTGAAAAATTTTAATTATAGCAGGTGTTGGGTCTGAGTTAAAACTTTACATCTTTCTTATGTTTGTTATAACATTGGAAGTGTTTTATCATAAAATTCTATTAGTGGAGTCAGTGAAATCTTAAGGGTAGATTGGTTATTTTTCATATAGAAGTTTAGAACTACAAAAATATAGCTAGGCCCATGTTAAATACATTTTCCAGAAGTATCTTTACCATATGCAGCTTTGAGCCATTGTAAGCATGTTGTTATAAAACAATTATTTTAGAAGTACCATTTCTGCAGCATAACCCTTGCCTGGGATGTCTTATGAATAAGATGTAGCTCTTTTTAAGATGGATTCGAGAATTAGTTCTTCCACCTTCTCGAACTAGGTCTTGTTGATCAATAAACCTACCCTGCTCCAAACTCTTATCTGTTGAGTGTTGGTCTCTTTTGAAGCTTTGGGCATGAGGACCTTGGGCCTGTAACAAACAGGAGGCCGGACAGGAGCTAGTGTTCCCGATGGACTGGCCCCCACTCCACCTGCATCATGCCACGTGTCACATTTGGAGTAAGGAAACATCTTTGGATTTCAGTCAGCTGTCTGTGAGATATAAGGACCCTCTCCCCTTTTTTTCCTTAGAGAGTTTAGTAAATTACACCTTTGTTAGCAATATTGAAACATTTATATTTTTCTTCCTCCCTGATCCCTCAAGATGCATGGAGACTCTGAATGGGTGTCATTATGTTCATGGAAATATGGTGGTTTTTCATGAAGTTCGATATGAATCTGTTTTGCTGATAATAGGACACAAATTGGAGACTCTTGATAAGGCTTTGACTGGAATGCCCACACCGCCCAGCTGGCCACTCCTTCCACAGCTCAATTCTTCTACAGCGGTAGCTTCCTAAGTAAACTTTTGCTTGTATTTGCAAAAGAAAAGAGAAATGCATAGACTCCGGATGTCTCCAGAAGGTGCTAAGGAATTCTTGACTTTGGAGGCTGACAAAGCTTCTTGGGAAAAACACTTGGTACATTTCTCACTTACATGGTTCACAGCTGTCTTTCCAGGCGAGGAATGAAGGTTGTTCTCCTGGGAGGTGGCAAAGGAAGAACCTGAAGACCTTTGGGGGGACCTAGAGAACCTGAAGAATTTACCTGAGTCTTACAGGTATTGCAGGCAAATGCCGACGGCAATTATGTGGCTTGGCTTCGAGCAGCCCTGAGGCTAATTAAGATTCAATCTGGAGATTCCTTATGAAATCCCAGCAAAGCAGATTTAAAACAGCCTATATAATCAATTGCTATTCTTGTACTCTTGCACATAACAGACCAAATTTATTGAAACGAGACTTATGCAATGAAGCACTCCTAACTTGGCTCTCTCTGATAAAACAAGAGCTGCTTTAGAGAGAGAAAAAATGTTTCAATGGAAACCGTAATTGTGGATATTATAGTTCAGTTACCTGTCTTTAAATTTTTTTTTCACCTGTGGACTGGACAGGAGCCTGAATTTTTCCAGGGAAAGTCTGGCTGCAGCCCTCTGATCTAGCGTTTCATTTTCGTCCCTTCCTTTGCCCTGGAGTTAATGAGAAAAACTTAACTTTTTCCCTGAGCCTGGCAACTGCGCACTGTAGCTAGACGACACAGTGTAAATGTTGGAGAAATCCTAACAGCTCATGTTATGTAAAACCACGCAGAGCCCACTGAGCACCTGGTGACATCATCAGGGGCATTTGGACCACAGACCAGAGGACTCTGTCAGGTTTTCAGGGCCTGCCTTCACTCCAGCAAAGGAAAGCTCTGAGCCTTTAATCTGGAGGTCCAGCCAGCACCCACCCCTTGCCTTGCCCCTCCCCCCTCCCTTCACAATAAAATATGCCTAAATTCCAGGTGCTCTTAAGAGCGATTTGAGGATTTGAGAATTAGTTCTCCCATCTTCTAGAGCTAGGCTTCTCGGTCAATAAACCTTACCTTGCTCAAAAAATTTTTTAAAGTCACTATTTTAATTGTAAAAGTATGAAAAGATTAAAGATTGAGTCATTCCTGAATTCATATGTGTACGGAGTCCCTCCCCCTTTTTAAAAATGCCCAGGCCGTATTATGAAATACCTCAAAACCTAGGTTAGCTCTATTCTTAAGCATGGCATCGTCAATGGTCAGAAAGTTCATATTTTGCGTTTATTAATACTTTGTGGTACTATCTGTACTCGGTTCCCCAGAAAGTAACACTTTATTTTTTTAAAGTATATTGTGTTGTTATAGTAGTCACAATTTATTTTCCCCTTTGCCCTCTGCCCAGCACCCCCCTTCCCTCCAACAATCCCACCCCCCTTGGTTCATGTCCATGGGTCGTGCATATAAGTTCTTTGGCTTCACCCTTTCCTGTATTATTCTTAACTCCACCCTATTTTGTACCAGCCAATTATGCTTTTTAAACCCTGCACAATATCCCCATTTCTCCCCCTCCCCCCTTCCCAGCTAATAACCCTGCAAGTGATCCCCATACCTAGGATTCTGTTCCTGTTCTGATTTGCTTAGTTGGGTTTTGTTTTTATTTTTCAGATTAATTTTTTTATAGTTCTGAGTTTGTTGTCATTTTATTGCTCATAATTTTGATCTTTTTCTTAAATAAGCCCCTTTAACATTTCATATAATAAGGGTTTGGTGATGATGAACTTCTTTGGCTTTACCTTGTCTGGGAAGCACTTTATTTGCCCTTCCATTCTAAATGATAGCTTTGCTGGATACAGTAGTCTTGGTTGTAGGTCCTTGATTTTCATCACATTGAATATTTGTTTCCAGTCCCTTCCTGCCTGCAAAGTTTCTTTTGAGAAATAAGCTGATAATCTTATAGACACCCTTTGTATTTAACTCTCTGCTTTTCTCTTGATGCTTTTAAGATTCTCTATCTTTCACCTTTGGCATTTTAATGATGATGTGTCTTGGTGTGGTCCTACTTGGGTCTAGCTTGTTTGGGACTCTCTGTGTTTCCTGGACTCGTGTATCTATTTCCTTTGCCAAATATGGGGAGTTTTCCTTCATTATTTTTTCACATAAGCTTTTGGTTTCTTGCTCTTCCTCTTCTTCTTCTGGCACCCCTACAATTTGGATGTTGACACATTTAAAGTTGTCCCAGAGGTTCTTAAGCCTCCTCATTTTTTTCAATTCTTGTTTCCTCATTCTGCATTGGTTGACTGTTTTTTTCTTCCTTATAATCCAAATCATTGATTTGAACCCTGGTTTCCTTCCCTTCGCCATTGGTTTTGTGTGGATTTTCCTTTGTTTCGTTTAGCATATCCTTCACTTCTTCCCTATGCATTTGCCGTACTCAAGCATATCTGCCAAGTCTATGAGCATCTTTATCACCAATGTTTTGAACTGCGTCTCTAAGGTTGGCTATCTCTTCGTCGCTTAGTTCTCCCACTGGAACCTTGATCCGTTCCCCCTTTTGGGCCATACTTCTCTGTCTCCTCATCTTGACAGGCTCCTGTGTTTGTTTCCCTCTGTGTCTTAGGTAGAGTTGCTACACCTGTTACGTTGTGAGGGGCAGAGCCCTAGGTATTTGTCAGTACAGGGCAACCCATTTCACCACGTTGTGGCGCTGCATGTGGGGGAGGGGTCTGAGAGGGAGCAATGCCGCCTGCCCAGCACTCGCCCCTTTTCCAGGCACTTCTCCCACTTCCGCACCAGACTGGCGCCCCTCTAGCTGCTGCCCTGGCCATCGTTCCTAGAGTAAGTGGGTCTGTGAACGCTCTAGGACCATGGGGGGGCCCTTTAAACAAGCGGACTCTGCTGAAAAACTAGCAGTTTCTGCCTCTGCCCCAACCCCCACTGGTCTACACAGTCAGAAGCAATGAGGCTTGATTTTCCCCAGCGCTGGGACTATGAGCTGCATGGTCTGGTCAGGAGCTGGGAGCGCTCCCCAGGTGTCCCTCCTGACTTTTTAAACCATGTAACTGCACTTCCTGCCAGGCTGCTGCTGCTGCCGCCACCACCGCCACCACACCGCGTCCTCTCCACCCAGATTCCACCCCTCCTACCTGTCTGGGTGAGTATTTCTTCTTTATAACTTTGTTTGCTGGACTTCCATGCAGCGCGATTTTCTGGAACTTCTGCTTGTCTCTAGTTTTGAAGTAGTTGTATTCCTTCTTGGTTGTGGAGGGAGACGCAGTGTGTCTGTCTACGTCTCCATCTTGGTCGGAAGTAGAGCCAGAAAGTAACGTTTTAACTAAATGGTTGCTGCATTTTGGATGGCTTTTCATTTTGTCAGTCTTTGAAGTGACACTCTCCATTCCATCATTGTGACTGAGTTACTAGAAATGATTTCTGAGTTGAACTTAATCTTTCTAAGGGATTTAAGCTTGCCTTGTTGGCTATGCCATAAAACATCTTGATTTAAAGTTCTCATAATTTGTGTCTATCCCCCCTCCTCCCTTCCTTTTTACATGTAGTCCACTGGCATCCTTTACAAAACTTCCCATGGGGACCCTTCTATGCACATGTACACACTTCACATATAAGTTTGTAGTTTTAATGAAAGCCAACTCCAAACGTTCATACAGTAAGACAGAGATAAGCAACCTACAAAAACACACTGCCCAAGAAGGCACACAGGACACTGTGTTCAGTCAACAGGTATATAGCTAGTTGGGTTTGTTGTTTTTTAACATGCATCATTCATTTAATTAGATGAAATTTGTTTAATGTGTGTTATTTCACTTAGATCAACTTTGAGATGTAGCTCTTATTGTAATCCTCACCCTGAAGATGTGAGAAACTGGAGTTACTCAGTAACTGGCCAGAGGCCATACAACCAGAAAGTGATAAGAGCAGGCTTAAAACCAGAGGTCGGCTCCATGTTCTGCGTCGGCCACAAAGAGGGCTGAGGGAATGTGAGGAACTCAGCTAAGTCCAGACAACATTTAAATTAAGTCGCTACACCTGCGCTGTAAAAGCCAGTCCCTGAACTCACCTGTCTAGTCCTCTCACTTCATCCTGCTAGATGGGGTCTCTTCACTTTTCTTTGGACCGTCACCTTTATTTCCTCTCCCTGAGGCACAGCTATCATGATGTCCCTGGTTACGGGCAGAGCTTTTCTGTCTTTTTTACTCCCTTTTCTCCCTGAATTCCTCCCTAGAATAGCTCAGCACAATCTAACCAGTATCTCCACCAGGACAGCTCTGAAATGTTCATTTGTATCCCTGGAAAAGATGGACTTCCAAGTATTATGATCTGGAATGTGTGTGTGTGTGTGTAATTTTGGGGGCTAACAAACGTTTCTTTTCTTGCCACTGAGCGCCTCCCAACAATGTGATTGTCCCTTGTAAGCCTTTCACGCTTGAGGAAAATGTTACTCTTACCCAGGCTGTGATTAACATCGTGAAGTGTCTTGCTCAGGACTAACAGACGCTGCCCTTACCCAAAGCTTGAAACTATACATTTTACCCTAGACTGCCTCAGTGCCAAGTCCACGTTCTGTCACTCGCTGTGGCAAGTGACTTACACTCTGCTTTCATTCACTCCCCTCCGCACTCAGAATTCTACCCACCCGAGAGGGCCGCTGTGAGGATGCGGTGAGTTGGGGAGTGAAAAGTGTTCAGAACAGTGCCAAGCATGACCTTTGTTCAAAGGTCAATGCAGCAACTTACATATCTGAAAACTGGTCTCTCCAATACCCATCAGAACTTGGCCTGTCGGCTGTGAGAATCAGGTGCAAACAGGCTCCAGGACTTCCTGTGCTGGCTTCGAAGTCAGCCATGACCATGATCAGCGGTTCTAGCTCAGCTATTGCTGCTACTCCGCCCCAGAATCGGCCTTCTGTATCAGAGAGGCTTAAGCAGCTACTCCCGGCGGGCGAGCCAGGGACTGGGCCATGTCTCGGCCACAGTAGCCTCCTTTGGGCAGTCTCTGTGAATTACACTGATGCTGGCAGGTCTGAGTCACTACATGCCCCCAGGAAGGTGTCCGTTCAACCCCAGCACCTTTTGAGGAATAGTCTCGCATCGCCCCCATGCTGTGTACAAGACACCATTCCTTATACACTTTCTGTTAAATCGATGAAGAAAGAGCCATAAGGAATGGGGACAAAGACTGCAACATATGAGTAAGACTACAAAATACATAGTCCCTCTCTATATCACAGTTCGCTTACTGCGGCCTCACTGTATCGCGGGATGTTTTGATGTTTTAAAATATTATATTTAATTACTTATTGCGGATTTTTCACTATATTGCGGGACTTTGCGGTACTGTATACGTATGTTGTTAAAGTTACATAGGTTTAAGAGTGTAGAATATGTTTAAGAACATAAGTAGTGTTTATAAATGTGGAAAAGGTTAATAAGGGAGTGGAAAGGGTTAATAAGGGACTGCGAATGGGGAAAGCTTTATAAAGCCTTAAAATATATATCAATACTAAAATAAATGTCGGCGGCGGCGGCAGCAGCCGTCCGTCCCGAGAGACGATGGTGTAGCTTCTTAAGAGTCTATCTGCACCGCCGAGAATGGCTGTGCAGTCCGACTCGGGAGTGACACGGTATCTGTCTCCTCCCGTGTTGAATCGACCTCTTACGATGACGCTGGAGTGTCCTCTTCAGCGAAGCTGAAGCTACAGAGCCTGGGCAGGGTGATATGGAGGGTCTGCTGTTGCCCATGCAACAATAAATGCAAGGTTCCTACTTTGCGGATTTTCACCGATCGCGGGGGGTCTAGAACATGATACCCACGGTAAGTGAGAGAATACTGTACTCCTTGACCACTTTCAGTGCCAAATACATGTGCAATAAATGTATAAAATATATACCAATCCTGGAAATAACCTCTTTATTTTTTTACAGAAAATGATTAGTATATAACTATGTAAGAACATTTACATCCATACAATCAACAATTCCTCCAAATTCGCGTTTTAAAAATAGTTTGAGTGTTAATCACAGGAGGGCCTCGCTGGGATCATTCTGTGAATGGCTCGCCGTTGTAACAAACTCAGGACACGGCCCGCACCGGGCTCCTGTCAGACGTAAGCATTCTTGTCAAACTGTTTGGAAGGGTTTGAGGTTTTCACGTCGCCGCCGCCGTGATACTTCGTCCGGGAAGACATGGCAGGTGTGGCCCCGTTGTAGGCGTAGCCCATCCTGGAAAGGCAAAAACACAGCTCAGCTGATTCTGCTTTACACGGAGCGCAGACAAACATGGGGAGAAACCACGTCCCCCTATTTCTGTCACAGCTCAGATGACGTCTCCCCGGTTACTTTCAGTTAGCGTTCTTCCCAAGAAATATTTCAACGTCTTTTCTGAACCGCTGGTGTGACAAAGACTCTGCAGAACAAACCCGTGGCTTTTTCATTTGTTCAGTGATTCTCCTTAAAAACTATTATTTAAGCTCATCTTCTTGGAAGCCAGAAGACCACAGTGACCCTCATCAGCAATTTCTATGTGAAAATTACAATGAGGCCAAAGGGAAGAATGTCCCAGTAGTCAGATCCATATTTCTACTTCCAGAAATAGCTTTGGGATGTAAGAATGTTGAGCGTTTTTCTAAATGAATTATAATGAACTATCTTCTATTCAACATAGTATTTACTGTGTTTAACATTAGGTTTGTTCCATATTCCTAACCTTTCCCGATTCTGGGTATTTGAAATTTCTAAGAATCAGGAACTCTAATTTGTCCCAGAAGTAGTAACTGAGAACAGTACTGTACTTTTTAACAGATCTTTTTTATTTTTTTTCCATACCTGGGTGTTTTGTTGTTGTCAGATATTGAAAAGCAAAATATGACACCACCAATTATGCAGAGGGAGGCTCCCGACCATCCAATGAACAGAGCAGCTCCTAATTCATACCTGGGAAGAAGTATTACAGAAGTATAACAGCTTACTTATTAAGGGGGGGCGGGGTCAACTGTACTGAACACTACTCGCCAACATTCACTGAATGCTAATTCTATTTTTGCTATTAGAGCTTGTACAGGAAGTAATAACACCTTGTATCGTATAATGCTTTAAAATTTTCTCGTAGTGTTTTTATAGCCATCGCTTGATTACATATCCCCAGCATCCCAAGAGGAAAACGAAGGCGGCCCTGCAGGCCAAGGAGAAGTGAAGCAGTGAAGCAGGCTTACACAGCATCTTTCTTCTGCACTCCAGTTAGAAAAGGGAAGGCTGCCTTTGCTTTCACTTTAGCTCAATTCATTAAACATTTATTAAGTTCCTGCTATGTACAAATCATGCGCAAGGTACTGAAGCGGGGCAAAATACGCCACCCCCAAACATGCCACGTTAGCATCAGGATTATTTTGAGCTGAAGGCAATTGAGAAAAGGCAGCAGATACAAGAAAAGCTCTCTGCCCTCCCCTATTTGCCTAAGAGCAGGAGATAAGTATATAAAGGTGTCCCCCCTCCCTTCTCTACCAAGAAGGACAAGTTAATCACCAGAGGATCCACGTAAGGAACTTGACTAGCGCTCATTTTCTATTAGTTCCCCCATATATCTGCCTTCCCATAATTGGCCACCCTAGAAACTTGAAGTCCTTTCCCTTGGTATTATCACTTCTCTACAAACTTATTATTCTGTTAAGATTCTATATAAGCCCAAATTCTTACCACCCCTTCGAGTTACTCATCACTGTGCATGTGTAAGTCACACATTAATAAGTGCCTGTTTATTTTTCTCTTATTAATGTCTTTTGTCAGTTTTATTTATCGGACCCCAGTGGAGAATGTAGGAGATTAGAGGGGGGAAAAAAAGTCTTCCCTCCTCCTCAATAGTGGCCATAAAAGGTCAGTGACATACAGCATCATCCTGCTTATCACTACAACCCAGTGGAAGATGAATAAAAAATAACTACCATTTCCTGATAGACTGCTATTACGCATCTCCTAGATGGCAGTCCAGCTCTGCTGATGACTGGAATAGACGCAAAGATAAAAAGACAGTCGCCGCTTTGGGCAGCTCACCACACACAGGTGCACATAATGCCACTCAGAACCAAAGTGGCAATCACAAGGAAGGGCTACCGGAAATCTCCTCTTGGGGGAGGAGCATCTGCCCAGAGAAAGAAATAAGGAATGAGAAACGTATACCCCAGTCTCCGGGGCTGTTTCTCCTCCTGTCTGCCTATCCTATTCTGAAAGGATAGTATTTTTTAAAAAGAAGAGGTTGTCAAACGTTTTTTAGCCCCCAGACTGCCACTGTAAGGGGAAAAAAATGATGGCTGTCATTCCCTACCAAAGGGCACTTGTCATTGTAAAATGAAGTCACAGTTAGAAGGCTCTTATCATACAGAATTCACCGAGGAGCCGAGAAAGAGAAACAGGAAGTGAAAAAGACTTGCCAAGGTTGGCTGCCTCCCCAGCCCAAGCCCCTGAACTACATGCAGGGGCAGGGCCAGGGCCAGGATCGGTGTCAAGGTCACACGATGATGTTGGTGGCCGCTGGCCTGTGCCTGTCCTGAGCTTTTCCTCATCTGTTCTTCATGCCATGACCCTGGCCACCAGCTGGTGGGAGCGGGAAGCAACACGTACAGAAAATGGGACTATTGCCTGTTTCAGATATGACTACAGAGGCGATTTCAAGGCCTGCATTTGCAATCGGGAGGGACTGATGTACACAATACATGCTGCCCTGTGGTCCCTCCTTTTCTCACTCCTGTGTTGCTTTTTCTGGGAACTGAAGGTGACGGCTGAAGCAAGGAGCAGCTGTAAGCACCTCCTGCACTGGAGCCCCCGATGAGGCTCCGGGAACCGAGACACTTCAGCTGCCACCGTCAGAGGCAGCAGCAGACACAGAAGGGCAGTCTAAGTGAGAGAAACACCTTCAGTCTGCACAAAACCAACAGGCCAAAGAGGGCTGAAGAGAGAGGCGCACAGGTGAAAAAGAAGCGAGCTGGCCCGACCAAGAGTGTTGAATTGGCAGTGTTATAAAAGGTGCCTTCACGGAATATGCTATACATCTACAAAGGATGTCCTGGATTTCCACATCGGCCCTGCTTTTATGCTGTTTGAACAAGATTGTGCAAAGAAAACAAGCCGCGTGCCAAGCTGCCAAAAGGCCTATAGGAAGCCAATGTCAGATCTATCCATCCTCTTCCTTTTGCTGCAAATACAACGAAAGGAAGGAGCACAAAATTTCTACTTGAACATTATTGTAAGATTACGATTGAATGATACTTTCTACTTTTCTCTGTCCCCGCCAACCTCAGAGTATAGGCTGTCTTCTCTCCTGAAACGTAGTTGAAATACCCCTGGAAGAAACAGTCTGAGATTTCTCTTAAACTCTTTAGCTTTCTACAATAGGATGCCAGTACCAGGTACCATGGCTGATAAAAAATAAGTCTATAACTATTACTAGTGGTCAGTTGGAAGTGACAGTGACAGAAATTATACACCACCGCTCAGGACTATGAATTCAAAAGAGCATGCAAACAGGTACATAGTGTTGTTACAAATCAGAGGACAGATTACTCAGGTAGCTCAACCATCAGCAATTATGTCTTTGTATGTATTTAAGCATCTTGAAACATTCTGAAGAGATTTAAGAATCATGAGTTTGGCTTATATTAAAATTGGTTTACTTATTCCTGTTTTAAATATATTTCAATTTTCTTTAAGTCACTAAATACAGACTCTGTTCCAAGGAAAAGATAATTTTCATTTGAATTCTGTGTGATTTTTGTTGAAGACAAACATCTAATCAATAGCAGTACCTGTTCAGAGCTGAAGTCTTTAAGAGACTCCACGTCTATACCAGTAATTTTTAACAATTGCACTGTGAGGGCTTTTGTGACTTGGTTCTTTCTCTTTCAGCCTTTTTCTCTTCAATCTGTTAAAAGACAGGTATAGCAGACTTACTCAACAGTTACTTGAATTCACACCTATCAGTGTGCGTGATCTGGCAAAAATGGACTTCCATTACTGAAAGACAGGGTTGAGAGACAACAATATATTGTAATATCCACTCAGATTAGTCTGGGAGCACACCTCCTTCACACTGACTGGGAAACTGTCGCTGCCTGGAAGTCTTTCTTCATCTGTGCTAATGCTAAGAAGCTGACTTCAACAAACACATTTGGAGACTATCCAAATTTCAGGCCATCTGTCGCAGGTCTTTCTTTTGTTAACAATATCCTCCTGGCCCTAGACCAGCTTCCCCCTCATTGTGTGGCCTCTTTCATGAGCTGTTACAATTGCCAAAATGTCTTCATTTTTCTGAAAGGCTATGCATCTGCTCAACACCAGACAGATCCACGATCATAAGGTTGAGAAGGGAACTTCGTGTTTCGGAGCATCTTTCAGATACTCTGCTCAGCTGATAGTACATGAGTAATAGGGGGGAAATGTACTTGAATACAGAGACATTAAAACACAGATAATTCACTTAAAATTTCTGCCCCCAAAGAACCATAAAGATCAAAGGCATAAAAATGGCCTCTGACCCATTGGGTAAAGTTCTTCTCACCCGCCTGGCTGAGCCTGGGGCCCCGGGCTGTTGCTCACATCTCTCATTGCACGTTGAGAGAACTAGAACTAGCACTGCCTTTGGTGGCCTTCATTCTGCTGCCGCACAGACTTCTCCTATTTCAGCCCGGTCACCCTCACAGAGATCCTCAGCGAATGGGTTGAGGAACACCTATGCTTTATCTTCCCCTCCTATTTCTCTCTTCCTTGCACCCAAACCCATTACCTCCTGATCGGCGATCCACAGGGAGGTGTTGAGCCCCATCTGGTCCCTCCCATAGCAGTGACCGGGTAATGTGCTAACCGTTTGTTTTGGGGTGGATGAAACACACATAGCTCCTTTGTCAAGGATCTTATAGTCTAGTGGGAATAGTTAGACATTAAGGAAATAATTACAGTAAAGTATGATGTAACGTAACAATAGAATCAGAAGAGCTTTTTTTCCTTTTCCCTCCAAAGTAAACACTACCTGTTGTTCCAAATCTATGTGGACGTGGTTCAGGTAAATGCCCACAGTGACAAGAAGTACTGTTACTGTCAACTCACAGTACTAGGGGGTTTTTTTATGCCAAGAGTTTTTTTTTTAACACAGATTATTCTCTTCAGTCTTCACTGCAATTCTGAAAGATGGGTTTTACCAATGAGGAAACTGAAGTTCAGGGAGATTAATAAATGACTTGCCCCATATCTTAGCTAAGTAAATGGGAGAACCAGGATTTAAAACCCATAACCGGGATCCACACCCTGAGCTCTGAGCTGTCCCTCCTTCTTCCTTAGCTGAGTACAAGACGGCATTAATATAAAAAAAATACAATCAAGGCACTGTATTTTCAGTCATCATTGCAGAAAGCTGTGTTCTCTCTCCCTGGCTCATAACGTTCTCAGTGGCTTAAGAGCTCAAAGGTATGGAATTTTTTCTAAATTCCCTTGGGCTATCTTTTCACCCAGCACCAAAAAAACAAAAAAAGTGAGCTCAGTAATTAAAATCAGAACATACTGGACTTGAAAAAAGGAGAGTATCAGCTCCTCTAAAAACAAACAAAAACTAGTAAATGAAAAACAAAAAAAAAACAAAACAAAAAAAACTCATCCTTTTGAGATGCCCAGAGAAGTGACATGACCTTGCTGAAAGTCACTGAACTAGGAGCCGGGTCTTGTGACATTCAGGACAGTGTTTTTTTTCCCAAACATATTATCCTACTCCTCGTTTTAATCATGAAGGGCAGGAGCCAAAATAAATATTCCGATTACCTTAATAAGTAAAACTGTTTTTTTTTAATTGAGAAAGTACACCTATTTATTATCAATGTACACATCTTAACGTTGAAGTTCATTGGTTTGCCTTCTTTTAAAGATTACCGGCTAGCCCTGGCCAGGGGGCTCAGTTGGTGGGAGCATCGTCCTGTGCACCGTAAGGAGCATCGTCCTGTGCACCGTAAGGGTGTGGGTTCAGCTCCCTAGGACCACAGAGGAGCAAGGGCGAGGGTCAAGGTCTGAGCAGAGGTCTGCCTCTCAAACCTGCCTCGTAACTTCTCTGCCTCTTCCCCTCTCTGCGTGGAAAGTGGTCAGGTGTGTCTACAGGAGATGAAATTCTTGCCAATTATCCACGGGCACTTAAGAAACCAACCACAGCAGCACTTCATATAATATTAGCCAAGTAATAAATTATAATTTAAAAGGAACATCTAATGTCCCCAAAATGACACAGTTTAATTCAAAAACAAATCTGTTGTTCAGCAACATCCCTGCCATTGATCTCCTCCATTCACGTGGATAATTGGGGGTGTTCTGGGCCTGTATTTTAAGTGAGAAATGATATACCGAGTCATAACACTCAGAGAAAACACAACAACATGTTTACGGGCAGGTTTTCGGAATCTGGGTTCACTGGCAATGCAAAGGGACTGTGTCAAGACTGGAAATTCTGAAGACAAGCTCCACTGACTGAGACACGGGAGGGCAAGACCAGCTCTGGGCAGCACCCGTCAAGAATCTGTGTGTGTGGAGACAGATGTGCACATGTGGTCATGTGGAGGGAAAAATAAACAGCCGGACTTATGGCAAACAGAACCTGGGTAGGTTAAAAGCATGTCCACGTTTTACCCAGAATCCTCAGCAGCCTACCTGAAAACATTTTATAGAACCAAACCAGGTGTTGGGGAGGATGTGTAAAGAGTGGGGTTCTTGTGAGAAGGGTCTCGAGAATACCCAGCCCTTTGGCAATTTCAGTTTGTTGTACATTTGTGACTCAATGCTATGACTGAGGTGACCAGAAATAGAAGAAATTACACAAGCCTTGTTTCTTTTCAATGGTTTTGTGTTCCGCCCCTTTCAAGCCTGCCTTCTACTTGAGAGCCGAGCATCTGACAACCACTATCCTTTCCACTAGATCTCCAACATTTCAATACACATTTCTCTACGGCTAACCTTAATATACTGGACAAGGCAATAAACTGCTACACTAATGCACTCTCCTTAAGGGTCAGCGCCCTTAAAGTGATAGCTGACATTTACTGAGTGCTGACGATGCGTTGGGCAGTTCTAAACAGCTGAAATGTACTAGCTCATTTAATCCTAACCACCTCACAGTACTTATTCCCCCACTTAGAGATGAGGAACATAGACCACAGAAAGGACAAGTCACTTCTTCAAGTTACATAACGAATAAGTGGCAGATCTGGAGTTTACTCCCAGGAACCTTGGGTCCGGGGTCCTTACTCTTCTTTAAAAAAAAAAAAATTTTTTTTAAAGTTTTTAGTAAATTTGCATGCACAGGTCAAATCTCACAAACCCAACACACCCATGCAACCAGAATTAGTACCCCGAGCCCCGCTGGGCCCCCGCCATCACTGCTCCTCCCTCTGACTTCTGACAGCTCAGGGTGGTTCTGCCTTTTCTTGCACTTACGGGGAACCATGCCCGATGTACCCCTTTTGAATCTGGCTTCTTCATTCAACACTGATTCTGAGATTTATCCAAATGGTTGTAGAGGTTCATTCTCATGTCTGGGTAGTGCCCCCACTGTGTGAAGATACCCCAATCTGTTTACTGTTAACGGGCATCTGGGTAGGCTACTACAAAGAATGCTACTATAAGCATTGCATGTGTATTTTGGTAAACATATAGATGCATTTCTGTTGGGTAGAGCCCTAGGGATGGGATTCTTGGGTCATGTGTCCAGCTTAGGCGGATGCTGTCAGCACAGGCTGCCAACGTGATCGTACCATTTTTTGCTCCTGCCAGCAAGTGTATGAGTTCTGCTTGCTCTATGGCCTCACCAACACTTTTCCTACCACAAGCATTTTAAAACATTATTTCTTTTTTAAAAAGCTGTTAATTCAACTAACTTTTCTTGAGAGCCTACTATGTGTCAAGTGCTCTTCTAAGTGGCAGGAACATCATGGTCCTCACTTTTTCAAAAATTTATTTTTATAGAAGGGAAGGGAGGGAGAGAAGCATCAATGTGAGAAAGAAACATCGATCGGTTGCCTCTCGCACGCACCCCAACCAGGAACTCAACTCACAACCCACGAGTGTGCTCCAAATGGGAATCGAATCAGTGACCTTTTGCTTTGTGAGATGACACCCAACCAACATAAGCCACGCCAGCGTAGGGTCCTCACTCTTACACAGTATGTTTCACTGCCTCCTCTCCTCATTCACTTAACCAAAATCTCCACAAGCGTGCTCAAGTCTTTCCACTCCAGGACAGATGCAGACCAGCAGTCCCACACACTGCTCACTGAGCATCCCTGCTGTAAACGTCACAGAGCAGCGTCTAGCTGCAAGAGATTCCAACAACCAGCAAGACCTAGCCTCCGCTTCGAGAAGCTCCTGGTCTGGTTTGGGAGATGCACCAGTACGAAGCGCTAACAGCCCAGTAGGATCATGAGAGAAGCATGAGGTGCAACCATGCAGCCAGGAGAGCCCCTCACCCAGAATGCAAGTCATGCAGGAAAGCAAGGGTCAGCCAGGATGTGAAACAGACAGCGAAAGGACTGGGGGGCCAGGTGGTAAAAGCTGAGCAACCAGAACGCACGGCATACCAGCAGGGATGGGGACTTCATGTACTGGTCCGTCAAAACAAAACACAATTGCCCAACGCTTGGTCATCAGGTCGATTTTTAAGTCACGCTAGCATAACAAAAGCATCAGATCATTGGTCCGAAGTGGCCTGTGGCACCACCGAACAAAGTCACAGAACCACACCTTCTTAACAGTTTAACAATCGGGTTGTTATGTTCACACGGCCCTTCCATTGGATCCCTTATCCAAGAACCTACGAGCTGTTTACCAATATTAACTCATTCTCCAAATAACCTCTTGAATGGAGTAAGCTTAAATAAACAAACACCCATAATTTATCAAACCATATTAAGAACAGAAGGAAGAAGTTCAGTGTTTTGGCAAGGTCACCTCACGAGATCAATATTCCTTTCAACATCACCACGGAAAATGTGTGTCACGTAGAATGTACTCCATGAATTGTCCATTGTTCATTTAACGTGACAGATAACAAGAATGAGAGAATTTTCTGGGAAGCAGACATCTGTTTATTTCTAACTATTCAACAGCCATAATAGTGAAAAGATTTTACCTAAGTAAAGCTTAAATCCTAAAGTAGACATGAAACATAGGCCAGGAATGAAGAAACGAGAGATAAATAACCCCATCTTAAAAAAAAAAAAAAAAACCTCTGAAAATAGAAGAGCCTGCAGGTAAAACCCAAACACGAGACTATCTGAGCCAAAAAGTTCATGATAAATCTAATACACTAAAAGAGAATAAATCCAAGATCACCGTGACCAGTTTCCTCCATTAGGGCACTTGGCTCAGGGCTCTAACTTTGCGCCGTTTGAACACAAGCCTCTTTATGTCCATCAAATCTTACTTGAAACAGTTTATTTAAGAAAACAATGCAAGGCATTCAGGAAGTTCCTGGTGCGGATAAGGCAAAGGTGGAAATAATGTAATTAAATTTCAGCGCCGGGTTGGGTGAATCACTAAAGGGTGTCTGTTACCATAGGACCGCAGGAAGTTGCAGGAAATTGGGTGCCTTTTTGTTACAAAAAGAAGGGAGTTGGTCTGAGGCAGCTTAAGCCGAAAGGAGTTGAGAAACAGTTTGTAAGGCTTTGTGGGAGTCCGTCCTGGAGTCATAAAACATAATGGTAACTAGAACGAAAGCGAGGAAGCATGACAAAAGGGAAAAGAGAAAATGGGGTCTGGCAGAGCACAACCAGAATCAGATGAAACCCATCTTTAAAGACTGCAATTCTGTCCAATGATTGTAGCCTGGAAGAAAAACCTTCCCGAGAAGTGGTAGGAAAGGGTTTCAGAAATAAAAGCCACTGAACATAAAGCGTGACCCTGTTTGTAATGCCACTGCCACCATCTTTAGTTCAACCAGACACTAGAAGCCACTCACTTTTGTCTCAACAAAGTGCCGAATGAATTTCTTGCGCATTGTAGGAACGGAGTGGGCACTTTTCGATGACATTAGCTGTTTTTCTAACTTAGGCGACCAAGGTGGGCCTTACATCAGTATGTTCTGGAGATCCACAGAGAAGAGGCAATGAAATTAGCCCAGAATTCTTCAGAAAGACCGCAGGCACCGCCAGCCAATAACAAAACTAGGTTCTGAGGCCTGAACCGTTTTCCAGTGTGTTTGAGAGTGTGGGTCTGGGAGAGCAAGCATGTGCTCCTGGAAATTTAAAATAGAGCATGTGCAGAACAGCGCTCTCTCACTGCCCTTCCTAGGTGCGCACGTACACACATGCATGCACACACGCGCGCGCGCACACATACACACACACACGCATGCCTTCTAGGGCTAGAGGGAAAGATGGCACCGGGCAGTAGCTAGCGTGAGGAAGATGAACACATGGCTAAGGATGGGAAGAGGGAGGGGTGGGAGATAGGCAGGCGTGGTTTGAAAGACTTTGATTACCACTGTGTGGAGCCCACCCAAAACAGGAACTTGGGTCTTAACCAGCAGGTTCCTTATCTTTCATGCTGGCTCTGAATCCCACCCTCTGGGGGATTTTAAAGATAGAATAGAAATACAAAGTAGCTTTTAAGGAAAAGGAAACCTGCTCTGTTTTTCTCTGAATAGCCCCAAATTCTTGTCAGTAAAATGTGAGGAACGGAATGATTAAGTAAGAGGAAATGTTTTTGACCTTGTGTAAAACACCTGGGCCTCTCAACCCTGTAATGATCTGCATTTCCCTTTCCCTCCCTACCATCTGGGGAAGGGGTGCATGTTTTCCTTATGCATTTCTGCATGTGGAAAGTGGATAAAAACCCTGGCTAATAAATAAACGGAGGGCGATTTTCCTTGGAGAAAACCCCCTCCTTTCCTTCCTCAGATGGTGAGTGTCTGAGTAGCTTCTTCATCCACTCCGAGGGACCCAGAGTCTCTTACAGGAAGTGAGGCTACCTCCGTGCGGTGAAAACCTTCCCTGGTAACTATGAAAGGGTAGCACTCCAGATTAAGAATTTTTCACTTACCAGGCACTATGCTAGGTCAATAAGGTAGAGATGCAAGACATGTTTTCTTACTTCAAAGAACTTGCTTGCTATCATGCAGGTCAGTGAGGACCGCACAGACAGTCAGAAGCTTCCGGTAGGTGGCCTCCAGATTCAGCACTCCTAGGGCTGGCCCTGCCGTTAGCCTTGGTTCCCCAACATATTCTAAGTTCCTGCACAAACTAAATCAGATTGCTCCATCCTAGCAAATGCCAGCGAAGGAACTGCTATCCCCTAGAATAAGCCAAGTGAAAATCTTGCTTTAAAAGATTACATGTTAAGGCGTATGAAATCAGTGTATTTTATGTTAAGAGACCATCTGCAGTTTACTGATCTTCATTTTCATTTCCTTCTCTACGAGAGATGTTGATAATGGGAAAAGAGACGAAGTCAAGTGAGTCATTTTGCTGCTGGTAGAGAAGTCTGAATTCCTCTCGATAACATTTTTATGTCTCTAGTCTATGGTTGTGGGTAATTAGCTGATTGTATTTACAATTCGCAGGCCTTGACAATTCCTTGATCTAAGTGGATTTTACGTGAAGCATGGAGGGCCTTTCTCTGTGCAAGGCACTGCCAGGGATACAGAAGTAGTGAGAGAAAAAGTCCGTATCTCAGAGCTAGCATGCTTTCAATAAGCAGGATTTTTTAAAAGTGCTTTGACTGGTGTGGGTCAGCGGATTGGGTGTCATCCTGCAAACTGAAAGGTTTCCGTTCGATTCCCATTCAGGGCACATGGCTGGGTGGGGGCCATGGAGTGGAAAGTGACCAATGTTTCTCTGGCCCGTCAAGTGTTTTCCTCCCTCTTTCTCCCTCCCTTCCCCTCTCTCTAAAACAAACAAACAAAAACCCAACAAAGTCTATATTTTCTGTAAGGTTTTGATATGAAGGGACTGTTACTTATAAATACCATCAATCTTTAAGTCATGATGTTTTTCATAATTCCTGGCTCTTGTGTTTCTAATTATATGAAGGTCAACTGGCAAGTTGCACGTTATGTTCCAAGTCACCAGAGAAAAGCTTAATAAAGACATCTCTAAAAATAAGCCACATCTTAAATACAACATACAATTAGAAAAGCAGCCTTGGCCCTGGCTGGTGTGGCTCAGTGGACTGAGCGCCAGCCTGTGAACCAAAGGGTCGCCAGTTCGACTCCCAAGTCAGGGCACACGCCTGGGTTGCGGGCCAGGTCCCCAGTTGGGGGCGTGCAAGACATAAGCGATGATGTTTCTCTTTCTTTTTCCCTCTCTTCCCCTTTTTCTAAAAGCAAATAAATAAAACTTTTTTTAAAAAGCAATGTTAATAATGGCCCATACACTACAGTAATAGCTAATTCAAGGTGTCTGCTTTTTCTAACCAGTTCTGAGCATCTATCTACATGCACCCTACCCTAACTCACAGCAGCTCTGTGAGGGGTAATACTAGTATTACCTCCCCTGATTTTACAGATGAGGATACAGACGCACACAGGGCGTGAGGAGGCAGAGGGAGGAATGCTGGGAGGCTGGGTGGGCACGGGAGAGTCCAAAGTAGCACCAACCATGTGGAAAAGAGGAGAACCTTTCAGAGTCCATATTTACTGAACTGAGTTTCGCTAAAATCTCAGCAGTGAACAAGAAATTCCAATGTCCTACACTGAATAAGGTGACGGAGCACACAGCGAGTATAGGATAAAATCACACAAAGGACAAGTTTAAGTTACGGTGCATCCACGAATCAGCTCTGACCATTTGAGGAAAGGTTAAAACTATTTTAGATTCTGACATCCCTAATCATTGTCTGAAAAATAAAAACAGTGATGTAGAAAACATAATCCAGAAGAGTCAGCAATGTCTTTAATAAAATAAACCAGCAGAAATATAGTTTGGCTGTATGTTTATGATATCAACCGCTAAAATAAAAATGTATCACTTATATGAAAAATACTTCACTTAAATACTTCATTTAAATACCAGCAAAACGTTTCTAATCCTCAGGAGCACAGCCTCAGTTTTATCTCCATGTCTGGAGTCATGTACGTCTGTGCAGATCTCATTATCAAAAATTAGTAAGAAAATGTGCAACTCAGAACCCAGTTTTCTAACACAGGCAGGGGACTAAAAATTATACGGGGGTCCAAAACAGTTGTTTTTGTTTCCCATTTAATAAAATTTCAGAATAAACACTATCAATGTGCAAAAGAAACTCTCTTGATGAAAAATATAGGTAGCATACTGTAACAAGAATTATAAAATAGTACACTATTATAAATCATGCATTTTAGAGCAAGCGTTCTAGAGTTTGGCTGCCTGGTTTGAATCAGAGTTCTATTAGCCTTCTAGTTTAGCCCAAGGGAACTTGGACTCTTTCCTCGATTTAAAAAAAAAAGGAGACCCAAGAGAACCTATTTCATAAAGCTGTTGTAAGACTAAAATAAAGAATACCTGCAATGCTCTACCTGGTACATGGCAGGGACTCGATGTGTTAGCTGGTATTTTATTCATATGTCAATATAAAAGCATTATATAAACATTTCATTATATAAGCATTTGCTACTGATGTATAAAGTATACTAAAGAGAGAAATAAAAAATCAGTTTTGTGAAGATTTCTAAATCCACTGAAAAAAAGTAATGTAGACCTGATCGGCCATTTTAGTAATTACTTTTTAAAAAATTCTGCAACATTTGATTAGAAGACGTAAAGAGAAGCCCCAGCCTGGCTGACAGCAATGTTCGTGCACACACAGGTGGCTTTCCACACAGGTACCTGGGCATACTCTCATAAAGACAAAATATGGACTTCTGGTCAAGATGGTGTCTTAGGCAGACATAGCTCGCCTCTTCACACAACCACATCAAAAGTACAACTAAAATACAGAGCAACCATCACTCAGAGAGGTCAGAAATTGAGTTGAATGGAAGTCTGACAACTACGGAATTAAAGAAACCACATCCACCAGACTGGTAGGAGGTGTGCAGATGCGGAAGGGGCTGGTCCCTCACCTACATGTGGCGAATAGAAATTTGGGAGGGATATCTCAGGAGTGAGGAGTCCCAGCCCCACACCAGGCCCGGCAGCCCAGGGTTCGAGAGCCAGGAAGATAAGTCCCTACAACTTCTGGATGCAAAAACCAGCCAGGATTGAGTTGATGGAAGAAACTTCTGGAGCCCAAGGCAGTTCCTCTTAAAGAACCCACACATGGACTCGGCTACTCAGACTCCCTCCCTCTGAGCTCCAGCACCGGGGTAGCAGCTTGAAAGGCACCAGTGGTCCACAGGGAGAAACTGAAGTGTCTGGCATCAAGGCGTGCAGAGGCCATTGTCCTTTTTCTAAGCCCTCCCCCAACAGAGCCGGCAAGTTGGTGCCGTATCTGAGACTCCATCATCCTGGCTAACACTGTTTGACCCGCTTTGGGGATCCCCAGAAACTCCTCCCCACCCAACTTACTGGCCCACCCAAGCTGCTTTTCCATATGAATGGCTGGTCTTGGCTCATGTTTCGAAACTTCCTAAATCCTATCAAACAAGCAACAGCTGGACTCAGTGAGCCCCAGGCCCTGCACGAGTAGCAGCCAGACTAGATTCACAGCTTGCCTTTGCCTGGGAATCTCCAAGCCCAGCACAGTGGCAGGTTAGGGCAAAACACAGGTGGGGGCTGACCTTGGCCTGCACCACGTGGGAAACCCCACAGCCTGCATACCCAGTGGGCACCTACAGACCACGTCGGAGCACCAGCACCCTGCCCCTGCACAGCTGATCCTCCACTGAGGGTGGAGGTCGGTGGTCACTGGTCACAGCCAGTCCTTGCAGCTGACTGGCCTGGATAAATCCCTCCCATTGACCTGCCAACAGTAACCAAGGCTCAACTCCAAGAGAAGGGTGTACTCAGCCCACACAAAGGGCGTATCTAGAGTATGCAGCCTGGGTGATGGGGGAGGCTGTGCCACTGGGCCCTACAGGGCACCTGCTACATTAGGCCATGCTACACAGAGAGGGAGCCAAAGCAGCTCTACCTGATACATAGAAACAAACACGGGGAAGCTGCCAAAACAAGGAGACAAAGAAACATGGCCTAAATGAAAGAACAGATCAAAACTTCAGGAAAAAAGCTAAACAAATGGAGATAGGCAGTCTGTCAGATGCAGAGTTCAAAACACTGGTCTTAAGGATGCTCTAGGAACTTAGTAAAGACCTCAACAGTATAAAAAACACCCAGTCAGAAGCTAAGGCTACACTAATTGAAATGAAGAACAATTTAGAGGGAAACAACAGTAAGGTGAGTGAAGCCAAGGTTCAAGTCAATGATTTGGAACAGAAGGAAGCAAAAAAACCACCAATCAGAAGAAGAAAAAAAAAGAATCCCAAAAAATGAGGATAGTATAAGCAGCCTCTGGGATAACGTCAAGAGGTCCAACATTTGCATCATAGGGTGCCAGAAGGATAAGAGAAAGAGCAAGAAATTAGAAATCTATTTGAAAACATAATAAAAGACAATTTCCCCTAATTTGGTGAAGGAAATAGACATGCAAGTCCAGGAAGTACAGAGAGTCACAAACAAGAGGGATGCAGAGGACCACACCAAGCCACATCATAATTAAAGTGTCAAAGGTTAAAGATAAAGAAAATCTTAAAAGCAGTGAGAGAAATTAGTTACCTACAGGGAAGTTCCCATGAGACTGTCAGCTGATTTCTCAAAAGAAACTTTGCAGGCTAAAAGAAATTGGCAAGAAATATTTAAATTCATGAAAAACAGGGACCTCTACCCAGCAAAGCTATCATTTAGAATCAAAGGGCAGATAAAGAGCTTCCCAGACAAGAAAAAACTAAAGGAGTTCATCATCACCAAACCATTATTATATAAACTGTTAAAGGAACTTATTTTTTTTTTTAAAGATAAAAACTATGAACAATAAAATGGCAAAAATGAAAACCTCTCAACAATTAAATCTAAAACACAATCTAAGGAAACAAGACAGAATCATGGATACAGAGAGCATTCTGATGGTTGCCAGATGGAGGGGGGTGTTGGGGGATGGGTGAAGAGGTGAGGGGATTAATAAGTACAAATAGGTAGTGACAGAATAGCCATGGGAATGTAAAGTACAGCACAGGAAATGGAATAGCCGAAGGACTCACATACATGACCCATGGACTTGAACCATGGTGGGGGGACTGCCTGAGGGAGTGGGGGTGCTGGGTGGAGGGGGGCAATGGGAGAAATATTGGGACAACTGTAATAGCATAATCAATAAAATATAATAAAAAAAGAAAGACAAAATATCTGAGATGGTATTATTTCTAATTTAGTATCCTTGGGGATTTCCCAATGCCAAGAACTAAGCCTAGGGAAACTATAAAAGCAATCGCCTGTAGTTAAAACAGCAGCAGCAATAAACAAACTGATCTGGAAATGCCAAAGCGGTCACCTGCAACTGAGGCTGGTCACATCTGAATGTCTACACCACTCCTAGAGCATTTTTTTTTAAAAAACCTTGCATCACGTACAGTTTTTTTTTCATAAAGGTTTAGTAGGTGGCGCTCGCTAAGGCCATCGTTATTCACGGAGCAAATTTAAAAGGCTAATTCAACACAAAAAATAGTAAGTATTGTGTTTAAATATCATTAGAATGTTTCTCAGCTTGAAGAACACAGTTTCCCTTCCGTTTTCATCTCAAACGTTTTGAGATGGAAACTGGGCCCGACATCAGCATCTGGCAAACACGATGGTGGACGGACAAAATCGCGGCCAGCTTTCACTGTCCTGCGGCCACACCCCGTCATCCCTTCCTCCCCACCTTGCACCTCGATTCTACGCATCCTCCATCTGGCTTCAGTGCCATGATGTCCAGGGGATGCAGTTTCGATTTCTAAATCCTACACTTTTTGAGTCTTTAGAGATAAGGCATCGTGTAATACTAAGGCAGAAATTCAATGAATCATCTGCCCGTGGAGCACAAAAAAATGTCTACTTTTGAATGACGTCATCGCCTCCTTTTCATAAGCCATGGAGGAAATTTGTGTGCCTTAATTTGGAAAATGATTTCATAGAAGAGGGTTTTATATACATTTCCTGTGAGCTAGAAACAGACAGAACGAGAAAGCGCACTTACTTCTGGTCCATAAAGAGAGGATCAAAGAACTCCGTGGTGATTTTGTTCGCGTACAGGGAACAGCCGGTCATGGAGCACAGCCCTGGAAAGTACCAGCGGGAAGGCGCCGGGGTGAGTGAGTGTTATTTCATGACCAGGGCGAAAGTACTGTGTTGGGACGAAAGCTCCTACTATTTACCTGACAGTATGAATACAACCCCAGCCAAACAAGCGATTTTGGCTTTGACTTTCTCGGAGCCTCCGACCTTGGTGCACTTCATTCCAAACAGGGCAATTATGGAGCCAAAGAAGCCCAGGCTGACAGCGGCGATCATAAGTCCTCTGCATGCCTGGATGTAACCTGCAAAGAGAACAGGTCATTTACATGAACAGAAAACAAGCGGCTGTCCGGGAGAAGCCCTCGTTTTACCCTATCCTTCTGAATGATCTGTTTCCCAAAAAATAAAAGTAAATAACCATAATTGTTAAAACATGGGGTAAGACAAGCAAGGAAAGGAAAGCAAGCTAGTCTACACAGACTGCCCGTTCTATGTCACAGGCTCTTAAGTTTGGCTTATGAACGATCCTCAGATTAGGTCACTGAGTGTTATTACTCACATGACTGGGAAACTGAGGCGAGCCAAGTTCACAGGCGATGCCAGAAACGAGTCAGAAAGAGGCAGAAATGGATTCTTTGCAGACAGGACTACAAAACCCACGTAATACTACCTTTCACTGTGAGAAGCACCATCTGCCACTATCTCAACCCTCTTCCTCCTTTGGGTATTGGAACTTTAAATAGATGTTTCGATGATTTTGACATTTTAAGATCTAAAATATCAGCATGAACCATGAGGAGTCTAAATTAAAAAGTATTTTAATGATGTATTATTTTCAGAGCACATGTAATAAGATTTTGGTTTAAGAAAAGCATTGGCTCCCTGGCTGGTGTGGCTCAGTGGACTGAGCACTGGCCTGGGAACCAAGGGGTCGTTGGTTCGATTCCCAGTCAGGGTATAGGCCTGGGTTGTGGGCCAGGTCCCCGGCTGGGGACATAGGAGAGGGAACCAATCAATGTTTCTCCCACATTGATGTTTCTCTCCCTTTCTTTCTCCCTCCCTTCACCTCTTTCTAAAAATAAATAAATAAAATCTTTTAAAAAGCATTGGCTATTTACTAGAATAGTTTATAATTATTAAATTAACTGATTAGACATAAATGAATGCTTTCAAAGTAACCTAAATGCTTGTTCCACTGGTCTGTTTGATCATTCTTCCTGCATCAATCACTTCCTTAGTCACAGAGTTTTATTTGCACAGCTAGGGTGATGGTAACCTTCATTCAGTCTGGCTGTCATCCAGACACTAATAAATTTTAAATTAATAAGATTTAAACTAATAAACTTTTCCATATACGAAGATTTTCACTTCGGCCTGAAACAATGCCCTATTCCAATCTGAAATAGTGATAACCCATACTTGGTGTCAGTATATATTTGTTAAGCAAATGAAATACACCCCAGATTTACATTTGGAAATAAACTTGTTAATCTGAAAAATTTTGTGAATGCCAAGATACTGGAAGTCATTTATTATTAGTCCTCAGGCAAAAGCTACAATGAACAATCATTCTAAGACTATTATAATCATAAATACAGAAAATAATGCTGGCCTGTGGCCCCCAGTCCATGTTTCTCTGGGAAAGAACAAAATTTTAAGTTTTAATCCTCTTGCTAGGATCTGTTTTAAAGAATCCACAGAAGACGCTCTGTTTCATTGAACAAATTTAGGCCCCCATAAATTCAGACTGCAATGACAATCATCTTCTATTTTACAGCATGAACTACTTCCAAACAGGAAACAATTCCACCAATGGTGGGGAAATCAAAAACAGCAACAGAAACTTATTGTTAGCAAAACAGGATACAGGAGGCCTATTTGGGTAGCAAGAACCTGCTACAGGGCTGTCTGAGCTGCGGGCCCAGCTCTATTTGAACTTCACCCCTCAGGTCTTTCTCCCACAGCCCAGGGAGCAGGGAGAAGCACGGACAGAGGGAGGATGTCTGTCAGTTCCTTGCAAGTTTAAGAGTCAACCAAAGACACAGCTGCCTCATGTACCGCCAGCGCTGCTCGGACAGTGCGTGGGTTCATTATTTTTTGAGCTTTATTTTAATCTGTGGCTTTGCGGTGTTTCAGCTGACTCTGATCGCAACCACTAAGCAGACACACAGGGCATGCGTGTGATGTAACCTCTACACTACACACATTAAAAAAAAGAAAACTAGCCTAGAAAACATTATCATTCACCGTAATTTGCATCGACTTTAATAACCTTACAGACTTTATGAACAGAAAATGCAAGAGCCTGGCCAAAGATGAAGTTCTACAGTCTGGCCATTTAGACCACAAGACGCATTTTTCCAGATGGAAAACAGTGGTTAGAATCCCAGGCTGATGAATTAAATCCTCAATACGACCCGGAAAATAATAGCAGCCCTGAAACTTCATTTAACCACTACTCTTAACCCTTTTTTCTGAGTCTCTTACTCAGTTCGCCCAAGAGGAGAGAGCAAGGTTCTGCCGTGGTCAGGTTCTTCCTCAGTACCACTCAGAACCCCGACTGGACGGCAAGGCACCTCTCCTTGGCCTGACAACAGTACCAATAAATAAACTGCTATGTTGTCGCCTGCACAGAAGGTGGTGCTTCACCAGTACAATCACTGGCTACATTTTCTGAAACAGGGAAGCAAAGAGCAAGGATGGGGTCCCTAGGGTAAGCCCCCCTGCCAGCTATAAATGCCATCCAGGTGTTGTAAGACCGAGGTTTGTAAATAAGGGGTTAGCAGCCCTTCAGCCACCCGAAGAGGAGGGCCTCAGGTGCCTTCCAGCAAACTCGGAGTTTATCTTTTGCAAGGCAGACCTCTAGAGCCTTGCTGTGCCACAGTCCCCAGGGCAAAACTTCTAAGCAAAACCATCAGGTGAAGTGGTGGTAAAAACTAGTCAAGGAGGCCATTAGTTTTGACAGGTCTAATTTACCGACACCGTTAATAGCTAATTAACGCATTCAAGTGCTGAGGCATGACCATATTTACTTAGAAGTTCTCTGAAGTATAATTTATAGTTAATTCTCTTGGAAGAAACGACAAACATTCCGACTCACAAAAATAGATGGCATCTACTGAAAAGGCACCTGGGTGGAAATTAGTCTCAGCTGAAGTCCAAGCGGCGGTTTCAGTCAGTTAGCAATCAACAAATCACTAGCTCATTCAGCTGTGACATTTTCAATTAGTGGAATAGAGGAACTTTAATGAATTCTGTCAGAGGAAACCTTCAAGGTGTCCCTTAGAAGTTGTTTTCCAAATGATGGGCACTTTATTTTCCGTTTCAAGCTAGTAAAAATGAAAACAGCCACTTGGTGGAGACAATTTCCTAGGAGCACATGTGCTAGGACTGGAGGGAGAAAAAAGAAGGTGCTCCTCTTAGGCTTGTAGCTTTGTGTACACATTGCAAATTCTTTCATGTTTTTAATTTTTTTTTTGTAAAATTAATTATTCACATAAGCTTTGTTATTTATTTATTTGTTTATTTATTTTGAGAGAGGGGAAAGGAGAAAGAGAGGGAGAGAAACATCACCGTGGGGTTGCCTCTCACGTGCCTCCAACTGGGGACGTGAGTGCAACCTCATCATGTGCCCTGACTGGGAATCGAACCAGCGACACTTGGCTCGCAGGCCGATGCTCAGTCCACTGGGCCACAGCAGCCAGGTACATTTTGCAAATTCTTTGAAAGAACAGCAGTATGGGGGGAAAAGCATGAACTCTGAATTTCACTTCTGGCTCTTCTATTGACCCACTGTCTGCCCTGGAGTATATTAGCTCATGTCCCTGAGCCTCTGTTTTCTCCCCTGTAAAACAGGGGTATCAGCTTTTCCCTCCCAGGATGAAACAAATGAACAAAGTGTTTGGGGAGGCGTAAGACACTTGTGGAAGCTTCCCGTCCGTGACACCAAGATAGACTGTAACCAGGAATTAAGAGTTGGGGTCCTAATGTAGCGTAACATTAACTCTAGACATTTAGCTTTCGTCAGCCAGACTTTCGTTGTAGGGAAAACTGGGGTGGCCCTGGTACCCATTCACGATGAGGAATCAGAGCTCTGACCTCACGCAGGAAATCCAGAATAATGACTCCATCCCCTGCTTCCAAGAGGTTTGTTCTTCCGTCTAAGACTAGATGAGAGACCCATGAGCTTTCTCTCTCCCTTCTTGGCTTTTCAGGCCTGTGGCCACCATGGTAACCATGGCCATCATGGCCCCCATGGCCCAATGCAGCGTTCTCCTGTCACTTCCAAGGCAATGTTAGGAAGTCCCCATGCAGCATGCTGTCTGCAGGACCTGCCTCAGGAGCAGCATCCAGCAGATACGGCTGCCCTGGGAACACATGGCAGGGAGCATACAAGCAGAGGAGCCCGATTTGAGACGCTCCACTTGTAGATGGGGAAAATCAACTCCTCTCTATATGACAATGTAGACATGTCATTGAATCCCCATAGTGTTATTCTGGGAGCTACAGAAAAGGAAATCTGTCTCTTTGGAGTGATCAATGCCTTCCCTCAGCCACAAAAAGCAGACCTAACAGGAAGAGTCTGATAAATCTGATTCTAGTACACATCGCAAAGTTTTACATGAGAAAAGTCCTCATGAATTTAAATGACAAACAATGGGCTGAGATTGCAACATATATAACAAATCAAAGACTGACATCCAAATTAAAAAAGAAAATAATTTAAACCCAGAAGAAACCACCATGCCATGGGCATGAGATATGGACAGGCAACCCAAAAAAGAACGGTCCCTACATGTGAAGATGGTCAAAATCAGTGATAATCAGCGAGACGCCAATAAAAATGACAACAGGGTAACATGGCACCCACAATATTAGTGGTGACAATGTGGAGAAATAGGTATTCTCATACCCTATTGGTAGAACGTAGTTTGGTAGTATAAACTGAATATTAAAATGAATATTCTCCTTCCCTGACAACATAATTTCTCAGTCTCTGTAACAACACGCACACACACACACACACACACACACACAGGCAAATATAACGATTTTCAGTAAAGCACTAACAAGGATGAAAAGCTGGAAAGGGCCCAATCTCCAATAAGGGGTAACTGGTTCAATAAACCAGTTTGTCCAGACTAATAAATTCTAAGCAACCGTCACTTCTATATGTACAGACTGGAAAAGACGTTATTCATTTTAGAATGCTGCAAAAAGCAGGTGGTGTGACGTCACTAATGTTTTTAAAGGTCATTTTCTAGATACACAAGAACACGTGGAAGGTTATTTTGCAAACTGGGTTGTAGATAAATGTTTCTTCTCTCTTTGCTGAGTTCTCAACTCCTTCTAGAGCTTAATAATCCAGGGCTGAGCCGTTCCTTCCTCCTGCCTGCAGATCTTGATACTATGACCCCCTCTACCTCAGACATGTAGGGTAGAAATCTCACAATCTTGCCTGTGATATTATCCAGGAAGCATTTACTTGTCCCTCTTCCCTCTTGCTGGACACATAGCTGTCTGGCCCACTATCTCAGGTAACAATACAGTTACAACAGAGGAACATGCTGAACAGTAACCGGCGATCCCGTATTGTTGAACGTAAACCGCAGACACAAAGGAACAAGCGCCTGCCTGTTCCAAGCATCTACCCGGATGCGCGCTCTGCAGAGCCCAGAAAATTCAACAGTAATTCCAGAGAATCCAGTGTCCCAGCTACTTACTTTCCACGGCAGGACTCAGACTCGGGTGTCACCCATCTAAAACAAGACACGTACGCCCGTAGATACAGGTTCCATCAAATACCACGTTGAGCAACAAACAGTTTGCTTTCCGTGGCAAGCACCACCTTAGGGGAATTAAATCTTGTCTTTTATTTGCTCAGCTATGCAAATAAAAACTGAAGGTAAGAAAAGAAAAAGAAAACGCCTCAAATCTAGAAATAACGTAAAGGACTCCCCTGAAGTTTCTGCCTTGATCTTCCAAGTCCAAAGCTATACAATCATGGAGGAAAAGCCTAGAACTTGAGCACTTTTCCTGACTATGTACGCTGATACCTATTGTTCTCTTGAAACTAAAACAATCAGTTTTTCTACGCGACCCTCTCTCTGCCTGTTGTTAAAATGCAGTGTAATAGAAAGCCTAATGAACAAAAAGCAACACAGAAGACAATTTAAAAAACCACACCACAAGGGAAACCCCGAGAGGCACATACACCGAACCTGTCGGTCTCACGCAAATAAGACTACCCACTGCGGTGCAGACACAGGCTATTTATTTCCCTAAAATTGAGAGGAACCATTAAAGCCCAAGCTGACAGGTCTGTAAAACAATTTGGGGGGCGGGGGGGGGGGCGTCCCTGTAGTATGATCCCATTTTTCCCTGCCCACTTTTAAAAGAACTCACGAAAAGTCTAAAGAGAGTTTAAGGCAAGCCCATTTCGCTTTGACAAGTCAGTGATACCATTTTAATCAGAATCCAGCTCTTCTGGAAAGTAGATGGAGAAGACAAGCGCCCTCTCCGTGACTCCGCAAGAGATGGGGGTCCCACAGCCGTGCCCTTGATCTCAGAAGAGCAAAGCTGCTTGCCTCCACCCCCGACACCCGAAAGTCACCCACCCTATCCAGACCTGGCTGCGAGCCCTACCCCAACCCCCGGATCCCCAACTCCAACAGGCGCCCACGCAGGACAGACGTCCCGGGACGGCAGGCGACGGAATGGGGCTTCTCCCCAGCGCCCTCAGATCCAGGGTAAAAGCAGGACCCGGCTTCCTACAGGAGCGTAGCCCGGGGGGCAGGGGCCGAGGGGGTGCAGACCGTCCAGCGCCAGCATGGAGGGGAAGTCCTTGCAGTTGGAGACGCCGGTGGAGTCCGTGACGCACGCCTTCCACAGGTTGGCCCAGAAGGTGGCGGTGGTGATGACCGTGCCGTCGTTGGTGGATACCTTCCAGTAGTCGGTGGGCACCGTGGACGACACCAACAACCAGCCCGAGATAGAGACCACGAAAGCGATGATCTCCAAGGCCGTGTTCGCCATGCCGCCCGCTGCAGCAGCCGCGCTGGCGCTCGCGCTGGCGCTCACGATCCGGCTTGGTGCCGGGACCCTGCGCGCTGGATCCCAAGGCTCCGCCCCCGCCCCCCGCTCCCCGCTCCCTGCTCCCCCGCGCCGCCCAGCCCCGCCCCGTCCCCACCGAGAGACCTGCCGCTAGGTGACGCGCACCGATCTGCAGACGCCCTCCCAAGGTAGACGCCCCGCTCGTGGCGCTTTCAGGGTAGCTACCTGAGTTCTCTCCAGCCAGGTGGCCTGGCGCGCGAGGTGGGGACAAACGCAGACCTGCGCCCCCTCCTCCGCCGCCCCGCCACGCAGCCACCCACACCTTAGGGGCTCAGGGACCGCGGAGAATAGCTCTGCTCTTGGGCAGACTGGCAGCCGGATGTGGGAAACCTGTTGCGTCCCACGTGTCCCCTTCCGTCCCCACAGCTACCCATGGCAAATAGCTTGGCTTGCAGAGAGTACCTTGTAAAAGCAGAGCCGGAAAAGCCTTTTGTGTGCCCTGAAAGCACACGGGCTGGTGACGCAGCCCTCGGCTTGTCGAGCTCGGAAGGTTTTCGTGCCACGAAATCGGCCTTGCTTTAGAATGCTTCGGTTCGTTTTGGTCCGGTGGTATACGGAAAGTCATTGCAAAGAGGTGCTTGGCACGGCCCCAAATTCCAGATTGCCCCATGTGGGCTCCAGAGGCTCCATCGGAGACTTCGTTGAGTTACGAGCCTGAATGTTCCAGCCACAATGCTGGGCTGCTGATACTAATGCACCACACATAGGACGTACATTTAAGCCATTTTTCCTGTAGGGCCGGCCTTTCCAGCGTCTATTCAATGAAGGGATGGTTCTGTCACAGTGGAAAGTGCTCTGTAACTTTTTTCCACCTCCACCTTTCATGCCTAATTGAAGAATTTAAGTCATTCCTTCATTCCTGTCTCAAGGTATACATAAAGATCGGGGCATCCTTTCCGCTCCTGAGGTCACAAATCTGGGCAGGAACGAGGGAACAAAGACACTGGCTTTTCTATGAGGTTATTATTTATCTATTTAAAGTTCTTGCGGTTCTTGGTATGCGCTTTCAGGATTCACTCCTTGCCAAAAGTAACCAAAGGTCTAAAACCTATAAATACGTCTGCTACAATAAAGCTGGTTGCTAACCCTTTATTTCACAATCTTTGTGCAGGGACACTTGGGTTCTTTGTGAAGAATTTCTCAATTCCCCTTTGTCACTTTCTTTTTTAATAAACCAAATGGATACAAATGAAATTTAAGGTGACAAGATGCTTCCGGAGGAGAGAGGGAGTTGGAAGAGAAGAAGTTGCATCCAAACTTAGACTGGGAAGGACCTCCGAAGACCCTTGGGAGGTGCTCGCACCGAACACAATTACCTTTTCTATTTATAGGGATAATGTTCAGTTCACGCTCTCATCTTCAGAGCCAGGGGTTCAGCGCATGTCAAAGCGTGTGTTCTGGTTTGGTCTGCTTTTGACAGCCTTTTAGAAAGTTGTTCTTCATATTGAACCCAAAGCTCTCTCTCCTTAACTTCCACCCAAATGCTGTAATCTTGCTTTGTGTGTGTGTGTGTGTGTGTGTGTGTGTACACCTGCCTTGTGTAAGTGGGAATAGGGGTTAGGGGTGAAGACGATTTGCCTGGTGGGAGAGAGACATGGTTACACTACTGTACTGCTCTCGGTCCCACCTGGTCCTGGTGTGTCACACTAGGTTCACCAGTGGGTCGAACTTACAGTTTGCGAAGCTCCTACCTAACCTCTCCCTGCTCATCTTTCCTGCTACTCGAAAGGGTCACTTTGAGGACGGACTATAAAGCGTCCTCTACTCTTCTATAGGATTTGCCTTCTTAAAGTGCTTTTATCATCTGGTTTCTTGCCCACAAGTATTTCTATGCTACACTTCTTTCTGAAGGATCTATTCAGAAAACACAAAATGTCATGAACTGAGACATTCCCTGTGGAGTTTCCAAAGCTAAAAATTTCATAAATTCTGGTCTTGTACTTTATTTGCTGGCCTTGTTTGATAGTCTCTTTGTTTGCTTGTGTCTTCCTTGTGGTAGATACTCCCTGAAATTGTTCTTTTTTTTATATATAAGATAAAACACTGACTGACTCTTGACACACAAAAAAAGTGTAGTGAAAACACAAGCAGTTTCTAATTTATCAACAGGTTGGCTACAAATTCCATTGTTTAGAACCAAAGGCACATTGCTTGTTAAAACAAGGAATATGAAGAATGATTTGGTGTCTCAGATCAGTTCCCAAAAGTTACTGAACAGATAATGTTGTTCTATCTATTGTACTTTAAAAATCCATACATCCAGATCACCATTGCAACACAGCTTCCAGAGGAAACTAATTCTGAATTCTCGCTTGGAACTCCAAGAAAGAACAACATCCCTACCCCTACCTCCCCACTCTCTGCTGCATCACTGGATCAAATCCTTTAAGCCCAAATCTCTGGTGACCTTCCCAAAGCTTCTAATTTACAGCCAGATTGGGAAGCACAGCTCTGACTGAGAGACACATCTATGTGTATTAACCTGTTAATTTAGTAAAACAGATCGTGTGCATTATAGAGAGAAAGAATATTGATCTCTTAGTTGAAAACTTGGAAAAACAAAATATGCTTTTGCTGTAGAGATTGTAGTACACAGTTTCAACTTAAAAGGACTTGAAAATATCACAAGCAACCCATAAATTAAGACGTGGTTGGCAGAACTATTAGTTCCTTTGCCAGCTCAAACAGACTAGGGTCGTCATGCCTGTGGACTTGATTAATCTTCTACTTTTACCCTTTCTTTGTTCATTCTATGAGGCTGGACAACCCTCAGCACTCTTTCTGCCCTGGCAAGTACTGCATATTTCCTATAAAGAGTTATATTTTAGGCCTGGTGAGTGCCTGACCAAAGGATGAAAAATATTAACTTTCTCTAATACCTAAAGGATATTATGTAATGAATCAACCATTTATTTCAGAATGCCTTCTATCTTTAGATTTTCAAAACCAGTTTAGTCAGAAGAAACCTGAAGAGAGTACAGACAACTCTATAATTTAACATAAGAAAGTCAGAAAATGTAATGGACCAGATTAAGATTTTTTAAAAGAGGTAATGGATAAATGGCCCATTTCCCTTTAAGATTATAGAGTCCTAAATAACCTTTGCAGTTAATTTGCAAACCGATTTACAGAGTACCTTTCAACTGATAAATGCTTCCTTATTTTCTTTAGGATTGAGTTCACTGAAATTTTTATTTAACTCTTTATAACAAACCATTCTGAATTTAAATACAAAAGTGAACGGAGCTGGACAGTTACTTCTCCAAATTACTCAAAGTAACACCTGAATTAACAATCATTTGGTCTTGGCAAAAATAACTGTAGATCATTTTCCTATGTGAAAACTGCTAATGTATCTATACATTGATAATTTTGACTCGGATACACTTAACGCCCTGAAGTAAATGCTGAGCCTTTCCTTGAGGTGTAAGCTGCTGAGATGAGCATTGGAAGCTATTTCTTTGGCATTTTCATGTTTACTAAAGAAAAGTAGAAGATCCCCCTCGGCCCCCCGCCCCGCTGCCTGGGTGTTCAATAGGAGGGAAACCAGTTTAGCTAACTGAACCGGAGATTTGCAGAAATTCTTTACTTGAGATTCAACTCACCTGCCAGGCGACACAGGTGTGCCTTTCAACAGCTCAAGGATTTGCTAAGCATCCAATTTGGTTTCAGTATACATAGGTTCCTTCCTAGATTCCAGTAAGGCGGAGCACGCTTGCCTAATCAGGCAGGAAGACACTGAGTCCTGATAAACGCAGCATTAACTAAAAAAAGACAACTGCCCAGGAGCCAGATATCATTACACCGTGTTAAGGAAGACTTTAATACCGATACTGAGAAAGTAAAATAGCGTATCTGTGTCCTTTTCCATTCCATTTTCCCTAAATCTCGTAGTTTTATCTAAACTCTCTACAGTAATCCTATGCTATTCATAATCTACTTAGCATGGAAGCCACAGTGATTGTAGTTCTGAAAATGAACACTCATGCTTATCATTGCATCACTGATCATATACATGTCTATATGTGTGTGTGTGTGTGTGTGTGTGTGTGTGTATATATATAACAAACTGTCATGTATCTTGTGGGTCTGTTTTTCATGCATTCATTTAAAACACGTTCGTTCTCAATTCTGAGATATCCTGGGACCACCTAGATTCCGCTTGAGCCCCTAAGCGGGTGAGTTTGGGCCCCAGCAGGTCAGAGCTGTCTTGGTGAACACTCTCACCCGCCTGGAATGACTCTCACTCTGGCATGCTGGAATCTTCCAGGACTTGCAGATGGGTTGGCTATATTTTTCTGATTAATAAGCACCTTATGAATATTAATTCAACCTACCCGCCCAGGTTGGGCAGCATGGAAATCCATGTTTTGGACAAGTGGTTTTATTTATCTGAGTTGCAGCTTCCTCATTTATATAATGAAGGAATGATTGTGGATGGTCCTCAAGAACACTTTGAACTTTAAAAGTCTCTGAGTTTACCATTCCTAATGAGCTCCACCAATCACAGGCCAAAATCAACAAGGAGAGAAGAGAGGCAGGAGTTTTCACTGCTTGCTCTCTCACCCACTTCCTGGCATCACCTCCTTAGCTATAGTTAAAGCGGGTGTAATGTGGGAGACAGGCAGGCATGGTTTGAAAGACTTTGACGACCACTCTGTAGAGCCTGTCCCAAAACAGGAACTTGGGTCTTAACCAGCAGGTTCCTTATCTTTCATGCTGGCTCTGAATCCCACCCTCTGGGGGATTTTAAAGATAGAATAGAAATACAAAGTGGCTTTTAAGGAAAAGGGAACCTGCTCTGTTTTTCTCTGAATAGCCTCAAATCCTTGTCAGTAGAATGTGAAGAACAGAGCGATTAAGAGGAAGTGTTTTTGACCTTGTGTAAAACACCTGGGCTGGTCAACCCTGTATTGATCTGCATTTCCCTTTCCCTCCCTATCATTTGGGGAAGGGCTGCATGTTTTCCTTATGCATTTCCCATGTGGAAAGTGGATAAAAACCCTGGCTAATAAATAAACGGGAGCGATTTTCCTTGGAGAAAACCCCCTCCCTTCCTTCCTCAGATGGTGAGTGTCTGAGTAGTTTCTTCATACACTCTGAGGGACCCAGAGTCTCTTACAGTGTAGGATGGGGAGGGGGGGGGGAAGTACAGGAGGATAATGTTTTTAAAATCTCTATTAGTAGTGTTATTTTCAATTCTTATTTTGATCAGAAACCTGTGATATAGCATGGTAGTTCAATTCACTTGGGAAACGGAGTGACATACGGGACAGAAAAAAAGATGAGGAAACTGATAAGACAGATAAAATTCTAGCTCTGCATGGCCTCAGGCAGGTCACCTCATTGCTTACCACGTTCTTCAGCCATAAATCAGGAATACATGGTAGCGTCTTTCCAAGTTATTGTGGAGGATGAGGGACAAGGTACAAAAGGGACCTGGATTATGGTGTCTACCTGATTTTTAAAATGGGCATTATTCAGTTCACTCCTACTCTTTCATTTCCCTGCCTCTCCTTAAAGCGATAAAATCACATTTTCCATAAAAGTGGCATTCATCAGTTAGACTCCCATGCGGTCGGTGAAAAAGAAGGGATTATACACTGCAAATGTCAAAGTGAAAAAGGAGGAAGTGTTTATTATAGAGTGCCAGTAACAGAGAGGTGGGTGTGGAGAGCAAGAGGGCCGGAATCCCGGGTAAGGTACAAAGAACCCGTGACTCTCAAACCAGAGTAGGAAATAATTAGCAGCAAAGGACAAATGTAATTAAACCTTGAATTAGGGAGGTCTCTGAGTCAGAGTCAACAGTATCAGTGCACCTACAAGTCAGGAAGTGGTATTTCCACAGCTCCACGCAAATGCCTCTGAGATCAAAGGGGAAAAGTCTTGAGCACGAACACCAGGAAATGAGAAAACCTAGCTAGATAGCTCAGCAAACAACTTAGGAAATTACTACCCTCAGTTAGTTTAGTTAATTGTATTAGATTGTAACTCCGGAGTATCCAAGCCTGGAGAAAAGGAGGAGGAAGGGGAAGTGTGTTGGGGGAGGGAGGCTACTCCCTTCAGTATAAAACCAGCTTCCTTGGGCTGTCTGGGTGTGCATACCTTTGCTGTGCACCCAGCTCTGCAGACCTGTGAATAAGCAAAGCCTCGTCTACTGCTGAAGCCCTGTGTCCCTGTGTTTTTATTGTGAGCATTTCTCACACCAGGAAGTCAGAGCGAGGTTAGTTCAGCGGAAAGTGTGTGTGTACACGTGTGTCTATGTCTGTGTGACTGCGTGTGTGTGAAGAAGGGGGTCCGAAGGGAAGTGTGGCAAGAGTGAAAAATATAGCTAGACAACAGGTAATGTCAAAGGGGGTGAACAAGTGCAAGACAGAATAAGAGCAACGGAAATGCAAGGAAAAAAAAGGATTTTTACAAAAAGAGAGATGGCAGGGGGCAGGGACCAACCCAGTGGATGGAGGCATAAGAGCCCCGAGAAAGGGGATGGGTGGGCCCAGAGAAAAAGGAGGGAGTTGTTTCCCCAGCCCTCACCTTTCTGCACTGCTGTGGGCAAAGGGTGGGAAAGACCACTCTCTAGTGCCTGTTATAGATCAAGAGACATTCCCCTCTCCGTGGTCTTCAGAAGAGAGCAGTGAGAGATTTATTTATTTACAAGTACTCAGGAGTCCCATGTTTACCGTTTGGTTCACTTCATGGGAAAAATTATTGGATGTTTCAAATGAATCCCTTAGGGATCAGAAATGCAAGATCTTTTTTTAAAATATATTTTATTATGTTGTTACAGTAGTCCCAATTTTTTTCTCTTTGCTCCCCTCCGCCCAGTACCCCCCTTCCCTCCACCAATCCCAACCCCCTTAGTTCATGTCCATGGGTCGTGCATATAAGTTCTTGGGCTTCACCCTTTCCTATATTATTCTTAACTTCCCCCTGTCTATTTTGTACCAGCCAATTATGCTTCTTAATCCTTGCACCATTTCCCAAATTCTCCCCCTCCCCCCTGTCAGCTGATAACCCTCCAAATGCTCCCCATACCTATGATTCTGTTCCTATTCTGGTTTGCTTAGTTGGGTTTTGTTTTTATTTTTTAGATTCTATTGTTGATAGTTTTGAATTTGTTGTCATTTTAATGTTCATAATTTTGATCTCTTTTTTCTTAAGTAAGTCCCTTTGACATTTCATATAATAAGGGTTTGGTGATGATGAACTCCTTTAGCTTTACCTTGTCTGGGAAGCACTTCATCTGCCCTTCCATTCTCAATGATAGCTTTGCTGTACACAGTACTCTTGCTTGTGGGTCCTTGCTTTTCATCACTTTGAATACTTCTTGCCAGTCCCTTCTTGCCTGCAAAGTTTCTTTTGAGAAATCAGCCAGTAGTCTTATGGGAACTGCTTTGTAGGTAACTCTCTGCTTCTCTCTTACTGCTCTTAAGATTCTCTTTTTATCTTGAACCTTTGGCATTTTAATCATGATGTGTCTTGGTGTGGTCCTCCTTGGGTCTAGCTTGTTTGGGACTCTCTGTGCTTCCTGGACTTGTATGTCTATTTCCTTCGCCAAATTTGAGAAGATTTCCTTCATTATTTTTTCACATAAGCTTTCAATTTCTTGTTCTCCCTCTTCTCCTTCTGGCTCCCATATGATTTGGATGTTGGCACATTTAAAGTTGTCCCAGAGGTTCCTAAGCCTAAGCTTCTCCTCATTTTATTCAATTCTTGTTTCCTCATTCTGTACTGTTCGACTATTTTTTTCTTCCTTATGTTCCAAATCATTGATTTGAACCCCAGTTTTCTTCCCTTCACCATTGGTTTTGTGTGGGTTTTCCTTCATTTCATTTAGCATAGCCTTCACTTCTTCCCTTATGCCTTTGCCTTACTTAAGCATATCTGTCAAGCGTGTGGGCATCTTTATCACCAGTGTTTTGAACTCTGCATCTGTTAGTTTGACTATTTCCTCATTTGTTAGGTTGGCTATCTCCTCGTTGCTTAGTTCTCCCACTTGAACCTTGATCTGTTCCCACTTCTGAGCCATACTTCTCTGTCTCCTCATCTTGACAGGCCTTCTGTGTTTGTTTGCCTCTGTGTCTTAGGTAGAGCTGTCACTCCTGTTACATTGTAAGGGGAAGAGCCTTAGGTATTCGTCAGTACAGGGCGACCCATTTCATCATGTTGTGGCATTGTATGTGGGGGAGGGGTCTGAGAGGGAACAATGCCACTTGCTCAGCACTTGTGCCTTTTCCAGGTACTTCTCCCACATTTGTATGGGATTGGCGCCTCCCTAGCTGTTGCCCTGGCCATTGTTCCCAGAGTGGGTGGGTCTGTGGACGTTCTAGGACTATGGGGCCCTTTAAACAAGCGGGCTCTGCTGAGAGACTGGCAGTTTCTTCCTCCACCACAACCCCCACTGGTCTGCACAGTCAGAAGCAATGAGGCTTTATTTTCCCCACGCTGGGACCATGAGCTTGCAGTCTGGCCTGGTGCTGGGAGCGCTCCCCAGGTGACCCTCCTGACTTTTTAAAACGTGTGACTGCAATTTCTGTCATCCTGCCACTGCCGATGCTGCCACTGCCACTGCTGCCACCACCACACCGCTTCCTCTCCGCCCCGGCTCTGCCTCTCCTACCTGTCTGGATGAGTATTTCTTCTTTATACTTTTGTTGGACTTCCATGCAGCTCAATTTTCTGGAACTTCTGGTTGTCTCTAGCTTTGAGGGAGTTATATTCCTTCTTAATTGTGGAGGGAGACGCAGCGTGTCTGTCTAGGCCTCCATCTTGGCCAGAAGTCCCAGAAATGCAAGTTCTTACAGAAACATAACTATAAGCAAATAATTCTGAATTTTTTCCCCAAAACATAGACTTTCTTCTATTTTTATCTAATAAAAATGTATGTGGATACCTTTTAGATACCAGTCACCATTCTAAGTACTTAACGCATTTAATAACAACCCTCCAAAGTAGGTAGTATATTCATTCCCATTGCACAGATCCTCATCCGTGCAACCAAACCACCGAGAGATAAAATAACTTGCTCTAGAAGGTGGTAGAGATGGGGTTTCAGCTTAGCCAGCTTAGTCTAGAGTCTACACTACTTTGTAGTAAATTGCTTCCTACCAGCACAACTTTGTAGGTGTGAGGAGCATTCAGTTAATATCCACTAGGTATATGAACAAACACACACACAAAACAAATTAAAACGATTCTAGATCATTTGTATTTATCTGTATAATGCAGGAGAATGGCTTTTATAATCAGATTTGAACAGGATACCTAATATCCTTCTTTAATTTCATTGTTTGACTAGATCTTCTAACAGGTAAATTGAAGTTCATTACTATGCTGTTTGACAAGGTCCTGAGCAAGGCTGATTTATTGTGTGCATTCATGTACAGGTGTGTGCCCCAGGGGAAGTATAGGGTTAACATGTCCTGAACCATTAACTTTATAGTAATTTGATAATATCCAAGGGGGGGTTGGTTTATGCTCATTTCCAGTTATGGCTTTTGATTATTGATGATTATTATATCACAGTTTGTGTCTAGAACATTCATTTTAAAATGTGTGTCTGTGTAGATGTACGTGTATTTATATACAACACACAGCATGGATAACAGAGTTGGGGCGCAGGGGTCCATGCCATTTGTAGCCATACCCTGAAATTCCTTCATTATCACCCTCTTCCCCACTGCATTGTCTTGTTTAATTTTATAAGGACATAGTGCAGGTACAGCTTTTCCATCTACATTTATGTCTCTTTGACTTTATACTGAAATATACATCTTTGATGCTATTTAAAAATGATACAGTATACCTTTTATACCTTGAGACTATTGAAGTTAGGAAGCACTTTAAGATTATTTAATCCATCATTTTATAGAGGAGGAAATGAGTCTACAAGTGACTTCCTAATGCATATGACGTTATAGATCATTTATTGTTGTATTGTATCAATTGGAATAACTTGTTGTGCATGTTATTCTTCAAAAGTGTGTGAACTTGAAAAATTACTGGAGTTGAGTGATGAAGAAAAATCTGAATTAGAAGCAAGTATGAATATTTAAAAGTTGAAAAAAGTCATTTCATGCAGGTTCTCCTCAATTATATACTTGTGCCAATGAAATATTTACAGGAGGTTTTTTGTTTTAGATTAATGCAGAGTCATCTGCATAGATGACTCGAATAGCGATATGAAAAGAGGAAATAATTGTATGCTGATGATTAGGGTAGACAGATAACAGGCACACCTTTTTTTTGTGGTTCAAAGCAATTGCTGTTTCTATGTTTGACTTAGGGTTTGTGAGAAGAATTAATAAAAAGATCTAAAAAGCACAGCTGATATCAGGTTTGGCCTGTGATTATTGTAACGGCCACACCTCTAGGATTTGGGCCATAAATCATTCTGACAAACAAATATGCCCTAAGTCAACTGCTTCCCCACCATACAGTTCACCCACATATATAATCCTATAGAGTTAAGCAATGTTTTGTTTTCCAATCAAAACAGGATATGTAGATTATGTCGTAATTTTTCGGCATGGTGTTTCAAGTAGCCAATAAAACTTGGTTAAGAGACCTAAATGACTTTCTGTTTGTTAGTTTCTAGAGTTTCTATACTGGAGAGTAGAAAAGCAAACAATAAAATTCCGTTATTTAATGCTAATTTCCAGATGGAAGAGCCCTAAATAAATTAAAGCATGGGTGTTACAGAACTGACTATATTATGGACATTTGATAAATAGTTGTTGGATTTCATTTTATTAATAAAAAAGGAGAAATGACAAAATATTGAATGGAATGTTAAGCATAAACTCTCAAAATCCATCTGTAACTTTAATTTTTAGTTACTCAAGTAAATAATCTTTTTAAATGAAGAAAAGTCATATGCTTCCAAATGATAGTTTTGCAATGAATATGGGTCCTTATTTTATACTTCAAATGATCAAATTAATCCTCAAATAATTACTCCTTTTAGTCTTTGAAAACCTACTGTATATACATATATAAATATTTATAAGTAAAGAATTTTTCTACAGATGGTTTGCAATCACACAATATGAACTTCGGCCAACACTATGTTTTTTCCTTTGTTTATTTTGCTTTGTTTGTAAACAGAGCTGACTACTAGCATACCTCATTTTCTTATGCTTCATATTACCAAGCTTCACCGATGTTGCACTTTTTATGAATTGAAGACAAGACCCTCCATAAGCAAAGATGATATGATTTGCTTTATTGCTGTGGTCTGGAACCAAACCTGCAATATTTCGGAGGTATGCCTGCACCTATAACCTACCAGGGATAGCTACCTGGTACATTTGATCCCAGATGAGGATCACCAGTTCCTTGTAGCCTTTCCCTAACAGTGAATTAATGTTGACTTTCAAGGTGCTTCTATTTCCCTGCCATAAGGAAAACCAAGCTCCGTTCTAAGTAGTATGTATGCACCTCCTGAATCCTACCTACTTAAATGGCACGCCTCTTTTTCCTCACCAGCTTGGAAGCTCCAGCTGTCTGTCTGTCTCAGTGCACAAGACTTCTCAAAACTACCTTTTTTAGATGCCCCATATATACCATGTCCGGTTTACCTAGTCAATGGACAAATGTGAATGTGGGTCTTTCCTGATTATGACTTTTGTTCTATTATGGTTATGACCGTGACTCTGACTTTAACTATAATTTTGTTGTTTATTTACTGAATGTAGCATACACATTTCCAGTGCAATATTTTATTTGTGGTCAAGTAGGGCCACAGAAGAACCACATTTGTGAGTACATTTCAAAATCATATTGACTTTTGAAGTACTAACATTCAAATTCTAAATAAAATAATCTTTACATACATGAAATAATGGACCTTAACTGTCTTTCTGCCTTAATTCCTATGGTTTTAAAGTAATGAACATAGAATACCATTTTTAAATAGGGAAACATAAGGTCAGCACAACATTGGAAGTCTTTTTTTTCTTAATTGTCAAATGTACAGAAGTAGCACTGGACTGCCATTTAAAGGACCTGGCAACAGGTACATGAAAAGATGCTCAACTTCACCAGCTGTTAGGGCGCTGCAAATCAAAACTACAATGAGACACCACCTCATACCTGTTAGAGCGGCTGTTACCAACAAGAAAAGTAGTAACAAGCGCTGGCGAGGATGTGGAGGAAAGGGAACCCTCACCCACCGCTGGTGGGAATGCAGACGGGTACATCTATGGAAAACAGTATGGGGGCTTCTCAAAAACTTAAGAATAGAGTTGCCATATGACCCTGCAGCCCCTCTTCCAGGAATCTGCCAGAAAAATTTGAAAACATCTGAAAACATTTATTCGCGAAGATATATTCACCCCTATGTTCATTGCGGTATTATTCATGGCGGCCAAGACGTGGGGACAACTGAAGTGCCCTTCGATAGAGGATTGGATAAAGAAGATGTGCTACACATATACAGTGGAGTACTATTGAGCTGCAGAAAAGATGCAGTTCTGCCATTTGCAACAATATGCGTGGGCGCTGAGAATATCACGCTAAGCAAAATAAAGGGGATAGAAAAAGTCAAGAGCCATGTGTGGATATAAAACGGAAAGCAACAAGTGACCAACCAACCAACCAAACAGACACAGATAACGCAGTGGTTACTAGAGGGAAAGTGGGGTGGGGTGGGAGGAGAGAGTAACGGGTAAAAGGGGTCCAGCATTTGGTGACGGGAGATTTGACTTTGGGTAGTGAATACACGTACTCTGTACAAATGATATAGAATCGCACACTTGAAACTTACATGATTAACCAATGGCACCCCAATAAATTTAGTAAAACAAATAAGTAAATGAAGGGAGAGAGGGAGGGAGGGAGGACCTGGCATTTAGTTCTAGTGGCATCACTCCTTTGTTAATTGATAGTTACTTGGATCCATGTTTCCCATCTAAAAAGTGAATGCCCAGGAGAGTCTGTAAAGTTCTGCCTAGCTCTAACAATAGAGGGAGGAGATAAAAAAATGCAGTGGGAGAATACTCTCTCCTTCTGCCCTTCAAACAGTGTCAACAAAGGGAAAACAAGGAGAAAGGCAAAGACAATGGAAAAGAAAAATAGGAGGGAAAGCAATGTTGACACACAGAGCCAGTGTTAAGAGTGCGATGGGGTCATTGTACTCACAGGGACCAGCAGGAGAGCTAGAATCACTGAGACATCTTTCTTACCACCCCAGAGATGTAGCCTTCGGTTCTCGATTTTATCCATCCTTACCTCGGCTGTCTACTCTCTCCTGGTTATGTTCGCTGGTTTGCACTGCCTCTTTCAACTGGAAGCAAAGCGTAGTTACCTCAGCCTGGTCATTCCAAATCCCTTCCTGTCCCCAGTGATTGTTAGAAAGGAGAGGCGGAGAGTTTCAGTTCCATGTGCATCTGGCCAGATTCCCTTAGATCTATTCTGGGGCATTGGTGCCTGTGTTTATTTTCATGGCTGGAATTAAGCAATTGGTAGAAGGTCCCCCAGAAGGGTCATGACGGAGCCAGATTTAGCACGCACAGCTGCTGATTTCTCAGTGGGCCTTGGGCCACAGGGCCACGTGGCTGTTCCACATGCTGTTCCAAATCACACACTTGTCAACTGCAAGAAACTTACTATGCCCAGTGTTGTGAACAAGTGTTATTAAACAGAACAGGTCCAAAAAAACTTAAAGGCCCAGACCTTGAAACGTTAGAACTATTACATAGTTCTTTCAGTTCTAAACAAAAATCCTTGTGGGGTAGTAAACTGGTATTGTCGCTGTCAGTGAAAAGAAGCAATATGCCAGCAAACATGAGACTTTACTCAGTTACACAAGCTCTTCAGTCAGAGGTTTGATCATATTTTTACAGGTAACAAAGGGAGCCAACTTTAAGAATTAATATCCTTTCTCAGTCAGCCATTCACCAGCACCTAATTTTTGTTTTATTTTTTCTGATATTTTCAAAGGATACCCATAGGCCCTTTGTTTCTTATCTAATTCAGGCTAGCAACTAAAACGTAGTGTTTTGTAATTTAATATATATCCTGCTGGAGTTCAGTGGTAAAAAAAATTTCTTAGAGGTAAACGTTTGTTAAAAGATCAGCATTATTCTTTGGAAGCTGGATAAGAACTCAAAGAATCATAATCTTTTGAGCTCAAAAAAAGGAGTATTTTCTTAATTCCACAGCTTTTCTCAAAAACAAAACAAACCACACACACACACACACACACACACACACACACAGACATACAGAATGTGCCAGTGTTCTCATGACAATATTCTGGGAAGGTAATAAACAGAGCTTCAATGAGAAATGAAGTCATTTTGTAATTAGCTTTTATTACCCATTTACTTTTACATATTATGCATGCTCTTAAATAATGCAACAACTTTCTTCCAGCTATACATTTCTAACTGGATTTTTTTTTTTTTTTTACTTTTATTATAAAATCAGGTTTGTTTTCTAAACAGCTTCATTTCAGAATCTGAGTTTCACACCCCTGAATATGGCAAACTTTTTAAAGTCGTGTATCAAATGGAAAACGATCATATCAGAGAAAATATATTGAAAAAGAATGCTCTGTTTCCAAATGTATCAGTATAGATATATGTGAAACAGATTGAAAATCCAACCCTACCACCAGCCTCTTTAGACTTTCTTCTGTATTTATAAGACATACTTGTGTCTTCGACTCCTTTATACCCTCCACTGTCCTCAAACGTGTGTGGTGGCTGATTGACCTGCTCTCTATTGTCTGAGAGCAATAGAAAATTTCAGAAATGTAACAAAGTTGGGCATCATTAAACAAGTTGGGTATTTAAAAACCGCCTTCTTGGTGGAGTCGACAGAAATGGACTCTAAGGGGGTCAGGGGTGTTGCTGTACGGGGTACGGACGAACAAGGGTGCTGGCTGTGGCAGGGGGTCAGAGGAAGACAGCCAGTCATGGGCCGCCAAGATCCAGAAAAGAAAATGTGATCCCGGCTGTGCTCCAGAGAAGAGAAGATAAAGCCTTAGAGCCAGGATAGGAGGAAGCTGGACAAGAGGCACTGTGAGAATTTCAAGGTGATCCTATACATTGATCTTAACACTGGATGGGAGGCATGATGAAGGGGAGTTTTAGTCAGGCGCAAGCAGGTATCAGTGGGATGAATCCAATTATAGCGCTCCGTGGCCATATAAATAGGGTAGGTATGAGCACTTCTTTGATGTTCTTCGGAAGGATTGGGTAATGGATTGTAGATTTGTCATTAAATGAAAACTGAAAATAACGCGTGTTGTTGTCATGTTAATTGCCGATCGAACGTGTATGCAGGTCTTGGTGATGTCGTTTTAGACTGGGGCATGAAGAAGGACTGTGACTTTAGCTCTCACCACCCCTTAGTGCTATTTGTGTGTTGCCCCAGGAGGATGTGGCTAATCCGTTAGCAAGTAAAGTTTCAGTGATGCGTGGTTGGTTTCATTTGGCGGAGGGGGTGTGGGGGCTAGAAGCCAGACAAGCGGGTGTTGTTTCCCCTGATCAGTGTTCATTGTCACCAACTACCAGCAAATTACCAGGCAATTGGGTGTGAGAGAGGCGCTGCAGTGTGGAATGCCAGCCAGTTAGAGAAGCAAGAATAAGCTAATAAATGCGTTGGACATGCACGTTGGAAAATGCCATTTGTGGAGTGAGGTTGTGCCTCAATCTATACATTTGAGGTACAGCATGTGTTTAAACAGATTTTTCTGTTAAGTGAGGGTTACCCAGATTACATCACTATCATTGAAAAAATGACCCCTTTGAATTTTCCTCCCATTTCTGACACTCATGGTTAAGAAGCCCACCAGCCCTTCAGCGCATTGTTGGTGCGTCATGCCCCAAAGAAAGCGGACGTGAGTCACAGAGAGACTCAACCTAAAGAAACAGCTGAGATTGGACTTCATGTCGTCCCCTCTATTCACCAGTCATCCTGCTTCCTGTCTGTGAGAAGAGCCACACAGACTGAGTATTGGAAACATGAACAATTTCATCTATGGCGGAACAAAATAAACAAATGATTAGCTCCTAACCCTGTACACCGAAGATCTAAACTAGATTACGTCACTAGTCATTCTTTACACCATGGTAGAAGGGAAGTTCACCCTAAAATTAGAAGACTGTCAATAACCTGGTTTTTAAAAATTCCATGTAATGTTTCATTTTAAAACATCTATTTTAATTTGGTTTGGCTCCACAAATTAGAAGAATGTTAGCTTTGACTCATATTTTTACTTTAGCAATAGTCCGGGTCTTTTCTGAAACTACCCCAAAGAAGCAAAGGGCTCTTGATTAGCACTCATACCGTAGGATTTGATTCACATGCACGTGCTACCGGAGTAATATTTTTGCATCAGATGACAGCAGCTGTGAAATTTAAATATTACTAGAAGCCAGTGAATTTTGTGAAATACGGAATTGATCCATATTTCATGAGAAATCTGCGCCCTTTTTTGGATAAAAATTGCTAAGACGTTTAAATAGGAACTTCAAAATGCAGTCCATGGCTTCAAAATAAGCGAAGGTTTGTTTTCAAGGCCGTGAGAAAGGAGGAGGAAGGAGAGGCGGAGGAGACATTACAAAGACAGGGTGGGTGAACAGGATTGCAAGGCAAAGATGCTGAGCTGGCAAGACGAAAATTGGCCACAAGAAGGACCCAGAATGAGGAATCCATAGTTTTCTTTTAGTCACAATGTTAAATTACAAAGTAATGTGTCTTAGGGCCAATCTTCTCTAGAAAACAGCCGTAGGCACTTACCATCCTCTTGAGACTATAATTTTTGTGTGGATGGGGACAACTGGGTCGTCCCATGGGTCATATTATTGCCCGGATGAAGAGATCTCAAGGAAGGGTGTCTTTCAGATTTAGGAAAATACGCAAATAGATTTAAAGATATCTTGGGGGACGTTTTGAAACTTTCCTTCGTTTTTCTTTTTCATCAAAGCATCATGAAAGAGGTGTCTATTATCACACTCTCCCTTTCCACCATCCCGTTCACTGCTCGGCCCGCTGATGTCTAGTTACCTACCTTTCTGTCTTCACTGACACAGCTCAGGCAGAGGCGGCGAGTGGCTTTGTGCTCTTGGAATTATGGGACGTTTCGTAGGTCTTACCTTGTTTGGCCTCTCTGTACCTATGGACACAGTTGCCCAGGGCCTCCTTTGTGAAATACCTGCTTCCTCGGACTTCCAGGACCCTCTTCTGACCTGTTTCTCTGCCTGCCTTTGCTTTCTTGTCCTTAATGGACATCTCCTGAGGGCTCAGAGATCCTGCAGACTCAATTAGGTCTAAAATCCAACTTCTTGTCTTCCCCTCAGTTCCCTCTGATGGCCAGCCCCCTTTTCCTCCTGCAATCTCTGCCCTGATCTGTCGGCGCCCCCTTGCTCCCTCAAGCAAGTCACGATTCCATCATGGGCCTTGTCAGCCTCACACCACCCTCTGTACTCTGCATCAGCCCACCTGGTGGATATTATTCCGGAGCTCTCCCGTGAGTTCTTCTCACCACTATGCCCACGGCGCTCTTCTTGATTCAGGCCCTCAACTCCTCTTCCATCAGCTATCACAATGGCCTCCTACTGGTCTCCCTGCCTCTGAACCATGCACCATTTGACCTCCTAGGTCATTTTCCTGAAGGATAAACCTCACTGTGTCCCTTCCTTTGTTTAAAGCCTTTACTCGTTCTCCATCACCTATAGTGTGGAATCCATGCATGTTATCTTAACATACAGGACACCCCTGGGTCTGCTGCCTTCTCCTGCTATGCCCAACTTTGGGATACTCTGCTAGGATTATACCAAAAACTCTTCACAGTGTTTCTCTGCCCAGAATGCTTTCTTTACTCAGCCTGGAGAATTCCTTTGCACTCAATTTTTTTTTTCACCCTAGGATGTGTGGGGGTGGGGGAGAGAGTGAGACATCAGTTGCCCTCTTGCATGCGCCCTAACTGGGGAAGACCCCACAGCCTGAGTATGTGGCCTGACCAGGAATCGAACCCTCAACCTATTGGTCTATGGGGCGATGTGCCAACCAACTGAGCCATGCTGGCCAGGCTCATTCACTTTTTAAACAGAACTCTTTCCTCCTCCGGCAGGCCAGGTCCGAGAGTTACCTTCCCATTCCTCTGGGCGGCACCCTCCTTGTTGCTTCTATTGCACAGAATTAGAGTTTATGGCTATTTTTCTGCTGACGTGTGAGCTGTTTGAGAGTAAACATAAATTCTTATTGATTCTCATTGTAATTGCTATATTATAATCATATCGGGTACATCTGTGGAATGCCAGGAGAAAAACACTGGTGTTTGGAGATGCTAAGTGAACTGTTCAAGGCCATAGGCTCAGTTAGTGGCAGAGTTGAGATTTAATCCTGGGGTTTTTATGGCCCCAAACCTGGGCTTTTTTCAAAAGTAATACACTACAACTTAGAGATTTCCTGGTAATATTGCTACTACTGATAATAATTACTGTAACTATTGTTGTGAATCAGGCATTGTAGTAAATGCTTTACATAATGACCAGTTTCTGAAGTACTGAGAATTGATTTGGTTTCAGTTCTTTAAAACTTTGATATATATGTAACATCTACCAAGGACATTCATAGGTTTCACAGGAGTGCTATCCAGTGGAACACAGATGGTCCAAAATGTCTCTTCCAACTTAAGATTCTAGGTTTTCCTCCTGGCTGCTGTGGCTCAGTGGATTGAGCGTCGGCCTGCGAACGAAGTGTTGCCGGTTCGATTCCCAGTCAGGGCACATGACTAGGTTGCACGTCAGGTCCCCAGTTGGGGGCACGAGTGAGAGGCAACCGCACAGTGATGTTTCTCTCCTTCTCTTTCTCCTTTCCCCTCTCTCTAAAAATAAATAATAAATAAATAAACAAATATATTTTTAAAAATTATTAAAAAAAGAGTCTACGCTTCTACACTCCTTGTCCTTCTTTTGACTTAAAAAATTTTTTTGAATTTATTCGATTAAGAAGCTATCCTGGCAGTACACTCGTATGGTTGTAACAATGTGGGTTTAAAAAAAAAAAAATTGTTATTGAGAGGAAAAAAACACAACAAACCCAAAACTTTCTATGTGTTTTCCGACGTAACTGTCTATGTAACACATGCTACTAACTGCCAGGGATATGATTGGGATTTAAAAGGAAATACTGATCAGTTGTCCTGGAGTTGGAAATCTCGCAGAGGAGACACATTATTCAAATGATCCCTCCGTGACCATGTCATCACGTACTGAATCAAATCCTCTTGAAGGAAGGACGACCGTACTCTGAGGCTGCGCCAACACAGAACCTGATCTGGGCTGGGGTCGGGGAGAACGTCCCTGAGGAAATGGGCTGGGGCTGAGGCCTGAGGAATGACGTGGAAACTCGCAGACAGAGCCAACAGTCTGTGCAGGGACGTGTGGTGAGAGCACATCAGAGGGAGATCGTGTGCAGGGAGGAGCTGTGCTGGGTCTCGCTGGCCTTGAAGGCCCTGCTAAGCGCAGGTGCATTTATCCTTCACCTGCATCGTCCGTTGGCCTGAACGTGGCTCCGTTCTTCAGGCTGCCCATGAGAGTGTGGCCCCTGCAGGTAGGATCTAGGCCTTCCCTGTCTCTGTGCCCCGCAGGGTGTGCAGGTAGTCAGTGCTCAATGCGAGCTTCTTAATTTATGGACTTAAGCATCTCCCTTCCGTTCTCATACCTCTACGATTACTGGGAAACACTAAAAAATACCATCCTGATTTATCTTTTAATGGATTGAACAAATGAGTTGATTATTTATTGTCAAATAGTGTCATCAGACAGCAGTTCTGCAAGACAATATTAGGAAGGTGGGGGTGTATCTAAAGATCACCGAAAGGCCAGTTCTTTCTCATAACTCCACCTTCTTTTTTCTCAATATTTTCTCATGAAAGTGTATAAATATATAACAATGTGGAAAGAATTTTACAGAGAGCACCCATTGTTATGGATTGAATTGTGTCCCTCCCCTTCTCCCAAATTATATGTGGAAATCCTAACCCTCAATGTGACTGTATTTGGAGAAAGGGCTTGTAGATGGTATTTCAGGTTAAATGAGGTCATGAAGGTGGACCCTAATCTGGTAGAATTGGTGGCCTTATAAGAAGAGAAAAAGCCGTCTTTTCCTGGGTCATATGAGGACATGGTGAGAAGGCAGCTGTCAGCAACCCAAGGACAGAGTCCTCACCAGGGACTAATCACACTGGCACCTGATCTTGAACTTCTAGCCTCTAGAACTGTGAGTAAATAGATTTTGGTTATTTTAAGCCACCCAGTCTATGGCATTTTATTATGGCAGCTCAAGCTGACTAACATATCTGTATATCAAATATACCATCTAGATTCTACCATTAATATTTTATTTGCTTTTTTCTCTTTCTCAGTCTCTTTCTTCCCACCTCTTCTTCTCATCCTGTCCATCCTTCAGTCCATCTTGTTTTTGAGCCTTTTAGAATAAATTATAGGCATCAATACAATTTCTCCTAAATACTTCAGCATGCATAGCATTAGTTAGAAATAGTTTTTTCTTTGATGTAAAATTTATATATAATGAAATGCACAAATCTTAAGTGTACATTTACTGACTTTTGACAGTGCATATACATCTTTGTAAACAAAACAAACAAGATACAGAATATTTTCATCCCTCTGGAAGATTTCTTATATTCTGGATTAGAAGATTAGTAGATTAGTTTTGTCTGTTCTAGAATTTTATCTAAATGAAATCAACTAGTACGGACCCTTTTGTATAAAGTTTCTTCCATTCAGTATATTTTTAAGATTCATCCACGTTATTACGTGTATGAGTAGTTTATTTCTTTATTTTTTCTTTTTCTTTTCTTTCTTTTTTTCCTCAGTAATATTCTGTTACCTGGAGGTATCACAGTTTATTTCTTTTATTTTCTAGATGAACATTTGGGCTATTTTCAGTTTTGAGTTATTACAAATAAAGCTGCTATAAACATTCTTGCACAAATCTTTCTGTGAATGTATATAATCATGGGTAAATATCTAGGATCAGAAATGCTGGGTTATACAGTAGGTGTATGTTTAGTTTTGTAAGAAATTGCCTGACATTTTCCCCAAAGTATTGTACTATTTCACATTCCCATGAACAATGTCTGGGAATTCCAGCTGCTCTACATTTTGCCAACATTTGATGTTAATTTTTATTTTAGCCATTTTAATGGTTGTGCATGGTATCTCATTGTGGTTTTAATTTTCATTTCCCTGATGACCAATGTTGAGCCTGTCTTTGTGTGTGTATTACTCATTCAAATACTTCTTTTGTGAAGTGTCAATGAAAATCTCTTGCTCGTTTTTTGTTGGGTTTTTACTCTATTAATGTGAGATTTTTAAATATAGTCTAGATAGCAGTCCATTGTCAGATATATGTTTACTGAATGGTTACTTTCATCATAGGCTTATATATTTTCTTAAAGACATCTTGGGATAAGCAGAAATTTTTAATTTTGATGAACTTTAATATACATAATATATGTAATTTATATACTTCTCCCTGTTTCTCTAATGGTTATTACTTTCTCTGACCTATTTGAAACACCTCTGCCTACCCTCAAGTCATGGAGATGCGCTCTTATATTTTCCTCTAAAATTTGATGATATCAAATTTTCTATTTAAGCCTATGACCGCCTCTGATTAATGTAGCTGTGTTGGGTGTGAGTTGGGGGTCAGGGTTCATTTTTCCATATGACTCTCTAGTTATATCAGCACCATTTCTGAACTTCCCTTTGGATTTTCTTTGTGGCCTTTGTTGAAAATCAAATGCTTGCACAAGGGTAGGTGTACTAATCTACCTTTTAAAAATATAAATACTAAGCAATTACCACCTAGAAGTTTTTCTCTTAAAGCTCATGTCTTTATTTCACCTTTACATATCATAATCTGGAGAAGAATTTCATTAGGAGAATACAATGACTTCTAATAGCCTATTAGAAAAATTGAAACCCTGAGAGAAGTCAGCTTCTCTCTCTTTCAGGGATTTCACATTCACATACATAGTCAAATATATTAGAATCCTTATTTGAAGAATAAAGGCCTTAAACATGCAAAATAGAAAACTATGTTACCGCTAGTATATCCTACTTTAAAGTTCACCATATTTTATTATTATTAATAAAGATGAGCAGTTTCCTCTTATTAGAATCTCATGTGTTTGAATAGCAAGGGGTGTTTTTATGCATTTTGTATAGAAACCTATATAACTGACTTTGACTTCCTTTATGTTTTATTTGTAAAGGAAGAAAAGTATGAAAGAAAATAAATGTATGGGGACAGACCTTAAACAGACTTATTTGGAAGATCATGTTGCAATATTTACAAATATTTAATCATAATGTTGTACACCTAACACTAACATAATGTTATATGTCTATTACATCTCAATAAAAAAAAGTAATTGTTAGATTGTTCCTATTACAGTCGGATTTTATAAAAACCAGTGAGTTTCAGGGAAATATTTTACTGAAACATACAAATAAAACAGTAAACAACGAGTGTCAGGAGACAGTTGATCAAAACAAGGTATTTTCCCTGGACATGCGTGGATCAGGTATTTCTCTTTGTGTAAAAGCTTGTGCCAGGGTATTAATGTTCTCCTTTACGTAATTTGGAGTTTGTTCTCTCCGCACTAACGAAGGCAGAAACGCACTGCTCCTGTAGATTGCAGAGACGTGGGCAGGTGAGAAGGAACAGCGGCGGCCAGCCGTTCTTAGCAGCCTCCACTCAGCTTGCCAACTGGGTGGATTTACCTGCTCTTGACTCTGGTAATTCAATAGCCTCTTTCCTTCCGGTAGAGACTGCCACACCACTTACAGCCTGCCATGAATCTTTGTCTCATGCCATGCATAAATATTGTGGTTTAAACACAAATAATTTTAACATCCTTCCCATCCCAAAGTAAACAGCAGCTCTGAAAATGTCATAGGGCTTTCACTTTAGAGGAATGGATTGAAATAATTCACAGGGAAAACTTTCCAATGCCCTCTCTGCCTTCCCTCCCATTGTCAAGAACAAATAAATCTGAGTGCTAGGAAATGTGAACCCAATAACACACTTTCTAGTTGGTGTTGGTGGGAATTAAATATTATATGACCATGGCCTGATGGTTTAGTATACAAAATATATACACTCTTAATACCTTTCTAAAATTTTAAGTATAATAAATTCAGTGTTTTTTTTCTCTAAGTAATAAAAGTGACTTTTCATAACAATTACATTGGGTTTGACTCTAGGATAATTTACAATGTTTTCCTCACCATAACGATTAAAAAACAGTACCAGATGATCAGATCTAATAAGCTAGTTTCAAGGGAGAGCTATGTCCTGCTATACCAAGGAATAGCAATGCTAAACCCAAAACTATTTGAAACAAATAATAGCAAGATCAAAATCCTAATTGTATCTATTATTTGTATATGAGCCCTGGGTAGGACCAGTGATTTTTGCTCACTTCATGCAGAGAACTGGGGGGGTGGGAGGTGGGGGGGATGATCAGTGTCCTACAAAAGACTTTTGGGGAATGGAGAAGGACTACTTGTGCGTGAATTCTGCCTCATGGAGCAAAAAATAATGAGTTCTAGGAAAGTCAGGTGACTAAATTATTCCAGCCTGGAGGCAGGCTCGCCTAGGAAGCTAAGAATTCTAGTGCTAAGGGCTAGAGTTCCCACTGCCCTTCTTATTATTAACATATTAATAAGCCTAAAGGTTCTTAACAATTCCTTTCAAGCCCTGGTTTCTATGTCCATGGCACATTCTTTGGAAAGAAGCGTGTTTACTCACTTCAATGAGTTGGAAATCTCACTTGCCGTGGAAGAAATATTTCATGAGACCTGATGAAAACATTCCCAGTCATGGGAAAAGAAAGCACCACTCACTGATTGAAGGAATAAATTCATAAGCAAAGCCAGAAGAGATGTTAATAGTAAATTCTGTTGAATTTACTTCTCCTGATTATTTTGAGGACTTTGTTTTTCAATTAAAGATTTTATAGGTAATAGCATGTGTCCTTATGATCATATTTACACAAAAGTATTAGGAAAAAACTTGGTGTGGGCAGTAATATCTCACCAATCCAACCAGTTCTTCATTTGAAAAAACAAAATCTTGTTTCCAGCTTTGTTTTCAAAAGAAACAAAACGTCCCCACTTGACCATCAATCAGTCATGTATGTTGGCACCTTGTCTAATTTTCTGTAGACAAATCATCATGCTATGTTTAAGCCCTAGAGATCAGCTTGTGTGGTGTCTTAAAGACCTAGCTAATTCCCCTCTTTACCTTAGTATTATCAACTTACTGAATAAACTTTGTTTGTTTTTGTCAACTACCCATTTAAGAAAACGGTCCTTAATGCAGTCAGATATCATGAACTGGTTTTACTCTGGTGTGGTACTTGTTTCTGCTGCCATGAGCTCCACACTTGACTGGTCAGAACTGGCGGGGGGACATTTGCTCTTAATTAACTTCACTCAATTTGGCTGTCAGTCCTTTGGGAAAAGAAAATCATTGCATTTATTTTTATTTGATCTTACTTGTCATGGATGCCTTATTTGAATTTCATTTTTGGCAGATGGTTGGGTCATTCATGGATCTTTTGGTGTCTTTTAGTTGGTATCCTTTTTGTTGTACTTGTATGTGAAAACCAAGAAATAGTTGACACTAGAATATATGACTCAGTTGTTTATGGTGGCATTACACAGATATAGTCACACAGTGGAAATAAAAAGATTTCAAGTGAAGTATGCAAATAAGGACTTCATGTAGCCCAAAAACCCGCAATCAGATCACAGCACCCAATCATAGAGTGGAATTCTCCAGGCTGCCGCTCACAGCCTACAACCCACTCAACCAGAGCAGCTGATGATCAAACGACTCTCTCCTGCCAATGCCACATTCCTCTTAGAGTGAGCGGCTATAGCTGACAGTGGGTGAGAATGTGCTTTGCCTTGGGACATACAAAATTGGGTCGCACATGGCCACAGAGTGGTACACATTGACCACAGACTTTCTATTTTAGCTCAGAACTTTAAAGAGAGAAGGTACGCTTCTGGGTAAAATGGCAGACATTAGTTTCCTCCTGAAATTCCACTGGGAAAAAAAAAAAAGATAGTAATCAGACGATTGTCACTCCCGAATCGGACTGCACAGCCATTCTCGGCGGTGCAGATAGACTCTCAAGAAGCTACACCATCGTCTCTCGAGACGGACGGCTGCCGACGACGACGACGACGACGACGACGACGATAGTGCATAAACCCATCAAGATCAAACAGGTGGCGAATGAAACAAGAACATAAAAGTTTGGAATCTGGAAATAAGGTTCACAAATAGTGAGCTGCCTGACAGAACTGAGAAGGGTGAGTCCTAAGCTGCCAGTGAGGAAAGCCAAGAAATGACCCACATTAAACTGTAGAACTCACACAGTTAGAAGGTCTCAGGCGTCTTTGGAAGAAGGAGACAGAAGAGGCGCTAAGAACAGGAGGAGTGGAGGAAAGCTGACGTAGAAGAAGCTTGAGCCTCAGATTTCCTCCTCAGTTCTGTGCGGCGGGGCAGGTGCGGTCTGGGATAGCACAGGTGCACAAAATGAGAAGCAAGTTCTTGGGCCAGTTGTCATTGAGTTATTCCGCAGTCAGCAACAGCCCAAGAAGCTCGGTGGCTTTCAACAACGAACGTCTATTTCCTGTTCACAGGTGGCATTTTGAGTCAGCAGACAACCCACAGCATCAGAGAAAACATTGTCAAATCTGATAAAGGCCTAGTATCCAGAATCTAAAAAAGAGCTCTTACAACTCAATAATAAAAAGACAAATAACCCAATTTAGAAATATGCAAAGGATTTAAGTAGACATTTCTCTAAAGAAGAAATATAAGTGGCCAATAAATACATGAAATGATGTTCAACATCATTAGTTCTTAGGAAAATGCAGGTCAAAACCACAGTGAGATACTGTTTTATGCCCACTAAAGATGGCTTTAATAAAAAATGGAAAATAGCAAGTGTTGACAAGGATGTGGAGAAATTAGAAACCTATGCATTGCTGTTTAGAATATAAAATGATGCAACCACTGTGAAGAACAGTCTGGCAGTTCCCTCAAAAAGTGAAACATGGAATTACTATATACTCAGTAGCTCCCCTCTTAGGAATATACCCAAGAGAACTGAAAATATATATTCACATGCAAACCTGTACACAGATGTTCTTTTAATGTTTGCCATTCGGTAGATCATTTATTGAGCAAGTAGTGTTGCCAAACATAAGCACTTGACTATAGATTCCCGTTACCCAGATATGAAACCTTTCCCCTGTATTCTGCTCATTAGGGACTCCACAAGAGTCAGTCAAGAGCACAGTGCCTTACCACTGAAGGTGGAAGGCCCTGGAGATAGCTTCTCTAACAATAGCCAATCAAAAGTGACTTACTATTAGCTGGTAGACAAAATTTAATACATCAAGTTAATGGACAGTGGCTTCCATTAACAAGAGGCCTGTGAGAAAACCAAGAAGAAGAATGTGTTTACAGCTTGTGGCCTGTCTGCCCATTTCTGGCTCTCCTTCACGGGCACACAGGTCAACCACCTGTCCTGGTACCCTAGCATCCAGGTGAACGAATGTACTTGAAGGGTGGCTGATGACATGCAGGTGGAAGGGATGCATATTACTTTCAATTGGGCCTTAGAACATCGTTCCTGACCTTCCACTCCCTCATGTTTCTCTGCCTGTCTAGAAGTGGATTTGAATTGTGGAAGGCTGGCTCCAGGAATATACTCAATTTCCTAACTGGTAACATGGAATAGCTACACCCCAGAGTCTTGTCATAAAACCCACTGCACGTTATAAAGTGTGGTATAAAGACAGAATATTCATTGAGAATTTTCTGGAGAACAGGAAGTATATCAATATTCTAGGCTCAAGTAAGCATCATCTTCTGGAACTATGTGGTTTTGATTCCCTTGAGAATGAATTTCACTCTTCTTTGGCATTTTGCAATTGACCTGCTTTGAGGAATTGTACAAAAACATTTTACAAAACTTTTGCCTACCGTCATCATCTTGTTAAAAGTGTTTTCTGCTCCTTCACACAATGTCATTATATGGGCAAAGGACAAAAAATCCAGCACAAACTGGCTGAAGCAAAATTGGAAGTCTGGATGTGCTACAAGGATGGCTTGATCCATGCTCAAATAATGTCATCAGGCTTTACTTTTCCTTATTTCATCTCTCTTTATCTTGACCACATTTTCAAGTAAGTCAGTTCTTGAGATCTCTAAGTAGCAACAGCAGTTCCAGGAGGCATGTCCTCTTGTGGATGGAGCCAAATCCACAAGATGTATATTGATTGTAGGCAAAAAGAGGAGGATTCCCAGAACAATTATGTTTAGTTATTGGAGTGAGGGTAGATGGGTGCTGGGCAGTAAAGCCAGCAGATTGCACTACACTCACTTTAGGAATATCTGGGGGAGAAATTCTGGCCTGATGTGTGTCCCACATGGTCAGAAGGAGGCTTGGCACCATTTCTGCTGGTAACCTGTGACATTCAGGCAGTTTTATTTCATTTTCTAATAGAATTTTCTTCTTCAATTTCTTACCTCATCTAGTCATGTTTTCTTTTATATTGTATATATTTTTATAAGCTGCTTTAAAATGTTGGGTTTTTTCTTTTTTCTTTGGAAAAAGAAACTATATAAAGCCTTAAAATGTTATTTTTAATACTGGATAGGTTAATATTGCCTAAATGCCCAGCTAAAGATTACATTAGCTAATATCTTCCCCAGAAGGATTAGCACAGATATTAATATGATTCCTATTTCTATTTCTACCAGAAAAATAGAATATTTGTAGTCTCTGCCTAAGTTATTACCAACTACTCTCTGCTTGTCTCACTGACAAGTTTCTCCTTCGTTTTCAAGATTCAATGTAACTGTCAGCTTTCCTACTTTGACTGCACCCTTTCCCCATTGCCAGGTCCCCAAGGGCCCATCAGCCTTCATTCCATCAGGCACTAAGGGCTGCCTCATCCATAGGTTGGTATTTCTGTGTCCTAGCCCCATGCACGAATGAGTCCTCATTAATAGTCCGTGAATGAAAGGAAGAAAAAGAAGAAAGGAAGAAAGGGAAGGGAGGGAGGAAAGGAAGGAAGAAAGCAATCTATTCATCTAGAGAAAGGCTTCACCACAAGTGTCTCTATGGGTAAATACTGCCAATGGTTAGTGGAGGTGGTTAGTTGTATATCTGGCAAGAAGAAGCCTCTCCTCAATGGTAAGTTTGATTAATTTCTTAACTTAGCATGAAGGCCTGAGGAAGATGAGTTCCCCTTGGCGCCATTCCATGCACACACAAAGAGCCGAAGTCATTTCCTTACCTGCCTGACAGGTTTCCTTGCTGCCCCAAAGAAGTCCTTGAGATCGGCAGAGGGACCAGAATCTCTGTATAGTATTTGTTTATCTAATAATAGGTGCACGCAGAGGGGTTTGATTATTGGTTTTCTTTGGGAATCACTGAAGTTTCTCATTTCCTTATCAATATTTTTGGTACAAACATGTTCCTCTGGGATTTCAGGGGAAGTTAAAAACAAAAACAAACAAAAAAAATGTTTGAAAGCTTTTATAGGGTATGTGTTTTTGGAATGGAGCCATTCATTTGAAGATGTGTCTCTTGAGCGTGAATCCAAGTCCCCCAGTCAAGACAACCTTAAGTATCCCGGTCCTTCTCTGTGAATCCTTTCTGCCTCAAGCCATGATCTTCAAAGTTCTCAGAGGGTTTTTCATATTTTATAATACTGTTTAATCTGCCTGAAGATTTAGAATGTAATAATACTATACAGATATCGTGGCTGTGGGCCAACTGGAGCAAATGAGAAATATTCTATCCCTGTGACGTTCTAGTTGTTTGCTACTGTTTGGTTGGTATACGTTCATAGCAATATTTATTTGGACATTTTAACGTATTATTTTGAAATGATAAAACAGGTCTTAAGGTTTAAAAAACTTTAAAAACCACGCTAACCTGGGATACCTGCCATTTCCCCCATTCAATAGTTATTAAGAACACACTTATCTGACAAAAAAGCCCCTATTAATCCTGACAGGAAAACCCTTATAAAAACACCACTACTAATAAACTTCCGCAAAATATCCGGTCAAACCCTCCTGACTCAAACAAACAAATGAACAAACTCACAACAAACTTGAGGCCCTCCTTCCCCCCATTTTTCCCCTGGTGAGTCAAATGTTTTAAAAACACGTCAAATCGCAACATCGGACCTGTTGTCGGCATGGCAGCCACCAAAGGCCACCAGAATTAAACTGTCACATAAATAACTTTGGTTATTGGAGCAAGGACCTTAACGTTATTTTTAGAAGTATGTTTCCTCATTGTGGGGATTTAACAGTACAGAGTTTAAGTGCTTACATTGCAAAGAATGAAAAGAACTGAGTTTCTCTAAGAACAGTCGAACGTAATGGGCAGTAAACTTGTACGCCCAGTTTGGAACACAGTAGGTTCAGACTCAGCCCAGGCCTGGGAGGAAGCTCCCTGTTCTCGAGCCGAAGTCCAAGGTTTCAGCAGGTGGCGCTCCGCCCTCTGGGCCGGCGCTGGACCAGCCGCCATCAGAGGAACTAGGCTGATCAGGGAGATGGCGAGCAGTGAGTGAGGTCCATGAGGGAGGGTCTAGCTCAGTCCCGGCCCAATGCGTATCAGTAAAGTAAGTTTTCAAAAGAATTTATGAATTAATGTTAAGATCTAAGTTTACACATGTGTTTTCTTTTTCACAGCCTTTTCCTTTTCTTAAGCTTTCTTAAATTAAAAAAAAAATTAAATGTCACTTTTTACTTCAGGGAGACAACTTTGTTTACTGCTTTTAAAACCCAAAAGACCGAGAGAGAAGGAGATAGAATGTTGTGGGGGCGGAGGAGGGGAGGGGGAAGGCTGAACGTGTAACTTGCCGTTAGATGGCGTCATGTGGTATGAAGTGGAATGAGTTTAGACCCTTCAAGTGAGACAATTTCTTGTCTTTATGTTCATTAGAAAACAAGCCTATCTTCAGTAAAGAGCATGTCCTGCCCTTTGTTATGTAAAATGTAAAACTCCTTCCCCACTGTGTGTCCACTGCCCAGCACAGTGCCTGGCAGATGGTGGGTACTCAAGTATTTATTGAGTAATGAATAATGCAGAAGTTCTTTTTAAAAAAAAATCATTTATTTATTTGTTTATTTATTTATTTATGTTTAGAGAGAGGGGAAAGGAGAAAGAGAGGGAGAGAAACATCACTGTGTGGTTGTCTCTCACTTGTGCCCCCAACTGAGGACCTGATGTGCCACCTACTCATGTGCCCTGACTGGGAATCGAACCAGCGACACTTGGCTCACAGGCCGATGCTCAATCCACTGAGCCACAGCAGCCAGGGCGCAGAAGTTCTTGACTTTGGATTTTAAGGGCCATGATGCAAGGGTAGGAAAATTCCAAAGTCAAGTAAATTTATTGGGTATGTACCAGGTATTGGTTAAAAAAAACAAAACGAAACTCTAGGTACTTTCTGTGCATGGAAAGCCAGTGTTTCTGCATTCTGGTTCAGTCCTTTTTCCCAAGTAAGCCTATAGGAAATGAAGTCCAGGCACGGAAGCGTTACCTCCTGGCTCACCTGAAAGCATAGGTGGCCCTGTGCCCCTGGGAAGTTCACAGGACACCATCCTGTGTGGCAGAAACTAAGCTATCATTCTTAGGTGAAATGCCCAGCCTCAAAGGGAGTTAAAACGGTCATCAGAGCTGTACTCACCCACCTCTCCTTTCTCAGCCTCGTCGTGGGCTGGCCAAACACATTGTTCCCATTTACAAGGAAGAAAGAGAAAAAGAGAGAAAGAGAGGAAGGAAGGAAGGAGGGAAGGAAGGAAGGAAGGAGGGAAAGAAGGAAGGAAGGAAGGAAGGAAGGAAGGAAGGAAGGAAGGAAGGAAGGAAGGAAGGAAACAGAGAGAAGGGAAGGAATGAAAGAAGGGAGGGAGCTAGGCAGGGAGAGAGGGAGGGAAGAAGGAAGGAAAAAGAAGGAAGGAAGTGAACAGAAAGAATGGGGAAGAAAGGACAAAAGGAAAGGATGGAGGAAAGGAAGGAAGACAATGAGTGACAATAACCATTAAATGGTTATTCCTAGTTATACCATTGGTCTGGGTCCAAAACACCTCCAGGAGGGAACCCTCATCTCTCTCTCACCAATGGCTGCTGCAGAAAACTCTCGCACAAGGGATGCTTTCCTGTGAAACCAGTTTCCTTCTAGTTTCTCAACACTCGTTTCTGTTAATAAACAGTCGTAGGTTTGAAAGGTCTCCTTGTTTTCAGGCATCTTTCTTCCTCTTTCCTCTTTGTTCTTTGCCATTCTATCATAGGGTTTGCTTTTTACACCTAAAGAAACTCACACAATGGCTTGGCCAAATGATACTGATCTGTATTTATAATATCAATATCTCACTTTACTTAATGCTCTTTTTGGTTCTTAGAGCCACCTGACTTTTGGATGTATGAAAAGACTGAATCGGCTTTTTGCAAAACTGGTTGTCAAGACCTACATTTTGTACGTGTCCCAAGAATCTTTGAATTAAGAAAAAAACCTACAGTGCAAAGTGTTTTATTTTCTATAAAATTCTTATGCTTGACAAATACATCATATTCATAGGGTATTATTACATTAGAGTTCAACTACCTTTTTTACATGAAAGTACAACTACATTCACATTTTGCTGACACGCAGCCTCTCTAACCCACTGAAAGCTTTCTCATTACCCTTGTTTTATACTTGGAGGCCCCATGCCCAAATAACTGGCCTCAGAGAGCACCATGGTCGGTAAGAGAGGCAAGTCTCCAGTGAACCACCGTGTCTGACCACTTTAATTTCCTGGTAACCTAACTCATGATTTACCAACATTGAAAGATTTTCTTTACCGTGAGTTTGGACAGGGAGGGCAGATGTGGCAGGAGGGACCTGGGAGAAGGACAGAAGCTACCCTTTTCTCGTTTTATCATTCTCCTCTGACCAGCAGAGGAGAGCTTCTCAATTGTACTTGCTTCTCCTGCTGCCAAGAGCCATCTTGGCTTCTCTTGGGAAGTCACAGATGTCCTTCAGGTAAGCCACAAAGAGACTCTTGGCCTGGGTTGGAAACAGAATCAACTTTCAAAGACCATCGGGATTTTACTAAGGAGAGCCAATAACTATGCACTGAAGAAAGTGAGTCAGTCAACAACCAAGACCTCACTGGGCTCTTTGCAAGAAATCCCTTGCCTAGGACACTCTGCGCATGCACAATGGGTGAACCACATGCCCATAACAATGCCTACCTTTTCAGACACATGCGTTCTGCTAACTTTCCAGAGAAACAGAACCAGAAGACCTGAGTTTAGATTTTTAGTGCCTTGAAATTAGTGAAACTTTTCACTGTAATAATATTCAGTGGTGGTTTCTACAGATAAATGAACGGATGCTTTTAAAAAGTGTGTAAAAGTCACATATTTTGGTGAATGTGATTAGTGCTTCTCACAGAGGATTTGTGGGAGAATTAAATATGGAGGCAGAGAGAAGAGAATGTGCCTTCTTTCCTATCTATAAATATGCCCATACGCGGTCTTCTGTATCCTAACAAAAGACACACCTGACTCTACTCCCCTTTCTGATAATACCTGGCATGTGAGGTCCCTGGGGGCAGGTCTTGCTAAGAACAGAGTGCGCTGGTATATTTCAAAAATAGTTGGTTCCTCTCCCCCATCTCCTTGCTGGAAGCATAAGAGGGTGTTTCTCCAATATCTCTATTGTGGGAATTTGGTCGCGTTTCTGGACAGAAATCTCACAGTATGCAGGGCCCCTGTTATGAGGGGGTCCCCTTGAAGTTTAACTCTTGACTCGTCCACATTGGTAGCTACAGTTGTAGTTTTCCTACCTGGACCCTTGTTCTGAGGCATTTTTAACTCATGAATCGGCTCCAATAACCCAGGACTCGGTCTGTCTCTCCAGTCTTGGAGGTCACAGAATCTGGCATGTCTTCCCGCCTCGATGGATCCCAGAAGAGCTGTTGATTTTTCAGTCTCTTCAGATTCTGACTTGCTAGCAGGACAGAATGGTGGTTTCTAAGCTCCTTACATGCAAACCAGAAACCAGAAGTCCTCTACCGTAGTCCTCCTCTATATCGCGGTTCATTTATCGCAACCTCACTGTATCACGGGATTTTTTAAAATATTATATTTAATTATTTATCGCGGATTTTTTTTCCTATATCATGGGATTTTGCGTTACTGTATATGTATGTTGTTAAAGTTATGTAGGTTTAAGAGTGTAGGATATGTTTAAGAACATAAGTAGTGTTTATAAAAGTGTGGAAAAGGTTAATAAGGGAGTGGGAAAGGTTAATAAGGGACTGGGAATGGTTTATAAAGCCTTAATATATATATATATATAAATACTAAAATAAATGTAAGGTTCCTACATTGCGGATTTTCACCTATCGCGGGGGTGTCTAGAATGTAATACCCGCGATAAGTGAGGGAATACTGTACTCCCATTTCTAGCAATTTCTCTCTCCTTTACTTGCCATACTTCTTCAGTAACTATCTTTGTTTATTTTATTGGTTTTCTTGACACTCTCTCCACTTCAAACTGTTTCTTAATTTCCAAATCCAGGATATATTTTAAGATGTGCATTTTTCTGTAATACCAGGTAGCAACCAGAGCCATTTTTTTTTTTACAGCATCCTTTCCTTTAGCCTTATATAAAAACAAGTGCTTTAGAATCCTGTGTCTGTATCTTTATGGATGCCTCTTAACCCCCAATATGGGCTGCTTCCTAGGGTTTAGTCTTTGGCCCTCTATTTTTCTTCCTTCATATTCGCGCCTTTGGTGAACTATCCCATGGCCTCTATGAAAATCTACACATTCAGTTCTGAAGTCTGTCCTGAAACCAACATCTTTAGCTTCATGTTGCGAATCTCCGGTGGAGAAATATCCAAAATATGGGCCCAGAACAAACTCCATCTGTGAGTCTATTTCTTCAGACCTGGAGAGGAAATATTTCAGCAAGGTCATTCCCACCGCAGGGCATGGCCCACAAGGAGCCGGTATGCTTGGGTGAGTCCTGGGAACCCATTGTGACTCTGAGTTTTACCTCCCACCCTTGGCATCATTCATAATTGTGTCAACTAGAAAGAATGGAGATTCCAGAAACAGAGCATCTTTTTTTGAGAGACCCCTTTTACTGAGCATAATGCACTGAAAGAGTTACGGGCCCCCCTCACTTAGAACATGCTCCTGAGCTGCTCCACACTGTGAGTATCAGGGGCAACTTTCTTGAGAGAGAGTGACTGGCTGATTCCCAGATTTGGATAGCTGCCCCCTGCCCTGGTGGGGGGGAGCTTCTCAGACATTTGAGAGGAGGGACATTCCGAAAGGCTAGACTTCCTGGTATCAAGCAGGTGGGAGAACAGAAAGAACATTGAGATGTGGAGTATGACTGCAATTATGACTTCATGTGTACTGCGAGATTAATGGTTTTTAAAGCTCCTTTTTTTCTAGATGAATTGCAGACAATACTCCCGAGTCAGGAGCCTAAGAATTGAGCTAACCTCGTCTTTTTTCCTTGCCTGTAAAATCTAACAAGTACCCTGTAAATCTGTCCTTCATAACATGTGCAGAATTAAAGTACTACAGCACACAGGATGGGGGTAAGTGAAGCACTATTATAAAGTTCTTACATTAGATGATAAAAACTCGAAGTAGATGGTGATAAGAGTATATATATAATCCCTAAAACAACTATTAAAAACCAAAAACCAAGAGGTATAGCTAAAAAGTCAATAGGGGTAATAGAATGAAATACAAAAGTTTATTCAATTCACAAAAAGAAAGAAAGAAAAGAGGAACAAAATACTGATAAAATAGAAAAAAGTCCAAGGAATATATAGACTTAAACCCAATTATATTAATGATTATTTTAAATGTAAATGAACCAAACATTTTAATAAAGGGCAGAGATTATTAGACTAAATTAAAAAAATCAAGACCCAGTTATATGCTGTTTATAAATGATGCACTTTATAAATAGACAGGTTGGAAGTATAAATACAGAAAAGATATTTATGGAACACTCACATATGAAAGCTAGGGTAGCTCTATTGATTTCAGACAAAGAAAACTTCAAGCCAACAAGAATTACTAGAAGTGATTGAAGTCCCTTCATAAAGATAAAAGATCAGTTCATCAGGAAGACTGGGTAAATCTGCCCTTGATAATATCTCCCTCTCTGTTCTGTCTTATCCCTTAGCTCAGTTCAGGAGTCCTCTGATTTCTTGGCAGAATGATGTTTCCCTGTCATTCCAGTCCATCCGAGCTACAAGTTCCTTTTTCAAACAAAAATAGGGTCACTCCTCTACTGACAGACCTTTGATGGTTCCCAGTCATTAGCTGGATAAAGTTAAGATCCTGTCCTTAGGCATTTCCCCAGCTTGTCGCAACCCATTGTCCGGCTTTACTTCTCACTGATCATCACTTACCCTTGACCGTATTCACAGCAATAATTCCTGTTTCAAAATAAACAAGGCTTCTCTCTGGGTGTACTTCTTCCACTTGCCAGAGGTACCCTCTTTTTACTTCCGCCACACAGTAAACAAGCATCCTTCCCTACTTGGCTACAGGCTGGAAATGAACTGGCCCTGATATTCTTCCTACTCCTCCTTCCTTCGCAACACGGCAGCCACGCTGGCCACGAATACACCACTTCAGGTCCCACGTCAGGATCTTGGCATTTACTGTTCCTTCTTCAAGACATGCCCTCTTCCTTGACCCCTTTGAGCCATTTTGGGCCTCCTGAGTCCTCTCCTTCTTCAAACAGCACCCTCCCCCTCACTCACTATGCATCATACTCTTTTCCTGCCCCCGCGCCTCTCATCACTGCCTCAAATACCCTGTTCATTTATTTGTTTACCGTGTGTCTCCTCACCCCACTAGAAAGCAGATGCCGTGCGAGTGAGGATCTTACGGGTTTTATTCACTGATGGACGCTTAGATCCTAGGACAGTGCCTGGCACATTGTAGGCAGTCAGGAACAATGACTGCTAGATAGATAAGGGGACATATGGTGGAGGGGATCTTTTTACTGGTGTTGAATTCCTTTCCTAGGTTTTAGACGTGCCCTTTGAGTGCCTTCTAATATGCATATTCAGTGAGACGGCTCCAGTTGCTGATTCTCTTTGCTGCCCCTTGGGCAGTTTCCTGCCCTGACTTCCAACACTTCCCGTAAGTCCACTGCCCCCACCAGTAGGAGAAAGACCTCAGTCACTCACGTCCTGCCAGAGGCACAGAAAGGTGCTTAATAATGGCTGTGGATCGTGATTGGGGAAGTGCTTTTAAGCATGACGGCACATATTTTCGTGGGCTCTTTAAAGTGTATTTCCTGGTCCATTGACAAATGAATGGACCCACAAAATGTAGTGCATACAATGGAATATCACTCTGCCTTAAAAAGGAAGGGGACTGTGACGCCCTCTATGGCATGGATGAACCTTGAGGATATGCTGAGTGAAATGAGCCAGCCACGAAAACACAGATTCTGTACGATTCCACCTATGACGCACCTCCGGTCCTCAAATGCATTGAGATAGAAAGGTACACTGTGGGGAAAAAAAAAAAAAAGAAAGGTAATGGCATTCCCCGGGGCTGGCGGGGAAAGCAAATGGGAAGCTATTGTGTAGAATCTAGAGTTTCCATTTTGCAAGCTGAAAAGAATTCTCTAGATCGGTCAGTCAGCAGTGTGAATGTACGTGCTTATCACCACTGAACTGTGTACTTCAAAATGGTTCTGTTGGTAAATTTGATGATTTTTTTTTTTTTTACCACCGTTAGAAAAACCACACAAAAAATGATGAAGGTGGTAAATTTGATGGATATTGTAGTACATTTAATTTTTTAGGGAAAAAAGTATCACTTGTACACACAGTGTGTGTGTACTTGTACTGGAAGCTTATTTAAACTCTCTTCGGAACATTTTCTACTCTGATTCTACTGGAGGAATATCTAAAGTGAGGATCTGGAGTTTGGCGTTGTGGACCGGGGTGGGGTGAGGTGTGCTTATAATGCTGGCAGGGGAGCTGGATTGTGAGTCCCGAAGAAGAACTTGCCTCAGACAATAACTTTGACCTTTTAGATCATTTCTCAGGAAGAACCTCACTTCATAACTCTGAGTGTCTAAGGATCTCTAACAAAGAAGCTCTGTTTCGGTTTGATTATATCCAGAAGTTAATGGATTGGAAAAGTTTTCTCTTGGTTAGCTTTTTAAACTCAACTTGTGTTCCATTTCTCTCTTTGTGTGCTTTTTTAATATCCTCAAGTTCAATATCATGTCAATTAAAGTTCAACATTGGCCCTGGCTGGTGTGGCTCAATGGATTGAGTGCCGCCTGAAAACCAAAGGGTCACCGGTTCGATTCCCAGTCAGGGCACGTACCTGGGTCGTGGGCCAGGTCCCCAGTTGGGGGGTGTGTGAGAGGCAACCACACACTGATGTTTCTCTCCCTCTTTTTCTCCCTCTCACCCCACCTCTCTAAAAATAAATAAGTAAATAAAATATTTTTTAAAAAGTTCAACATCATTTTAATTGTCTTCAGATTTTCTTCCTTGTCTTTGATTTTGTCCCAGAATTTCCCCATCCAATATTCATTCAGTAGCCTGCTTTCTTTTGAGAGAAAAAATGTCTGGCAACTTACTCTTTGGCTGCAAAAATGCTGAAGAGGTTTTAAACACTTGGAGTTCCCGGCTGGCACTAATGCCTTGCCTTGTTGCATAAAGGGACCCTGTACAGCCCTGAGGTGCCAGGGGAGTTGGTGTTCTAAGATCACTGGGTAAGGCAGGTACAGCTGTATAATGACCACGCATGTTTAAAGAGGATGTGAATGGCCGTATTATTTGCCACGCGTGTATTAACGCGTCTGCTTGGAGCACAGGGTGACGGGCAGGCCTGCCGCCCTCACTGTGTGACTGGTCTGTCCTTTACAGAATCACACCCTTGCTTCCTGCCCGGTCTGTGGTGGCTGGCACAGCGCCTTGGCACTGAGATCAGCGGCCCCTTGTCCCTTACACCCAGCCTCCCGACGGCAGATTCCTGGCTCCTGTTCGCGACACCTCCTCCTGCTGTTTCCTTCGGGGCTCCATTCCCGCTGGGAGCCGGAGGTCTAAAATAGAGGCTGAACCCTGGCCCAAGGGAAAAACTCAATATTCAACCTCAACAGAAATTAAATATTAAATATTAAATATTAAAAATTAAATATTGCCTTTTAACATCAATATGGTTATCCATTGGTAAAACACATTGTTCAGTTACGCAATGCACGGTCCTTTCATGAGTAGAGCCAGCTTTTTGGGGGGGCTTACTCTGTTGCACGTGATTGCTGTGGGTCAGCTCTCCCAGTCTTTACAACAACCCTGTGAAGTAGGTACCATTACTACCCCTGTTTTATCAGATGAGGAAACGGGCAAGAAGAGATTGAGAAACTGGTTCAGACTCCCACAGTGAAAAAGCGGTGGAGCTAGGATTGAATTGGGGTGGGGGTGGGGGGTTGCTGTGTTCCCAGTCGGGCGGTCTGGCTGCAGAGCCTCCCCTGAAATGTGTGCCCCGAGGTGGACCCCGCACACCCGCTACAGGCCCAGCGATGAGAAAATGAAAGGGGCACTTAGGAACTGGAGGCTTTTGTTCCTCCGGAATCCGCATGTTGAAGCCCTGCCCCCCAGTGTGGTGTATCTGGAGATGGCACCCTCGGGAGGGAAGTAGGGTGAGATGGGACTTGCTTCCTCTCTCTCTGCCAGGTGAGCACACAGCAGGAAAGCGGTCGCCCTGGCTGCTGCGGCTCAGTGGATTGAGTGTTGGCCTGTGAGCCTAGTGTCGCTGGTTCGATTCCCAGTCAGGGCACATGACTAGGTTGCACGTCAGGTCCCCAATTGGGGGCATGTGAGAGGCAACCACACAGTGATGCTTCTCTCCCTCTCTTTCTCCTTTCCCCCTCTCTCTAAAAATAAATAAATAAACAAATAAATAAATAAAAAGAAAGCGGGCGCCTACAAGCCACGAAGCGGGCCTCCCACAAGGGCCACAGCTGCCGGCTGCCCGAGAGTGGACCCCTCAGCCTCTGGAACTGCGGGGAATAGTGTCTGTTCTTTCTGCCCCTGGTCTACGGTATTTTGTTATCATAACAGCCCAAGCGAACCAGACAGGGAGGGTGTTCTTTAATCGAATCAATTTGGAAAACGCGCTATTCTTGCTCCCTATCTTAAAGGACTCAGCATGTCTATTAGAAAATCCAAGGCTCTGAAAAATTCTGCAGTAATGAAAGCTGTTAAATTTGGTTCAGCCATTGCTTCTTATTTTGACTACGAGCCATGCCTCACGCAGGAACACTCCACAGAACACACCTGGAAGGGGCTGCTGCGCGTGAGTGCGAGGCCTCAGGGACGGCCGCGTGCTGTGGCCCAGGGGGGATGCAACGGCCCAGCGGGGCCAGCAGCTTCTGCAGGACAGGGTCCGGGAGGGAAGGCCACGAGGAGGAGGCCGCGCGGGCAGGCCCTGGGAACGACGGAGCAGAGGGTGCGTCCGACAGGACGGCAAACGGCGCCGCAGGAGAAACAAGAGCCCAGGGGCTCCCGAATGTCTGGGCAGAAAAGGGGGAAGACCCACTCACTCTGAGGCAGTTGTTCTTGGGGTAAATCTGGTGAGGACTCGCGTCCCAGAGCGAAGTTTAGGGCTGGCCCTGGTTGGAAGATTTTATTTTAAAAAGAGAAAGGATGGTCCAGTATGGTGTTAATTTGAATATAGGAGGATGGGATACAAAATGACCCACAGAATTATTGTCATCAGCTGGACAGAGCCCTATTTGCTGCTCATCAGAAATTTAATACAGGCTGATTTCCTAAAGCGTCTTAGTGTTTTTCTAGAGAAGGACAACGTGACAGCTCCACTAAAAGACCCAGCTGAGCAAGAGAGCAAGATCTTGCCTGGTCATTGCAGTACCCAGTAAATGTTTGCTGGACATACTGAAAGGACCAAAAGGGGGATTCATTACACAATTTGGGTTTTGTGTCTTTAAAATGAAAGATTAGGCCTGGCTGGTGTGGCTCAGTGGATTGAGCACCGGCCCGTGAACCAAAGGATCACCGGTTCGATTCCCAGTCAGGGCACATGCCTGGGTTGCAGGCCAGGTCCCCAGTTGGGGACACATGAGAAGCAATCATACATTGATGTTTTTCTCTCCCTCTCTTTCTCCCTCCCTTCCCCTCTCTCTAAAAATAAATAAATAAACAAAATCTTGAAAATGAAAGAGTATTATTCAGTAATTAGACATTTTTAATAGTTTATTCTTGTTGTGGGATGGGGTTTAGGGGAAGAAGGGAAGGTCACTGGCAAAAAGGTGGCAAATATGCACAGGAAACCATCAAACAGCTGTGTGATTTCACAATGAGCTGTCATGTCTGCTGTCAACTGAGGGGCTCGGCCAGGTGGCCTTAAAGGTTCCATCCAAATCTCCCTTCCTGATCCTCATTCTTCAGAATATGCTGGAGGAAGTTTGGAGAAGAAACTACTTCAGGTGTAGCCCGAGGTAACATAGTCAGACAGTGCCCATGTGGTGGCTAGTTAACCCACGGATCACGTGTGCAAACAGGTTCAATTTGCTTTATCTCTTAAGCCAAAGAATATAAAAGCCGAAGTGGCCGCGATCATTAACCCTGGAAATACTGATGTACGTATACAGAAATGGGCTGTCCGAGCTCTTGGTCTAAAGCAAACTGACATCTTTTTGAAATTAGCAATTTTCCTCCCAAGTGGAATGTATTGGGGTTTTATGCATATTACACAGAGAAAACAGGCGAGTTTCAATTTGCGTGTGCCTACGTTCACCTGTAATTGGGAACCACATACAAAGGATTTCTCGCATGTAAATGTGAAGTCATGATTATTAGCACCATCTACTGGTTAAATGTAGTATGAGAACCTTTAATGGGCACAAGACACCGAGCTGCTCTGAGGTCACGGAAGCAGGTCAAAGCACAGATTAGACAGGAATTCTGTATTTAAGAATGATAATGAATCTGACTTTATGAGACAATTAGAAAGGCAAACACTGAAAGGGTAGTGGATGATATTAAAGCATTATTGCTAATTATTAATTATTTTGGGGGGTGGTGATGTTGGTATTATGTCTAAGGCTTCTCAAGGTGTGTTCCAAGGACCACCTGCATCAGAATTCTTCCGGGTTGTTTGTTAAAATGCAAATTCTGCCCTGACCAGTGTAGCTCGATTGGTTGGGCGTCATCCTGCAAAGTGAAAGGTAGCCGGTTCAATCCCCGGTCAGGACACCTGCTTGAGTGGTGGGTTCGGGTCTGCATAGGGCACGTGCAAGAAGCAACCCACCAATGTTTCTCTCTCCCATCCATGTTTCTCTCCCTCACTCTCTCCCACTCTTCCCCCTTAAAAAGTAAATAAATAAAATCTTAAAAATGCAGATTCCCAGTCCCCACTTACAATTCTTTACATCAAACTCTTTGAGGAAGGAGCCTAGGAATATGCATGCTGAGCAGGGGAAGAGAGAGGGAGGGAGCCAGGACAGGGGAGGAGGCTGACAAAAGTCTCTCTCGTTAGTAGTCTTCATAATCTGGCCTGGACCCACCTCTGGGAGCTGTCTGCAGGGAGACACGTCCTACCAGAATGGGGCAAGGGCGTCTCCTGCCAAATGTGGGGCTGTGGGGGGGCTGCCCTGCAGAAGGAAGCATCTGCCTCAACGTACAATAAGGAGCGAGAGGAGCTGTGGGCAAAGGGAGGGACTCCATCAGGGGTTCATGCTGAGGCTGGTGTGCACATATTTGGGCTGGCGAGACCTCCTGGGTCCCACATTGTCCCACTGGCCTGGGTTCAGATTCTGCATCTGTTTCCTAAGGATTGTATGACCTTGAGCAAGTGGGTTAAGCTTTGTAGGTCTGTTTCCCTGTCTGTAAGCTGGGGACCTCAACCCCTTCTAGGCTTGTATTAGAAGTAGACGTGATACGTAAGAACACGTCCTTGCCACGCAGAGCTGAATACGGGGTGGCTGCTGTTCGTTATGAAGCTTGTTACCTATTCCTCTGCTCTGACGGATGCCTCACACCATGGGCTCTTGCCACCGGTTGATAAGACAAATTTCCTGAAACCTCAAGTACAGGAAGCTACTTCGGTTCCAGTTCCATAGAGCCTTATGCCAGATCAGTGCTTGGCCAGTGACCTTGAACTCTGTGAAGGAGCAACTCCAGAAGTCGCTGCCAAGCTGCTCATTGCCTATGATTCCTAGGATTCCTCACCCATCAAGACCATTCCTTGGGACCCCCTCTCCTTCCAGTTTTGTGATGAAACACTGGCTTCTGAAACCCCCGGGGACAGCTGCGCCGTACTGAAAACCACCACCAGGGGACAGCAGAACCCACACGTCCAGATGAGAAGGGTGGAAAGGATGAGAAATGTCAAGCCAGGAAGGTCACATTGGGGACACGACGGGTCGTGAGCCCGAGCCTCTAAGGTCTGCCCCTCCCTCCACACACACTCATGGCCCTGCACCTGCATCACCAGATCGCTGTTTGCTCTGTTTCTTCGTAGAGGTCCACTCCATATGTCTTAAATACGGCTGAGGCCGGTGTTCGCAACCTTCCATGGGCAAAACCACTGAGGGAGAAGGCCACATGGGCTGTTAGAGAGAGAAGGGGGCCTGTCTTTGGGGGCTGCCCTGTCAAAAAGCAGCTACAGTCAAAATGTGTCAGAAGCATCATCTAGCCAAACAAAAAGATTGCAAGAGCCTCAGTCCTCAAAAGCAGCTTACTAGCGCTGATTAATGGAGCAGGGATCAGGTATTTCTCTTTTGTATCCCCGAACCCATAGATTGAGATCGCCTTTGCCTTTCCAATCAGATAAGTACATTGCAGGAACCGAACTGCCAAATGCGTTGCATTGCAGCCTCGCAGAATATTTACAGTTGCTTATCTTTCCCCCATTTCTGGTTACTTCCAGGTCCTTTTCAATTTCTCTCTTTCTCTCTTTTTTTTTTTATTCCTAGCTGAAACTCAACTGTTATTTAGAAATAAAGTGGCTCTTGATCAGCATTTTTTTTTTTAAATTTATGAGCACTTAATGCTTCAAACACTTTACTGTGTTCTGGACTTCACGCTGATTTCTCTGCCAAGCAATCACCAGGCTCTGATTTTTTCCCCTCATTCCCATCTTCTGAGTGGCTCTCAACCACCTCTGCAAAGGGGCGAGTATAACAGAACCGTCCCTGGCCCGTGATGCTATTGATATGCTCATTCTGGGCCTCTGGGGTTCCTTTTTATACGAAAGCCTTTTATGAAAGTTATTACTTCTGAAAATTACTTAGAGGATGATGGAAGAAAATCAATTATGGTGTTAATAAATTTAAACATATTTACAGGATGAATGAACCAAATAAGTGTAAGTGACTATAGGGATTATAATCAGAAAATAACTCAGCCAGGTAGTATTAAACGGGCATTTTAAGAAAGGTAAAAACATGACTCTCATACAAATATAGAATTACCAACGTTAATCTGGGAGTTATTTTTTACTATTATTAATTCATGATGGATTAAGATATTGTAACTAGTTTTTATATTCTTTTCCTGAGGCTGGAAAATTCTTCTGTATTGCCATGAGCAGGGATTGTTTGCACTGCTATGAGCAGGAATCACTCGTTCTGTTATTGGTTTCCTACAAGTTAACGTCCACCTTCACAGCTTGGTAAAATACCCAATGAAAGACAAAGCTGTTCACCTCTGCAGGATAAAACGGTGCAGCAAAGGATCATAACATGGCTTTCCACGGAGAAGATAGTCTGTAAATGCCCTTGCTCTTTCAACAGCTTTTCCAACTTTCCCCTTCAGTTGTAATCATTTCATTAACATCTGTTCTTCTCATCTCCAGCTCTATCCCTGGTCTTCTTCCCTCAGCTCACAAGAAACCCTAGGCTTGGGTAAACGTCTCCCATGTGTGTTATGGATTATGTGAAAGTGTTGGAAAGCTTGTAACCATGTAAGAAGGATGTGGAGAGAAAAGGGCCCAGCACAGTAAGAGTTTAAACACTGCATGTGAAGTGTCTTAGAAAGAAGAGGTTCTGCTATTCTCTGTCTCACTGAAGTGCAGAGTTCAGGCCTTCGGGCATTTGTGGTGGGAGCGGTTAGCTTTGATTTAAAAACCAGATTCATCTGCAGGAATTTGGTGTGGGAACCTGAAGTTGTTGTATTTTAAAGTTCCTTTTCTTGGTTTCCTGAAATAATTCAGATCTCCTAGGTAACTCTGGGCTTCACAAGCCATTGATAGTCCAGGCAAATAGTCTGCTAATGATCATGAGTCACAGTGTGGGGGAGTAGAAAGAACACTGAAGTAGAAATCTGGAGATCTGAGCATAACACAATAAAAGACAAATAATTTGGGGATGAGAGTGAATGGTAATCAATGGTGAAGTAAAAGAAAAAAAAAAGAGCTTTTTGGCATAAACAAAGACTTTGAGGAGTGTCTGCCCTTCCTTCTACTCAACAACTCCATTATGAGGGGTAGAAATCAAAGGCCCATGGAATGGTGAGGAATAGAGGTACTAGAGTATTTTACACTTGATCTTAGCCAAAACGCTGAGAAGCAATGGTACTAGAGTATTCTAGCTGAATTTCTTCACTAGATGTCACCTTGTTTCTTGAAAAGAGCAACGAATGCAAAATATCAAGAAAGGAGAGTAGGGTGGACCATAGGTCACTGCGTAAGTGTTCTTCCAGTGACGATATATTGCACGGATGGCTCCAATAATTCACTTCTTATAACGAAGCCCTTTGCTACCTGCCTTTGTAGTTCCTGCCATCAAAATGAGGAGTGCGTCTCCCTATCCCGTGACTCTGAGTTCAGCCGAATGAATGATTTGCTTTGGCCAAAGGGAAATCAGAAGATAGGCTCCAAGAGGAGGCTTGGAAAACCACTTGTGTGATTAGGCTTGTTCTGCTCCATTTTTGCCATGAAAAGAATATGCCTGTGGGCGGGTAGAGCAGAGTCCAGTCATTCTAGCCAGTCCCACCTGAGATCAGCCAGCGCTCATCAGATCCCCAGGTACATGAGTGAGACCCCTACCTGAGTTCAGCAGAGCCACCAACTCAGCCCCACCTAGACTGGCAAAACTTCATGGGTGCGAGAAATGCACGTTGACGGCTGTTGTTGTTGACCGTGAGGGTCTGCGCCTATGACACAGCAATTCTTCTGACAACGGAGAACTCCTATGCCAACCCACTTCCATCAGATGCCTGTGAGGTGGGAGATCTCTGTGGATACCCCCACGGAACGGCCAGTTCAGTTTGGGAGTCTGAACCTCCTGTGTGGTCCCTGGGAGGGGGAAGGGTCAGAGACCATGACCACAGCTCTGAGCAGCCTCTTCTGTTCGGGAGGAATCCTTATTTCTAGGCCATTCAAATGCTAGGCTAGTGGCGTCCCCAGGAAAACTGAGGACTAAAACATGGTGTCTAGTGACTGCGAGAACCCCGGGTCATTTCCAGCTGCAGAGTATTTGAAGCTAGGAGACTAGAGTTGGAACCAACAGTTCCATCATAGGAGATCCCCTAGTTCAGTATGTGGTTCATCCAGGGCGAAGTCAAACAGAGAACCTGGACTCTCCTGCCAGTTATCAAGAATGTGCAGAGCACAGAGCCCCAGCAGCCTTTGCTTTGGTTTTCCCGGAGCAACACACCTGGCTTCTTAAACAAAGAGGCTCCGTTTCCATCCAGACCTAACCCTGCAGTATAGAAGATGGTTGTTTCATTGGGAGCAGATCTTACAGGTTTGTGAACCTGTAAGGTTTTAATTTAACTCAACAGATATTTCTTGAGCACCTATTTATGCTGGAAGCAGAGATGCGAAGGTGACTAGGAATCAGATCTGCCCTCACATTCCAGATTTAAGGTATAGTCCTCCTCAAGAAATAGACAAATGCCTACAAGACAACAATAGAGGTGGACCCAAGACAAGTACAATAACATGATAGTGAACAGTGGAAGAGAGATCATGGGACCATGACAACACGCGCACACACACACACACAAAAACTGTAAAAGGAAGCGGTTCTGTGGGGGAACGTGATGGAACATTGGTTTGGGGTGTATTCTATATATGGTGTGGTAGGACCTCTATATGTCCTGTAGGTACGCATAAGAGCTCTTCTGCTTCAAATTGCCTTCTAGTTTAAATCTATTTTGAAGAATAGAAACAATAAGTTGGTTTTCTTTGACCTGCCCCCACAAACCAAGCAAACTACTTTACACGGAGAAGATGCTTAATGGACATTTGTGAGACGGACGGATAGCTGGGTGGGTGATGCATCGTCAAACGTCCTCAAGCAGAGGTTTTACCTTTGCTTCTTGGAGTTCCTTAGAGCAAAGCGGGGTAGTGAAGTGGAGCAGAGGTTGGAAAGGGGTGGCAGGATCTGTGGGGACAACAGACAGACAGATACCATTGATAAGAAAGAACTGGCAGAACCTAAACATAAGTTGCATTTTGGAAAGCAAGGAAAGAGTAGAGAACGGTTAAATGATCGATGTGGCGTGTAGACAGCAAATGCAGTTTTACACTTCAAGGCCACGCCATGAACGTCTAACTCCAAAGGACACGCCATTTTATGGATCCTCGCGTCCCATTAAGTAAAAGCCCATTCCAGCTCGTTCGGCCTCGTCTCCGGCTGTTCAGCCCAACGCAGTCCTTTTTATGGCGTTAGACAGCGTTTGTTTTCGTTATCAAACCAGCGGCTTCCTGCTGAGTCATCCTGAAGTCTAACTGGCCTTGCACAACAAGCTGTTTCGTAATTAAATTAAAATCGCAGGATGTTTTGGACCAGAGGAAGCTTCCTTCAGCCAGATCTGGGGTTAGTAAGAGAGCGTGACCCGTCTGGGATAGAGTCCCTCATCCGAAACACCCCGGACATTTCGCTGGGTTAATTTGCAACTTACTGGGAGATTTGTGGTACAATCTTCTAAAGATTTTCTGTTTCCATTTCTCTTTTCAAATCAGGTCAATATGGATTTATTCAGCTCTCTTATTGAAAATAATATGAAAAGTATTACTGAGTCGAAAGAATAAAGAAAATGGCAGGTATAATGCAAGGAAAAGAAGAAAAGTAATGAACAAATAAATAAGTTCATTCATGAATAAAGAATTTATTCATAAGTAAATTCATTCATCCAGCAAATGAACTTACAGAGTCCTTATTTGTAGCCTGCACGGAGCTCGGTAAGTACTATGCAATATAGGGAAAATTATAAGGAAGCCATTGCTTCTGTTCTCCAGAAGTTTATCATTTTACTTATTTTTAATTAACCATTTGCCACTGGACAAGTTAAATTTAATTTATATTGGTGTTTTAATCCAATCATAAGCTTCACAAAGAAATAACCATGAGCCATTTTCTTGCATCTTAAAAAAGCTGTTGAATATTCTCTGTGGGAAAAGTCTTAACAAAAATCACATTGTTCCACTGGATAGAGTATGTGTGTTTTGGTTGGACTGAATCCCCTGGCCACTAGCCAGTAGGCTACAAGAAGAGAATTTTTTAAATATATTTTTCCATTCGGGGCTGTAGGCAAGAATCCTTGATACAATAGTCCAGGTCAACTTTTTTCCTCTGAGCATTTCCATGAGCTTTAGAAGGAATTGTCTTTAGCTAAAAACTAGGCAATTGTTGATATAGCTCCAAAGTTTTGAGGACATTTCCATTTAAGTCAACTGTGCCCCAACCTTGGCTCCTTGTCTGCCAACCTGTAGTTCTTCATTCTTCAATGACACAAAGTCTGGAAAGCATCAGCAGTGCCATGATGGAGTGTTACCGAAAAGGTTAAGAAGGGGAGGTGGATGGCCGTTCCCACAGAAGGGGTGGTTCTCGCACACCTGGCGTTTGGGGGCTGGTTCTCACTGCCTGGTGTCTCTGTCAGTCTGAGCTGCTGTGACAGAGCCCCACGGACTGGGTCGCTTCTAAACAACAGAAATTTGTTTCTTACAGTTCTGAACACTCGGAGTCTGGGATCAGGGAGCCAGCCTGGTCGGGCTCTGGTGAGCACCCTCTCCTGGTTGCAGACCTCTTGTTGTGTCCCCACACAGTGGAGGGAGAGCAAGGGAGATCTCTGGGGTTTCTCTTACAAAGGCATTAATTGGAGCGGGGTGGTTCTCTTACAAAGACATTAATCAGCTCCCAGCGGCCCCACCTCCTAACACCATCCCACTGGGACTTAGGATTTCAACATATGCATTTTGGGAGACACAAACATTTCCTCTTCTTCTCACTAAAACCCAAGTTCCATGAGGACTTTGTTGCCCTTGTTTTCTGTCTTGTCTCTAGTGCCTAAAATGAACAGTACATAGCAGGGGCTCCATTATTATCTGTAGAACAAAGCAATTAATAATGAATGTTTCTCCTGCAATGGATTAAAAAAATGTGCAACTGAGTGCTAAAGGCCAAAGAAAGAGAACTTTCTTACATCATCAGTGACCCTTATGACCCATGACCTCCCCCTAATGTTCTCCATCCACCCATCCATCCATCCGCCCACCCACCCATCCATCCAGCAACTGACCCTGTCTCTCGCCTGGAGCTGTGCAACACTGGGAAGGAACCATGAGTTAAAGTAATAAATGTTATCATAGATATGCTCTGTTGATATTTTATGTTAAAATATATTAATATGTCAGAATTCATATAATAAATATATACTTATCTATTTCTGATATTTTAAAGAGTCCTAAGCAAACCCAAGGGTCTGACCCCTAATTCTATTGAGAACAGTCTGCATTCCCCCCTGAAGATGGTAGGTAAGAGATCCTTACAAGCATTGCCCAGAAGCTCAGAGACAAGGAGGGCAGGGATTCCCAGAGAAGTCCAAAGTTTCTGCCTGTATTCCATTTGAATTGTGCAGTGCAGGGCACAGTTTTTACACACGGGGAAAAAGATAAAAAGTAGGAGATAGACAAGCGGTACAAAATGTTTAAAAATGCATGTTGAATAAGGGAAGATTCAAGATTTGTAAACAGGAAAAGAAGACCTGTTGATTAAGTTCATCATAAGCGGTAATTCCAAATATTCGAGGGAGCTGTGGGAGTGCAGTTGAGGTGTGACGTGTGTGATCAGGGAACGGGGGGACAATGAGAAAATCCTGGCAGGGAAACATTCAGGACAGAAATCACTTATTGTTAGAAAATGACTTCCACTCCTCATCTCCGCCATATGAGTTCACCTAAAGTAAGATGCATGGAAGAACCACTACTATTTCCAAAGCAATTACCCTCAGACCTGTTTTGTAATAAAGATAACCCAAATGGTACCCAGCTCTCTCGAGAGGGTTATGGTTTGTCATTTAGTCTGCTTTCAGTGAGGGGCACTTTATGTTTACCTTGCATTTTTTGCAGATGTTAGAAATGGCCACTAGTCCAGCCACTCTTCAGAATCCAGCCAACGAGGAGCTAGAGAGGTTATATTTTCTGCTGACCGTAGTCACGCATGGCTGGATGACTTATGGACAAGACCACAGGCACATTCATATCTCAGAGTCCTTTAACTACCCAGAGAAGGACTCATCCCGGAACTACTCAGAGGAAAAACAGTCCTCAGAATGTGAGTTTGTTGGAATAATCAGAACAACCGGGGCCATTTTTACCACATTCTGACTCCTCAGCTGCACTTTTTCCACACAGGCTGTTTTCTACGGCCCAAAGGAATTCATACTGTTAACATCTGGATGGATAGATCAGATGTAATCCAGGAAGAAAGTCAAGAAAAATGTCTCGAATTTCAGAGGGCATGTCTCAGAAATCACTATTGGTAAGCTTGGTAGCAAACCCCACATAAATTCTAGAACAGATAATTAAAGAGATGGTTTCTGAGCTCTTAGTAAAGAAAGAAGCTCCCGATGAGAGCCAGCATGATTCCCTGTGAGCAAGAAAGGCCATCTCACTCAGACACTTTCCTGGGATGCTTTGCCTTCTCTCACGCTCTGCTGTTGGCCAAGAAAGGGAAACACGTGCCTGGCAACCCTCTGGATAGATTCAGTAATGACTCCAGGATGGAGAACCTGCAAAAGGTTTCCATGTCCTGTGGTCCTGTTCTTGCTTCTACTCATTCAACTCAACAACTAATCCACTAGTTCCACACACAACTATAGAGTATGGATTTATGCAGGACACACTCTTCTAGGCAGGCATTAGAAAGAAATAGCCCATACTCCGTCCTCAAGGGGCTGATGATCCAGTGGTGGGAAAGGTCAAGTGCACAAATAACCACAATGTAAGCCAGTGACCAAGTCACAGCAAGGAAAGTATCAAGTGCCGTAGAGGACAGATGAAGACAAAGGTTTCTTCCACTGAGAAGGTTAAACAAGCTCCATACGACCCTTGAGGTAGAGTTTGGAGGAAGAGAGAGAGAAATGATGAAGAAAGGCATTTGTCCCCATCGGCATGAGCAGGGGCACAAAGTAGAGAACAGGTTGAGCCCCGAATCCAGTTGGATTGAAGCAGGGGACCAGGAAGGGATTCCAGTTTCCTCTAGCTGGAAAGTGGCCACGGGGAGTCCTTGCTGGGCAGGTAGTCAAGTGTTTGGGTACAGCAGTCACATGGGCTGGTATTTGAATCTTGCCCCGGCCAACATCTTAGCCATGAAAACAAGCAAGTTAAGGAGCTCCTCCAACTTCTAGTTGCCTCAGAACTACGGAATGGGTATGACAACCATGCGTGGCTCAGAGGGTCGCTCTGCAGATCAGATTAGCCTCGGTCACCTGGGACGTGGCACAGAGTGAACACTCTCTAAGGGCAGCGGAGTAAAGCCCAGACTTAAACTGGAGGAAGCTTTGCCTTTGCAACTTTACCTGGCAGTGTTGGATCGCCTTGATTAGAACAAATCCAAGGGCAGAAAAACACCTTTCTAATATTTGATCCCAACCGAGGATCATATATTTGGTACATGAAAATCAAAAACACCGATCCAAAGCATTCAGTTAAGGGTAGGATTTGTCTTCTTGTGTCCCTCAAACTCCCATCACTAAGCACGGTGCCTGGATTTAGAAAGAATCATTCCTTTCCCCAGCAAGAATTAGGGGTCAGATTGTTGGGTTTGCTTAGGACTCTTTAAAATATCAGATAGAGAAGTATATATTTATTATATGAATTCTGACATGTTAATGTATTTTTAACATAAAATATCATTAACAGAGCATATCTATGATAACATCTATTACTTTAACTCATGGTTCCGTCCCAGTGGTGCACAGCTCCAGGCGAGAGACAGGGTCTTTTTTTGCTGCGTTCTGAAGTGCCCACCAGTCATCAAAGATATTTAAGCCAATATGCAAATCAGGAGTTTCAATTTTGACATGTTCACAGAGTCTCAGGTCTCTCAAATTAGAAGGGACTTTCAAGATTACCTAGTCTGTCTTCCCAGCCAATGCAGGAATTATTTATACCACCTTTTAGCAGAGGATCGTCAACCTCCTCTGGACGCTTCTAGCCAGTTCTTGTGAGACAGCCTCTTCCATTGTGGAGCAACTCTCATAGAAGTTTCTTACTCATAGTGCTCCTAAATAAGACCTACTCACCTCCTTTCCACTCCCCTTGTCCCTGCCACCATGTTCTATCCCTTTTTCCCAGGTGAAACAGTTTCCCATCTTCCTAGTTATCTATCCTCTTCTAGAATCAATGAATGTGGTTTATGTCCATGGCCCTTAAAATGTGACACCCAAGACTAGCACCACGCAATTTGACTAGAGTATGGCAGGGGCAAGGGGTGGCCTCACTCTCCTAGTTCTGGTATTCTTATGCTATTTATGGCACTTAAGATTGTATTAATAATCTTTAGAGCTCCTACATTTTCCTGTTGGTTTTTATTAAACAGTCTAAAAAGCACAGCTTTAAAATAAACTTAAATTCAATCAAACCATGCCCTCTTATTATATACAATTTATGTTTTTAAAGGGTACCTGTTATGTTTGGAATCTGATCGCTTGAAATGCTGGTACGTGCTGGGAAATATTGTATGAGGAGGAGGAACTGGAACTTACGTTGGGACCTGCTCCTCACCCAGCTCCCTCTTTCACTGGCCACCAAGTCTCCAGGTGGGCTTCACCCTTCATGTATCACCACTTACTAAGTCTTATCAGGTCTGTGTCCAAATGACTTCCTGTCTATTCTCTCTGCTCCTCTCTTGATTCAGGTTCTACCATGAAATACTGCAGGATCTTTCTACAACGCAAGTCCCATCAGGTGTTCTCTGCTCCAGATGTTTCGATAGTTTCCAGCTTCAAGCTGAAGTCTAAATTTACCCTTTGGAGAGCTTAAAGGTCCCCTTGCAAGTCCCGCCTTCCCTCAGCTGCAGCTGGTTTGAACATCCTCCCATACATTTCATGCTTCCATCGTTCCAATAGGCTTGTGGTTCCCTGACGCGCTTGGCTCCCTTCTGCTTTGAGACCTTTGCTTGTGGGCCAGGCATCGCTCTACACGCTGTACACAAGTTAACCCCATCCGCACCACCACCCTCTGAAGTACATAATATTATTCCCAACTTATGGGGGAGGGGGAGGAGGGTTCATTTATTAAGCATTTTGCCCAGAGTCACACAGTTAGTAAGTGGTATAGCTGGGGGACTCTCACGGCCTGAAGTGCCCTCCCTCTCCATCTCGGCAAACTTCTACCCATCTTTCAAGACAGATCACACACTAGCTCTTCTGGGAAGCCTGCCTACCCATAGAACCCAACCAGCAGGGAGCACGTCATTCTGGGCTCATGACTTGCTACTTGATGGTCTTCCTCTAAGCAGCGTATGCACTGAGGATGGGCACATGCCCTTCTCCTCGCTGGGTCTCCAGGGCCTAATTTCTGGGCACAGGGAGAATTTTATGGGCTCATCTTGTCCAGAGCCTACTGTCATTGAGTGCATCAGTAAACATGTAAAAGAATGCCATTTTTGTGGGGACTAGCACATAGGGACAGTCCTTAGGCTTATTTTGGGGGGTGAAAAATGTGAAAGAGAAAACAAGTTTTTCTATATGCTTTTAAGTAACTTTATATGCATTTGGAACACAGCAAGAAATAAATCTAAAATTAAAATTAACTTTAGGCCTTTTTTCCTGAAATTAAGATATGGTGATTGCAAGGGTATAAGGGGGCTAAATGGCAATAGAAAATATACAATACAAATTTTTTAAAATTAATAAACAAATTACCATATTTTTTGCTCCATAAGACGCACTTCCCCTCCCCCACAAAGGTGGGGGGAAATGTCTGTGCGTCTTATGGAGCAAATATTGCATCACAGACCATGATGTGTATTACCTGACCTGTCAGCAGTGGTGACAGATGTTAGAAGAGGAAGAGGTGGGCCTATGCAAAACCCCTGGGGACACTTAAATGTCCCACTTTATTGTTGAATCTCAGGGCGTCTTGTCAGTTACTGCCTGCCTCTGCCCATCACCCGGAACCTGGGAGAGTGCAGAGAGCCGCCCGACGCTCCCAGCTACAACCGCTGACCTGTCGAATCACCTGAGGCTAATAATGGGTACGAGGCAGAGTGCCAATTGCCAATTGTCTTTGACACTGGGTGGGGTCTGTGTCAGTAGAACCGCCTCCAATCACCAATCACTGTGTCTGAAGCTCTGCCAATCATGAGAGGCAGATGGGTGGAGCTGAAGTAACAGGTTCTCGGCTGGCTCCCGTCGCCATTAGATGCTACAGCTGTCTCATCTACCTCCATACTGTTTCCTGTGCACCCCAGATTTCTGTGTGAGGAGGCCAGCAGTAACTGGGTGAGCAGCCATAAATGCTGAAGTTTGTGGTATGTAAAGGGAGTTATGGTGGGGTCACTATTCTAGTAGTAACACAGGCACTGAGGGGATTAAGGGGCATCACTAGCTGTAACAGGTACTAGGGGTAGTCCACCAGCACCTGTAACTAGGATAGTGATACTCTCAGTGACTGTTACAACCAGTGATACCTCTTAACTCCCTCAATGCCTGTAACTAAAGGCCCCCATAAATTCTGACTCTAGCGATGATGAGTTCTTGGGGTTCCCAGAAAACTAGAAGAGCACTTGAACCTAAAGTCTTTCCTCATTTGTTAATGACAATGATGATAGTTCTTCATACGGCTGTTGACTGCTGTTCACTTTACATGGTTGAAATATTATTCTGTTATATCATACTAAATATTTTAGTACACCATTTGGTTCAGATTCTTTTTTCTTGTTTTCCTCCAATAAACCTAGGTGCATCTTATGATCAGGTGCGTCTTATAGTACGAAATATACAATAAGTCTCAGAAAGCAGACTCAGAATCTTAGCAAATGGAAGCCTCTCTTGCAGTTAAAGTAAATGCCTTCCAAAGATGTAGAGATGTAATAAATGTGTTACTTGGGAAGCTACTAAATTATTACAGATAATTTTCCCTCATTAACAGCACAGTTTTCATGTATTCATTACTGTTGTTTGAGGTTCACTTATGACTTATTTAATCATGAACTGAGGCCCACATTTCAGCTAGTAAGAAATCTAAAATTATGACACCGGATGGCTCCTAGCTACTCCCTGTATGTCAATAAACATCCATAGAAAACCCCCTTTTCTCTAGCAAATGCCATTCCTTTTGACCCCCCACTCTGGTGGCATGACTGGTCAGGGAATGGGAAAAGCAGTGAAGGAGTTGGGAGGTGAGGAGACAAGGCAGCCAGCATCATTTGAATGCCAGCTTCTAGAACAGCCTTTGGCTTTCTTCCCCGGAAATCCTTCCTCCCCCGGAAATCCTTCCACCTTTCCTTGGGTTACATGGTCATGTAAGGTCATTTAAACGTATCTCCACCCAGAAGCAGTAAGATTCTAAACAGTCAGGAACACAGAAAGCCAGCCAGACAAGATCGTAGATGAAAGGAGAAAAAGGACGAATCTCATGAGCAATTATAATATCTTAGAGGAGCATTTTGCAGCGATTATTCTTTGGTGAGCTTCTGCCAGGTGGTGAAGCAGTGTGCTGCTCTTGGATTGAACTCCAGGCTGAAAGATACTTTGAGGAACTCTTGGAGTCCAGCTCTCTCAACTCATGGAGGAGGAAATTTATGAATGAGGCACTGAGCATTTCATTGCCAAGGTCATGGCTAGTTAAAGGGTCAGAGCCCGAAGCTCCATTGGCTGAATTGCAATCCAGTGATTTCCCTTTAGTTGCCTAAATCCCTCTTCAGCTCATCACACTCCATCCTTCCTCCAGAAATACAGTTTTGCCCTCACAATGAACTCTCTGACATTATTTTGTCCATTCAGTCATTTTCCAAATATCTATCCGAGCTCACTATGTGTCAGAAGGACACGGAGAACATAACAGATCAGGTCCCTGTCCTCAGAGTGACCATCATTCAGCTTTAATTTCTACTTATAAGAATGTCTTCTGGGTCCAGTCTTCCCCACCTGAAATCACTGCTTCTGTCCCCATGAGAAATGCTTTATTTTCATGCTGTAAAAACTTGCCTATTAATGTTGCCATGGGGGTGGGGGTGGGGGGGACAAATAAGAGATGCAGCTGCTAAAGAGAAAACCACAGGCCCTGAATGGAGTCACTTCTGCTAAAGCCCATGACACCAAACCTAGACTTTAGACCTAACCTACGTGCAGTTTCCACCTTCTCCAGGAATGTAACGTTAATTGTTCTGTCTGGAATTCTCTGGTCAGTGTCAATGAGGTAGCCTCTAAGGTGGTACCCTCCATCTTTCCCCAAAGAAACTGAGGCAGTCAGCCTGAGAAGATCAACATCCCCAATCCCCCCTAAAGGTAATCTTGCCTGAAGTAATCCTTTATTTTCTCTTGCTAATAGCTTTCTTTTTTTTAAATAATGTATTTATTTGTTTATTTTATTTTCAGAGAGAGGGGAAAGGAGAAAGAGAGGGAGGGAAACATCATTGTGTGGTTGCCTCTCACTCGCACCCCCAAGTGGGGACCTGATGTGCAATCTAATAATGTGCCCTGACTGGGAATCGAACCAGCGACACTTGGTTCGCAGGCCGAGCTAATAGCTTTCTTGTCCCAGCCAATTTCTGCCGATAAAAACCTTCCATACGGTACTTGCTAGATGTGATGCTACAGGATTCATGTATTAATAAAGTCAAGTATACTTCACCTTTTCTCAATTGGATATTTGTTCTTTGTTTTAATCTCTTTGAAAATATTTTACTTATTTATTTTTTAGAGAGAGGGAAAGGGAGGGAGAAGAGGGAGAGAAACACCCATGCACAAACATCAATAGATTGCCTCTCTTGCATGCCCCCAACCGGGGACCTGGCCCACAACCCAGGCATGTGCCCTGACTGGGAATCAAACCGGTGACCCTTTGCTTTGTGGGATGACACCCAACCCACTGAGCCACACCAGTGGGGACAGAGTTCTTGTTGTTTAGTACAGTCTGTAGTGGATATTGCATCTACAGACAGTGAAGTGCTTTTGAAATTGAGTCAAGAAGCTTCCGGGCTGCAATGAGGATCGAATCACAAGGGTTCCCATGGTGTTTTCCTGAAATGGGTCTCAGAGAACTGTAGCTGGAGGTGAGCTGTGTGCTTCGCAATAGGTGTAAGTGCTCCTTGTCCAGAGCGGTGCTGGCTCCCATCAGATCTTTCAAGGGTGCAGTGACTATTAATCTAAATGAGTCCCTAAGAAAACATGGTTATCATGGGACATCTAAGGAGGTTAGCAAAAAAAAAAAAAAAAAGTGAGTGGGGGGGGGGGGACAGCACCGGCAATGAAGTTATGTAACCAGCAAAGAAAAAGAAAAAAAAAAAAAGCCTAGAAGCTTAAAAAAGATTTTCTGTTTCTCTTTCTTAGAGGAGGCTTTATGTGGCCTAAGTCTAAGAAGATTTCATTTCACATTGACAATGTAGGATTAGTTTATTATTTTTAAATGTGATATAACCGCTTACACGCCTCATTGGCTTCTGAGTTCTTTTCTCAGTTTTGAATCACTGTGATGTTTGAGAGCCTATTGGCGTAAAAAAGCTTTCCCAGAAGCCCCCTTGGTATGTTTTCCAATAGGAATAAAGGAGTTGCAACCAGCCTTGTCAGCAATGACTCCAGGGGAATAGGAAACCCAAATCTGTGGGTTCCCATTTCCTTTGGAAAGAAGAATCAGTGTTCCTGATGTAAGAAATAGATTTCTGTAGGAACTGTATCTTTTATAAAGATTTCAGTTCAGGATGAAGATGGTGGAGATATTCTGTCAAATTAAATGTTGCATATTCTAATCGAAGCTTTGGACTAGAGTTTTCAATTTAACTCTGGGCAGGCTCCATGGCAGCTATCGAATACATTATTTTTACTCTCAAGAAGCAAAATTAGGGGGATACAATTTTAAGAGTGGAAGATTATTCAGATCACCATGAACACTGCGTAGGAACAGAATTTCTAATTCCACCTCTTCTAAGATGTATTTGTGGAAGTAGCCGTTGAAGTTATATAGAATCTACCATGCTCTTTAGCCCACTTTGGAGCTAAGGTTGAATACCTATTTTTCACAATATCTGGGTTTTGTTAAGAGATATAAAATGAAGGGTAATAAGGCAAAACATTTTTTTAAAAAGATGAGCCCAGTAGAGAGCAAAGGAAAAGACTTATTCACGTGACGTATCTTTTTCTCACTGTCCAGGGTGGGCAGGGGCCAAGAGGGGACCATGGGGAAAGACCACAGGTACACAGAATGACAGCAGTGTCTCCACAACAGTCTTATTCTCCTTTTAAAATTGTCCCTTTGTACCAATTTTGAAATAATCCCAAGTAAGTGTAGAAGTTGGGACGAAAGAGAGACATAACGCTGATTCCTAAAACAGGTGCTTAGGAAAGTTTGTGTGATTCGACAGCCTAATTGGTATGTATCTAAGCCTGAACATTTCCGTTGATCATCATTAGAAACCTCCCGGCTTTAACTAAGTAGTTAATTAAGTAATCTCTCTTTATCCTTTGGCTCATACTGTGGACTAGTGACCTGAACACTTGACACAAAAATCCCATAAAATATTATGCTTTAGTAACTTCCTAGTTAAAATTTTATTCCATTCTCTTTGCAGGGGCCAAGGTACAATTTTGCCATTTGATTGTGAAAAGTCTGTATTTGATAAAATGCCTGGGGCAATTTTTAATATCATAAACCCCAAACTTGTGGTAGATCTATAAATGTATCAAGGAGACAGAAAGCAGAGGCAGAAAGTGATTCTTAAAATAACATAAAAGCAAATAATGGTCTCCCTGGAGGTAGACTGAACTTTCTTTAAAGTTCTCTCTTTAAGATACAGGCACTTGTAACAGAATTCCTAATATGCATAACCACGAAAGCTTGCCTCCATATTTTAAAAATAAAACCAAGTAACAAAAAGGAGAAGTTCATGGGCGTTGTCCTCCACTTAGAGACGTCTAAACTTCTTCTTCTGTTATTTTATCACTAAACATGACAATATGGAAACCCCTTTGAAAACAGAATTCCTTCCTCACTCCACACTGCCCTTATTGTGCAGGCTTCTAGCACTCGGAATATATTGGAATATATCCATATATGTGTATATGCATATGCATGTATGTATTTCAGGTTCAGATGGCCCGAGGCAGCATAGGGTAACATACGATTTATTCCTCCGTGATGCAAGACACAAGGCAAATAGAAACTATCTTTGAAAACAAGCCAGTTCACTTCTGCCCTTTCCTATGAGTCTATCATTTGCCTTAGGTATTTCTAGAAGACCCATCACGTTATCCTGACTTTCCTTTGCCATATAAAATACATGATTTTTAGTGCGTTCAGCCAACATTCACACACCCCCTTCGTCCTGGGCAAATCACGGCCCTGGAACGAAGCATTCAGTCCTGAGCGCGTTTACACCAATTCCAAACAGAGCTATTAGGTATTTACCTTCGACTTTGAAGATAGTGAAGTGCGGGCGGCAATGGAAAGAGCCCAGCGCGTTTCCTGCGCAGTTCATCCACAGACCCTGGTAAACCCAAGTGGCAGTGATCACCGAGGATGCCCGAGTGGTCACTTTCCACTCATTGGACGCGGTGGCAGCGACGAGAGCCCCAAACCCTCCGACACCGAACACCAGCGCCGAGATCTGTGCGCGGTACATTGCGCTCCGCCTTATGCAGGGACACGGTCCAGGCAGAGCCCTAGGGTGGTCTAGGCCAGCGGCGGACAAATAACACCTGGACAAGGGTTACGGCCAGTTAATGCGGGTAGGTGACAACAGTATGTCATGCTCGGATGGCTGGAGGAGGTAGCAGAATTGAGGCGGAAGTCCGATCGACCGATGGCATTTTCAAGATGGCCTTGGGACGATCTTTCTTATTTCCTACAGGGATGTTCTGCTAACATTCTGTAGATGGATTTTTAAGGTTATAATTTCACATGTTTTTTTTCCCCTGGAACCATAGTTAATGCTTAATTTTCTGTTAACCGGAAGCTTAACTAACCATGCCCTACCAGATATTACAAAGTACAAATTATACAGTAACAGTTAAGGTTTTTTGGTTGTTTTTTGTTTTTTGTTTTTTTGGACCAATTGCCATAGCCTCGCATGCTTCTAACTCTATATAAGTATTTTGTAACTTATCTTTTCCACGCAGCATTACGTTTGTGAGATTTACCTCTGCTTGAGACTACAGCTATTGTTCATTATATATAACAGCCGAATAGAGCATTTTATTAAGTGTATGTACTACAATTTATCCATTTTCCTGGAGATGAACATTTATGTTGCCCCCTTTCCCCCCATAGTAACTGGAACAGCTATCAACATTCTCATACATTTTTCTTGGGGCACATGTGCAAGAATTTCTCCAAGGCGTGTCCTAGAAACAGAATTGCTAGGATGCGGGAAACATCTTCAATGTTCTGGATCATACTAAACCGCTTTACTAAGTAGCTGCGGCAGTTTACCTCCCACTACCGCATAGTACCTGGTACTGTGGTGTTGTCAATGTTTTTTTTCTTTGGCCACTCTGATGGCTTTAAAGGTAGCCCACTATGACTATTAATTGCTATTTTCCTGATTGTTAATGGGGTTGAGCATCTTTTCCCGTATTTATTGGCTCATCGTATCTTTGCCTATAAAGACACTTGTAGCTTTTGTTCATTTTATCCATTGAGTTGTTTGACTTTTTAGAATTTGAATTCATTATCCATATATTCTGAATGGTAAACTTCAGTTGATTATATATGTTGCAAATATTTTCCCCTAGTTTGTGGTTTGTCTTTATGTGGCCATTTGATAAAGTGTCTTAATTTTAATGCAGTCAAATTTATCAAGCTTTTACTAATTATTTGTGCTGGTGTGATCTAGATTAAGAAATCCTCTCTCAGATATAATTAATACATTGTTCTTTACTCCTATTTCAAAGTTTTAGCTTAAGTTCTAAATTGTCCAGAACTATGTTTTGTGTTTTATGATTTGGTATCTACTTTATTTTTTTTAATGTGGAAACCCTTAAAAAATCTTTACTGAATAGTCTCTTGTTTCCCTACTAATCTGCAATGTTACCTCTGTCATAGCAGGTATCAGTATTTTTGTGGATCTGTTTTTGGATTCTCTATTCCATTCTATCTACCTGCTTGTCTGTTCCCATGAGAATACAAATTTCTTAATTACTCTAATTTTATAAATATATCTTGAGATCTTGTTGATGTTTCTTACCATGCTCTTCTTCTTTCAAGAATGTCTGGGAAAATTTTAAAAGCTATTTGCTGTTCCTTATATATTTTAAATGAGCTTATCAAGTTACACACATACATATTTATTGGGATGTTCATTGGAATTGTATCTGTTGATCAATTTGAGGAAAGTGAATAACTTTATAAAATTAAGTCCTCTTGTTCATGAACATTGTATATCTCTTCATTTATTTAACCATTTTTAATGTTTTCCATTTACGTTATATACTCTAATCCATAAAGATCTTGTTACATTTTTATTAGATTCTTTCTTTTTTTAAATTTTATTTATTCTTATTTTTGGAGAGCGGGGAAGGGAGGGAGAAAGAGAGGGAGAGAAACATCAGTGTACAAGAGAAACATCAATTGGTTGTCTCTGGTATGCCCCCAATCACCAGATACCTGGCCTGCAACTCAGGCATGTGCTCTGACTGGGAATCAAACCAGCAACCTTTTGGTTTGTAGGATAATGCTCAACCCACTGAGCCACGGCAGTCAGAGACGATTCATTCTCAAAGATGAGGTGCATTCTAACATCTATTTTAAACTAACATATCATTTTCCCAATTTTTTCTATATATATATCTGGCTCTTTTGTTGAAACTTTTGAGTTAATTATTTTCACATTCCAATTTTTCACTCTATTAAAATGAAAGTTATAAGTGATTTGTATTGTTCAATGGTTACTCTAGAAATTTTAACGTATACTTAATATGTAAAGTTAATCACTGTCTTTACTCTCATAAATAATACAAGAACCTTAAGGAGTTTTAACATTACTAACTCTTCTTCTGTTCTGTTATTACTTTATTTCTGTGTTGTTGCTTTTTTTTTTTTTTTTAGCCTCACAGCTTGAATTTTAGTTCCACAAATGTTAGCCCCCCCCACTTATTATTATTACTGTACACTGTCACTGTTTACTTTTTTCCCTTGCTTTTCCATTTTGCTTCTCAACCCTTCCTTGTGAGTTTATTTTTCTTCTTAAAGTCTATCCATATTGAGAAGTTTCTGTAGTGAGGAACTGACAGTAGTTACTTCTCTTTGTTTTTGTTCAGACACTGTTGATTCTGTGGTTGTTTGGGTAGATAACTTTGGTAGGTACACAGCTATAAGGAGACAATTATAGTGATTCAATACTTTGAAGATATAATTTCATTTCCTCTGACTTCCATTGTTGCCACTGAGAAGTCAGGAGTCCGATTTCTCATTTCTTTTCGGATTAATCTGTGTTTTCTCTCTGGCTAGTCTTAAGATTCTTTTTGTCTCTGGTTTGGCAGCTTCACTGTGATTTTCTAAGTGTGGAATTTTTTTTTTTTAATTCTTCTTTGAAATTTACTGAAGTTCTTGAAACTGATGGTTCATAGCTTTCATCAATTTCGGAAAACTATTAGTCCCTTCCTTTCTAGATATTACCTCTGTCTGTTCATATCCCTTCTTCAGCTCCTCTATCTCTGATGAGATCAATATTTCAGTATGTCCTATGTCTCAACCTCTCTTTAATATATTTTATCTAGATCCGTGCTGCATTCTGGGAATTTTTTGAGCCGATGCTCTAATTTATTAATTTTCTCTCCAGTTATGTGTTAACCCATGCAGGGTTTCTAACTTGTTATTATCCTTTTTCTTTTTAAAATTTCTAGAGGTGCCATTTTATTCTTTTCAAATCTGCTTTTGTTCTTTTTTTCCCCTAATCTCTTGCTCTTTAGTCATAATTCCAATGCCCTGTTTTATTTTATTTTTTAAGTATCAAAGATACTTATTTTTGTATTCTGTATCTCATTATTCTCAGATTTGTAGCATTTGCAGGTTGGATTTATTATTATTTTTTTCTACTGATTTTCTCACTGATGGGGGTTTGTTAAAATGTGATTGTGTGCTCATGTTCCTTGTGACTTTCTTTGTGGAAATGGTTCTTGGCCCAAGTTGAATATCTGTTCCCCCAGACGGAATTTATATTTGCTTTTGCCTGTTGGTTAAGGCAGCTACCAACCCAGGAAATGTGTAAACTAAACTCTCAGCTTTCTCAAGACATCAGTTATTGTGAATTCTGGCCCAATGCCTGAGTGGATGTCAGCCTGTGGTTAAGGATTCTTAGGTGACTTCCTCTTGTCTTTCCACTCAAATCCAAGGATTAGACAGGACATGTCCTTACCATTAGCTAGAGGGATGGAGATGGTGATGGTGATGACAGTGATGGAGAGTGATAATGATGAAGGTGGGGAAGCAGTATTTTTTGATTTTGCCCACGGCAATCATTGATTTGAGGTGGGGACAACGTTGTGCATGCTTCTCTGATCCAGTCTACAGACTCCCAGTACCTGGGCTAGTATCCCCTGCCCACGGCCCGTTGGGAATTAAGCTCCAGATGACCAGAGAGTCTTCAGGATAATCACTGGCCTCAGAGCTGGCTTACCTTTCTGTATTTATGCTTTCTCCTAATGTTTTTTTTTTTTTTTTTTTTTTTGCCTCAAAAGATTTCCCTTACTTTTTCATCAGCTCAGGTATACATTTAAAAGTATTTTTCATATTGTTATTATTATTATTCCTAGGAAAATGAGGATACTGACATTAAGTCCTTTTGGTTTGCCCAGACTGTATAGGTTTTAGCATTAACTGCCCTGCCCCTATGGAGCCCCTCACTGCAGGTGGGGGGGAAGGGGGGTTCCAAGTTTTCAACCTTTGCTGCAGTGGGGGTGGATAGAGCAAAATGGCTGAATTCCTATTTTTCACCATCAAACGATAATCTCCTGTCACAGACCCGGCAAGTTCCCTGTTGCTGCAGAAAAAAGTTCATTGCCGGAGACAAGTCTGCACATTGCCCTGAAGACGGCTGGGCAGGGCGTGATTTGGACTTGGCCTCCTCTGCACCATGCAGCAGTTACCAGCAGGGGGCGCCCCCCATGTTACCCCGCTTACAGTGGGTATGCAGAATTTCCCTGCCCTGAACCACCTACAGGTTCTGCATCCCTCCATGTTTCAGCACATCGCTCTTTCAAGCTAAGATGCGTGTGTACTTTCCTTCGCCCTCCCTCCCTCTCTTTCTGTCTGTATCTTTCTTTCCTTCCCTCCATCTTTCTTCCCCCTGTTCTTTTCTTGCTCTCATTTCTGGCGTTAAGTGCAAGTTGGGTTAATCATACACTTCAGTTCCTGGGGCAGCATCCTCCGTGTATTGTGGGAAGCTGCTCTCTTGTTTAATTCATTCTTTTCTACCCTTAGTTTCCATTCCGCTTCCCCTCTCTTCCTTAAACAAACAGCTGTTCTCTGGTGCTCACAGTGCTTTCCTTGGTTCGGTTTTCTGTTTCAAAATGGACACGTTTGTTTGGTGTGCAGGTCTTATTAATTTATAGAAAATGATGTATGTCACTATTGCTTTTTCTTGACGCTGCACTTTTAAGACTCTTCTAAGTGGCTCAGAGCACACCTAAGGATTCTGACCCATTGCTTCGAGCGGTCACAAGAGTAGGCCACGGAGAGCCCGCACTCGCCCTCCCCTACCTCAGCGACACTCCTGTGAACATCCAGGGTTTGCTGTCTGAGGGACTGGTGAGAGTTCCCGTGTGTGCCTGCTGCTCGGTTTGCCACCACGGCCCCTCACAGGCAACGCTGACCTGTGCTCCCCGCACGGAGCGCGGGGCCTCCCGTGGGACCTCACACCCCTGCCAACACGGAGCATTGCGCAGCTTCCAAAGCTCCGCCACACCAGGAAGGAGAGAGGAATAGCATTGCTTTAATTTGCGCTTTGAGGAAAACTTGGACTTGAGCATCTCTTTACATGCTGTTTCACCTTTAAGGGTTTCCCCTTCTGACCTGACCCGCTTTTCACTTAGGATTCCTTATTGACTTTCAGGTGTTCTTTGCATGTTGTAGATATTTGCCCCTTGTCCACTGTAGGCATTTCAAATATTTTCTCCCAACCTGGTATCTGTTGATCTGCCTAGGGTGTTCTTTGTGAAACAGACATATTTAATTTTAATGTGATCAAGTGCCTTGCCGTCCTGTGCTTTTCAAGTTCTGCTTGAGAGATCCTTCATTGCTGCAGGACACCAAGAAGTCTTCCCGTATTTGTTTTACAGTCCATAAGCCCTTGTTCAGGATTCTGAAACCCAGTAATCTTCAGGGTGAAGACACTCAAGTTCAACACCCCTGCAGTGCCCCTTGGGGGCCCAAATGCCCTCCTTTTTAAGAGTTGATTTCGCTATTCATGGATCCGAGGTGAACTTGTCATGAAGAGCAAGAAGCTTAAGCTTCAAAGCCCCACATTTTCACACACTCAGGGGTTCCTGAGAACAGCTGGGAGTTCTAGGTGGAGAAAGAAAGGCAGGTTGCTGTCAGCCAGCGTTTCTAAGTAAGCACACCTGGGAAACTGCAGAACGAGGTCTCGCAAGAAAGGGGCCTGAATCTCTGCATTGTAGTGCTTTTCTTTCTCATTTGAAATAAATATCTACCTTCACATTGCATTTGGATTTCACCAAGAGAGACCTCAAAACTGTATAAACCTTGAAGCAACCCTGAGTGGACCTTCATTTTCCTAAACATATGTTAGTAAGCTTATCAATTCTTTATATCAGAGTGTAATAAAATTTTTGTGCTTTTAGGCATCAATAACCTGAAGGAGACCATGCAAACGAAAAAAAAGTATATCTCTAGACATATGCTTTCATTTGTAGGTCTCAAATGCCCTTATTTTTATTTATTTATTTTTAAAAGATTTTATTTATTTACTTTTAGAGAGAGGGGGAGGGAGGGAGAAAGAGAGGGAGAGAAACATCAGTGTGTGGTTGCCTCTCGTGTGCTCCCAATATGCATTCAGGAGACATCATACTTTGAATTTTGAATCTTGATCTTTTGCTGGGCTAGTGATATGTGTGATATGATCCTGGGAATTGAATGGGCGACCTTTTGGTTCGCAGGCCTGGTGAACCAAATCCACTGAGCCACACCAGCCAGGGCTTGAAGGACCTTAACACATTATTCTATTGATTATACTTGGAATTAGGTAAAATTAATCTCTTAAAACCTTTGGGTAAGGTGCTCAGATACTCTTGAGTCAAGACGTCAGACTGTGAAATAGTGAGCTGTTGACATTGGACAAATGGGGGGGGGGCGTGTCAAGAGGTATTTTCCACATGCCTACATCTGCCTTAGAGAACATTGTCGTTAACAATATCTATGTTACTTGTTTGGTGTCACAGAAAGGTATCTAGCATCAGGAGGTATTGCTATCCTACATCTGTTTCTCTGATATTGTACTAATGTGACCACAGGCATGATTATAGTTTTACTGCAGGAAATGATGAAATGTATTGCCCTGCCAAATGTGTTTTTGCTTTGGCACACTTATTATAAAGTGGCTTTCAAAGCAAATATAATGGACTCATTATAGGCGGTAAATTGAATAGAGTTCTCCTAAAGCAATCAGTGCTGGGATCAATTAACAAAGCCACCCAATCCAAGACTGCAGGGGTATAAAAAAAAGTGCTGTTGGAATTATTTGTCACTTATTCAACAAATAATATGACGCACGATACTCCACACACAGCAAAAACCAGAACGTTCGAATTTATGGATTTGAACTGGATTTTCCAGCAAGCCATTGTTCCCCCAGTTCTTCCTCCTACTTTGAAGTTGGTCAGTTGCCACCATGAGTGAACTGAATCGCTTAATTTGGCTTTCGCCCAGGATGGACAGACTCATGTTTCTCTACTTACAAATAAACCGACACAATGAGGCACAGCTGTTCCAAGCACGCTTGTTTGCCATAAAGTCAGGCCAGATCCCTCGTTAGGTCCGGACAAGAGTGAGCGGGGCTGGTTCTCTTGATGTTTGATGTGGCCTCATTCGCCCTGGAACGCACGGTCCGGAGCCTCTTGGGCACGTTCCTCCCGAGCGTCCTGGGGAGGGTGGACGGGAGCCTGGATGGAGCTCAGCGGAGGCGTCAGACGCCCCTCCCGGAGCCGCCGCGTTAACAGAATCACACTCGGCCGCTCCTCTCTGAGCTGCGCAGGGAGAATGATGGAAAACAATCCTAAGCGCTCGGGCCCAACCCCGTCCTTAGGCTCGTGCGGTGCGGGTTTCTCCTCCCTGCAGCGAATACACACACGCGCAGGCCAGTGTCTGCAGCGCGACTTTCCTCCCCGTTGTGACGGGCAGCTCGCTAACCTGAGCAATCCCAGCTGTCCTCGCTCCGAGACCCACTTTCCTGGCCTGACCACTTGTCCTGAGCATTCGCCTCCTAATTCCAAGTCTGTTTTCAAATTGTCCTTCGTGGGCCTCTGTTGTCCGGCCCAGGGGTCTGGTGCCTTCCTTCTCTCTATGGGTCTGGGGTCAACTGTTTGTTCGTTCGTTCCCAGCACAACTCCAGACCTCGTCCCTTCTTTCTGGTCATTGGTTCACGCATCATTCATCGGACCTTACTCGTTTCAGGCTGACTCCCTGACTCACCCCAGGAGGACAGAAGCCTAGAGAGGTTACTCCCCATCCAGAGGTAGGCTCTGCACCTGCCTGTCCAGGTGGAGAAACAATGTGAGTTAGGTGTTCCTTGAGAAACTTTCTGGCTTCTTTAGGGAGACTGAAGATCTGTCAGAGCAAATGCTTAGGCTAGTTCAATAGTTTGCATCACTCAGCCCTGGCTGGTGTGTGGCTCAGTGGATTGAGTGGCGGCCTGTGAACCAAAGGGTCACCAGTTTGATTCCCAGTCAGGGCACACGCCTGGGTTGCGGGCCAGGTCCCCAGTTGGGGGTGTGCGAGAGGCAACCACAGACTGATGTTTCTCTCTCTCTCTTTCTCCCTTCCTTTCCTTCTCTCTGAAAATAAATAAATAAAATATTTTAAAAATAAAAAAATAATAACAAAAATAAATTGAAGCCTACGTCTGTATGACTCAGTCGTCAAAAACCTCATCCTCTCTCCATATATCTTTCCCTATTAATATGAATTTCCATAGCGACGAGGCAGGACTTTTTAATGATAATCTCTTAACTGTATCATCATTTGGAGCTGGAACGACCTTTTTTTGATGATTTCGTAGTGTTGACGGCTCAACCTTGAATGTAAAAACCTGCCTCTCTCTTGTATGGGGAGGGGCTGGCGTTCGAGGCTGGTCTCGCGTTCACACCGTGTAGCGCGGTGGGCAATGAGCAAGCAGCGGAGGATGCTGGGGTGAAGGGGAGGAGATGATGGGCACAAACCAACCCCACAGACACAGACCACAGTGTGGTGGGTACCAGAGGGGAGGGGGTGGGGTAGTGAAGCGTAGAGGGGGTCGAATGTAGGGTGATGGGAAATGACCTGGCTTCGGGGGGTGGGCGCACACTGCGATACACAGATGACGTCTTGTAGAACTGGACACTTTAAGCCTATATAATCTTGCTGACCAGTGTCACCCCAATAAATTGAATGTTTTTTTAAGAAACGACCTGCCGCCTGGGAGGCTCCTCTCTCTTGCAAACACTGCCTCACGGCTGTCCATCACCAACGATGTCTGATGTCTGTTACCACCTGGGAGAGGTACATTCTTAACCTGCTAACTTGGCGGCCCGGAACAGTTTTCTTTGATAAAACTTGGCAGATGTGTACCAGGACGCACATGAGTCCAGGCTGTGGCTGAGGCTGCGGTTTTTGCCTTTTCTGGATTCCTAACCTCCTAGGACCACCGTTTCCTTACCCTCCTCTCCCCGTGGGTGGCTCCCCACACCCCCCCGCCAACTCCCTTCTCTCCCCACCCTTCACCCCCAAGCTGCGCTCCAGAGGGGCCGCTGTCGTCTGTAGGTTAGCGTGGATTTAGGGCTGTGTGTGCACCTCTGGCGACGGACGTCTTTCAACTCAGTGACTCAGAGCTGCCCCCCTCCGCCCCCGCTTCCTTCCATCACTCTAAATAAAAAGGGTGTGGCTAAGAACATGCAGCTTCAAGATAGTCCCCTAGCATCTTTTCCAACAAACTGTCTGTTTGCCCAGCCTGCATAGAAATCCTGGCGCTCCAATGACTTTCCCTTCCGTTCTTGTGCAGAAAATTCCTTGGATGTGATGGTACTCTCTAAGCGCCATGTACTTCTGAAAAGTGCTGTTATCACAAGGCTTCGTCCGTGACAAGTTGTACTTCCGTGTCTTTGAAGAATCCTGAAAAGGGGCATCTATATCTCATTAATAATAAAATGGTCCTTGCCACCCATTCTCGTTCCTGTCATCCTCCCCTTTTCTTTCTTCCTTTCTTTCTTTTCTTTTCTTTCTTTCTTTTTCTTTCTTTCTTTCTTTCTTTCTTTCTTTCTTTCTTTCTTTCTTTCTTTCTTTCTTTCTTTCTTTCTTTCTTTCTTTCTTCCTTCCTTCCTTCCTTCCTTCCTTCCTTTCTTTTTCTTTCTTTCTTCTTTCTTTCTCTCTCTCTTTCTTTCTCTTTCTTTCTTTCTTTCTTTCTTTCTTTCTTTCTTTCTTTCTTTCTTTCTTTCTTTCTTTCTTTCTTTCTTCCTTCCTTCCTTCCTTCCTTCCTTCCTTTCTTTTTCTTTCTTTCTTCTTTCTTTCTCTCTCTCTCTTTCTTTCTTTTTCTTTCTTTCTTTCTTTCTTTCTTTATTTATTTCTTTCTTTCTTCCTTCCTTCCTTCCTTCCTTCCTTCCTTCCTTCCTTCCTTCCTTCCTTCCTTCCTTCCTTCCTTCCTTCCTTCCTTCCTTCCTTTCTTCTTCCTTCCTATTGGTATGTCCACTTCTTGTCCCTGCATGATTCAGTTAAAATAGAAAAATGAAAAAAAAATTTTTAAACAAAATAGAAACATGAATTTCTTTAAGCACATGTGATTCATGTCTCTCTGTTTCAACAAAAGCGAACAACACAAAACAAAACAGAGAGCTCTCTTGTCGCCCCAAATAAAGCACGGATGGATCCTAAATAAATAGAATGTCGATCCCCAGCATTGCCTAGTTCGGCCACGAGATGGCGCCATGCACCAGCAAGACACTGGCTGCCGCAGAGTCGGGCTGTTCTGCAAGCTTGGGGGCGCCGCAGGTCGGTGATGCCCAGCAGGGACAGGAACAGGATGATGAGCCCAGGGAAGTGAATGAACGCTGAGAACAGGGAGGTAACGTGGAGGAGTCGTTAAGGAAGCAGACTTTGCGGGGGGCCAAAGAGCTTGCATTCCAAGTCCCAGCTCTTCCAACTTCGCAGCCCCGTGGCCTTCTTTTCAGGAAGTAAGAGAGCTTGCTCAGGGTCCGTGTTTTGGTGGGAAATAAATGGGATGATTCTGCTCAGCACCAAGCACAGCTTCCTGAGCTCACTAAGCACACAGTACCCCTCTGGGGGCCTAGAGCACAGTAGGACTTCAAGACTATATTTTGATTTTTTTGTTTTTTTGTTTTTAATGGAGAAAAATACCAGTGAGACTTGGTATACAGAAAAAGTCTATTATTTTTCATTTTGTATAAAAGGGACATGAAAGCCTAATTCATCAAACTGATTTATCCATAGCATGCTCTTACAGCCTCTGAACTGTATCCCTACCCCTGTCTCTGTCTCCCCGGTACTCCTTATCTCTCTCCCTCTCTCGCTCCCTCCTTCAGTCAGCAACACCCCTGGAGAAAATATTTCTGAGATGAGGTATTCATTCCCCAGGAAGAACCCCAAATTGCTGAAGCCTGGGTTTTCCTGCCCTTTCTGCAATCAACATGCCACATCGGTTAATCTCTTACGAAAGAGAACAGGGAGTTGCTGGAGGGGCGTTGCATCAGGCTCTCAGCTTAATGACTTTTCATTAGAAAAGGGCGGAGAAAAGGAAGGAAAAGAAAGTTCCTGAGTCATACCTGGCATGACACTACTTTTCTTTCTAATTTCTTTGTCTTTATATATGTACATAAAAGCAAGGAAATAATTGACTTCACAGTGTGGGTCATTTATAGATTCCTTTCCCACTTTAAAATTAACCTTAAAATATTTTTGTTCACCCTTAACAATTGAATAGTGTCGTAGGCTGTAATAATATTCAGAAGTAGGGACTCATAAGAAAAACTAACTGTAGCTAGAATTTGGTTCACATTCTGAGATGTCATTTATTTTGAATGAAAGCTGTGAGTTAGGACACATATTATATTCCTTCAAAAATAAAAAGGTACCAATTTTTATACTTCCAGATACTTATTAACTCTACCATAAGCACTGCAGTGCTGACTAGTGTGCTGGACACTTGCTTTTTCTGGTGGAGACAATAGAAGAGTAGTATCAGCCCTGGCTGGTGTAGCTCAGTGGCTTGAGTGCCGGCCTGTGAACCAAAGGATCACCAGTTCAATTCCCAGTCAGGGCACAGGCCTGGGTTGCGGGCCAGGTCCCCAGCTGGGGGCGTGTGAGAGGCAACCCCACATTGATGTTTCTCTCCCTCTTTTTCTTTCCTTCCTCTCTCTCTAAAAATAAAATAAATAAAATCTTTAAAAGAACAAGAAATAAAGTGATATCACCTTACAGAAGTTTATGTAGGAAGAAAAATAAATCTTTCCCTCCTACGCTTCGTCTTCATTTCCAAGGGTACTCTGGATTTTGTGTGAGGATTACCTGGAGGTCAGGGCACAGGTGGATGGCAAGAGCTCCCCTCTCTGGTTTGCCCCAAGACCTGTGCTGGGGTGGGGGTGGACCCCCCAGATCACCTGGGAAAGCCCAGAACAACTTCCTCTCCCTTCCAGTCCCTCACACCCAGAATTCTCCCTCTTACAGAGTTTGCTCAATGAAAACCACACCGGTAATACACAGCTGTCCGTGTCTTGGTGGGTGCATGTGGGTTCAAAATATCTTTTAAAGGAGCTTAACTAGGAACCGTCGAATAAAGCAGAACTATATTTAACCCTTCCTTCCTTCCTTTCTTCCTTCCAATGACTCATTCCAAATAGTGGGATTATTATAAGCTCTTCAAATTCTGGCCCAAACAAATCTCGTGGGGGTTTTAAAACCCTCTTTAACTGAGAGTTGAGTCTTTTACGAGCAGGCTGATGCAGTGCTGTAGTCTAGACTGTGTGGTGGCAACAGAAAGGGAGACCAAGTCAGGAAATGCCGTGGTGGTAGGAACTTTTGGATTTGGACGTGGACTAGAGAAGACGGTGTCAACAATAATTGCGATGTTTTGGGAATGAGGATCCGGGCCTGAGGCACTGCTGCGTACCGATGAGCGGAAGCAAGGCGGGGAACACGTTTTGGAGGGGAGATCAAGGGCTCGTATTTGGACCTAAGAAGTCTAAGATGTCTGTGCTGTGTCCCAACGGACAGGTCAAGGGATCGGCTGGATAGACGTGTGCAGAGCTCAGAGAAGATGTCTCTTCCTGTTGAAGAGACTGGCGGGAGGCAAGGGAGAACCGGGAGGGGTTGGGGTTGAAGAAGCTGGGACAGGAGAGTGGCTCAGCAGAGCCTGCAGGCTGCGGCGTGAGGAGCCCCGCACAGGGGGACTGGAAGATGGATTTAGAACGTGGAGGTTCTTGGTGGTCCCTGCAGGTGTGGGCTTTGTGGCGTCGTGGAGGTAGAAGGCAGATTGAGGCGAGTTGGCACTGAAGAAGTAGCCCCGACTTGTATGACTTGAGTCGTTGGGCATCATCCTGCAAAGCGAAAAGTTGCCTGTTTGATTTCCGGTCAGGGCACATGCCTGGGCTGCAGGTTCGGTCCCCGGTCGGGGTGCGTCTCCTCCTCTCTTCCTCTCTCCCTTCCCCTCGCTCTAAAAATAAATAAATAAAAATCTTTTAAAAAGGAGTGAATTAAAAAAAAAGTCGAAGAGATACAGAGAGTACGTGTGGACGATTTTTTGAAATGCCGTTCTGTTGAAAAGCATTTTCTGCTCAAACCTCCTGCATGTTGAGGTGCTGGTGGCAGGGATTCAGTACAAAGGAAGAACTTGATGATGCAGAAGAGAGATTGGGGGACACTAGAGAAGCCAGACTTTGAAGAGTCTTGCAGGGATGGGATGCAGCCTGGGAGTGTTTGTGAGGAAGGGATGTACACAATTCAGGTCCGTCGTGCTGGACAAAGGTAGCTGTCAAAGGAAGTACACGAGGCCAGGGACAGCCAGGCGCCTCCCACCCCCACCCCAAACACACACAGGCACACACAGGCATGCACAGCCTCACTACAGAGTGACAATGAAACCGACTTTGCACAAAGGTATGTATTAGCAAAGAAGGCACAGCACAATCCATGCAAACCAGTTCTGCAGGCTCAGCCCACTCCCGGCTCTCTGATCTTGTGGATTTGGTAGGTTTATTTTTGTCCCTGTTTCTTGCTACAGGTCCCAGCAGCCTCAGGCTTGGCCGTATGGTTTGCTTTGGCCAATGAAATGTGCCTGGAGGTGATGCATGTTCCTTTCCAAGGACAGGCTTTAAGATCCTTGTCTTGGTTCCACCATCTTTCTTTGCCCTCTCCCTTGAGACCAGCATATCCCAGAGAGCGGCTGCTCACTCTGCCTTGAGGAAAGAAGAGAAGTAGACCAGGGCCTCACTGACCGGCGGCCACTATGCCATGCGCTCTGGTTGTTGTGAGCCACTGAGGTCGGGGGACTGCTTGTTACCGTAGCATACACTCACTAAGGCTGACTGATACACAGAAATTCCCACCTACATGTTCCTACCCTATAAAGGGTTCACTTTCCCAAGGCAACATTCTATAACTTCTCTTTGGTATCAGAAATCTTCCTAAATCAAGGGCTGGACCCAGGAAGCCATGAGCCCCATCTGTAAGAGGTGCAGGCAAGAAGCTTCAGTAGGTACTTTTCCTATGTTCATGCAAGGCAGACAGGTGTGTGTGTGTGTGTGTGTAGGGGGTGTCCTCTGGCTATTTTAACTGGTCTGCACATCTCAAATACCTTTCATGTCCCCAAGAAGTAGCCCTTTCTAATATCCATCACTCTAATTAATAGGCCAATAGTTTTTCAAAAACAAAAAACCTATTTCTTGACATCTAATATAAGTGAAGGATCCATTCTGGACTAAGATAAGGACAATAGAAAGCTTTGTGGTAGCTACCCTTGGAGTATGGTCCTCTCTAATATAACCCTGGACACCCTAGACTGGACTTCAGTGTTTTTGAGTTTTTATAACCTTTTATCAGTAACAGAAATTGAAGGTTTCTGTTGTCTAACATGGGTAGTAATTGACACTATGTAGATTTATACTATGTTGATACAGGTCATTTTAAAAATGCAATTTCTTTATAAAAATATATTGTTCATGGGTCTCCAAGTTACAAATTCAGGATGTGATAAAGTCTTTACAAGTTTCATTCAAAAGACTATCTATCACAGCTGAGGCTTTACACTCATCGTTTTAAACATCAAAACGTGTTGCTGCTAGTCTTGCTTTCGCGGCTGTAAATTGTGTAACATTTCCCAGTGAGGTGACATGAAAGGAGGAAGATGCCTTGAAAATGAGCCCATAGCCTGTGCGTTCGTCTGAGGTATTTGGCGCTCTCCAGAACCGGGGATGATGCCTTGTGGGGGCTGGGCAGGGACCTGATCTCTGTTCGAGGACAGGGTGGCATGCTGGAGGGATCAGAGCTCCGTTCCAGGGACCCTGCTCCAGCTGCACAGCTCCCAGAACTGTCACCCTAGTGCCTTCACAGACTTGTCTGGCTTAAATCAAGAAATAGTAGCGCATCTTCATCCCACTGATCTGCAGCTCCATGACAACATGGACCAACAGCTCCATGGGATCTCTTCCATGAAGTGCACTACACTGCATACGTTTCTAAGTCATTGTCAAATGACGCAGAACTTGATTGTTCCATAATACCATGACCCATTTTATCTAGATGCTCAATGGATCTTTCCCTCCCTCCCTGGGTCTGCTCCTCATAATGGTGAGGAACGTTTGACCACTGTGGTAGACATCTGAAGAAACTTCAAAGAGATAATTAGGACCTTCAGAGAGTTACTGAGGAGCTTTGCCAAATCCTATTCTTTTGATTCATGCTGAGCTCCACCCAGGGCAGGAATAATGGTAAATCCATCCTTGTATCTCTCCCATGACTTCAGCTGAATAAGAAAATGCACATCAATCGTGTATTTACCTTTGTAATGGATTAACTTTGTGTTCCCCAAGAGATATGTGGACGTCCAAATTCCCATTACCTCAGAATGTGACCTTATTGGGAGATAAGGTGGTTGTAGATATTACAGGGGAAGACGAGGTCACACTGGAGTAGAGAGAGGGGAACCTAGTCCTGAATGACCGCTGTTCTTCTAAGAAGAGGGGTATTCGGACACACAGGGGCTCAGAGCGAAGGTGCTGTGAAAACACAGGAAGACATTGAGCGTGTGCCGATAAAGTCAGGGACCGAGTTAAGGAACGCCTGGGTTTACCAGAAACATAGAAGATGTAAGGCAGGACCTCCCCCAGAGGCTTCAGAGGGAGCAAGGCCCGGCTGACACCTCAGTTTCTGACTTGTAGCCCCAAGACCTGTGGGAAAATAAATTTCTAGTGTTCTTAGCCATCCAAGTTTTAAGGCAGGCACTGGGAGATTAAGGCACCCCTTATTTACCAGGGGACCAGGTTCTCTGTCTTCTGTGATTCTTCTAAACCTTTTGATCAGTAGGACATACAGAGGGACTCATGGAGAGAGAGAGAGGGGAGAGAGAAGTCTCACGGATGAAAACTCCCTAGGTGATGGCTACATCCCCCCCAGTGTAAACACAGGCAAGTCAAGCAGTGTGATAATGACTCTGGCTGGGCTTTGAGGCCTCAAGGCAGCCCGCACTTCCAGCAGATAATACGATTGTGGATCTTGGTATCTCTGTCCACCATACCCCCAGCGAGATCCCCGTGCCTACCATACCCAGGGCTGGGCCCCTTGATCATGAGGTGACCTGTTCCTGACCATCCCTAGCATGAAAGCTTACATTGACATGTGCACAAATAAGAGAGCACTAATTATACTGAAATTAAAAAAAGTGACTTGCAGACATCATGCCTGGGGAGGCAGGTGTGTGTGCACGCACATGCGCCTGTGTGTGTGTGTGTGTGTGTGTGTGTGTGTGTGCCTTCGGCCTGAGAAGAGAAAGCCTGAGATATTTATAATATTTTAGGAAGTGAAAGAGTTAACTTATTTGAGAAGCACAGTATGACTTCTGGCTCCTTACAACCCATGTAAAGTTCGTGATAACATCTCAGAATATGATCCGTCTGCCCCGGTGGGTGAATTCCTCAGTAGCACCCAGCTGCAGGCATGGAGGAGGCCGGGCTGCCACTATCTGGGGCTGGGCTTTTCCCAGGTGGTACAGCTGAGGGAAATAGGGACCGTGGCAGGGGGGTTGGTCAGGGAGGGGTTGTAATTCTGGGCTGTGGAATCCTGGGTGGGCAGTGGAGACCAGAGATGAAGGGACCCATGGGGAGGGGCACAGTGAGGCTGAAGACTTGTTCCCACGGGCATCTTGGAGATAATACACAGAAAGGACAGGAGATGGCTTTGGAGAAGAAAATGCTCAGTTTGAGATTTCGGAGGTGGCACACTCTCTGGGGACGACATGATCTAGGATTTGGCGTTGGGATCGGATGGCTGAGGTAAATGGAGCAGAGGAAACGGTTCATGCGTTGGGTTGGCCAAGAGTGTCATTAGTTTCTTCTGCACGATGGCTCTCGTAGTGCTTAGCTGTCTTTAACTTCATTTGAAACCATTTTGTCCGATTGTATTGTGACAGCTGTCATATCAGTGTGCATTTAAAACAAACCTTATCAAATGGGTGAATTTTTGCGTAGCCATTTTAATATTGAAGACGGAAGAAGATGAGCAACATCGTAGGTGTATTATGCTTTGTTATTTCAAGAAAGGTAAAAATGCCACTGAAACACAAAAATAAGATTTGTGCCGTGTATGGAGAAGGTGCTGTGACTGATCAAATGTGTCCAAAGTGGTTTGCGACGTTTCTTGGTACCGTTGACATTTTGGCCAAACAATTCCTTGCTGTGGGGCTGCCTTATGCATTGGAGGATGTTTAGCAGCACCCCTGGCGTCCGCCCACTGGAAGCCCATAGCAGGAGACAGCCGACAGACCCACGGTATCCAAATCAATAAAGTTGTTGGTGAAAATGAAAAACGTGTCTTTTATTTTACAGAAAAACCTAACCGGACTTTTTGGCCAACCCAACAGATGAGGCATCTAAGGAAAGGAGAGGGCAATACGTAACTGCTGGCAATAATTCGAGTGCAAAGACCAACTCAGGAGTTTCCTCTTAAGTGACCCGGGGGCCAGTGAGTAGATTATTTGGTGGCAGGAAGTAGGGGAGAGAGAGCCAGCGGCGTGGTCTGAGCATCGGGACAGCTGCGATCAGTTGGCAACAAGGAAAAGGAGGACGGTCTGGACACGTGGGAGAAGCCCCAGAGCCCCGCAGTGGACTGCGGTGACAGGTGTGTGTGAGAATAAAGAACCTCCGCAGAGAATTGTGGGGGGCGTCGCTGCTGGGGGCAAGGAGGCAGGCGCTCTGTGAGAGACTGTAGGGACACTCCCTGGATACGGAGCCGACGTTCCAGGGAACTCCGAGGATGGGTTTAGCGCGGTTGGAACGAGGAACCGGTCACATTGGAGGACATGCTGGGCGGTTGGGGGAGGCCCTTTGCGGGTCTTGCTGGCCAGGGAGACTCCAGGATGGGACTCCTGACATTTCTAGCCCAGCTGTTCAAAGTATGCTTCTCGATGGCAGAAAAAATGCCGAAGAGCAGGAAGAACACAAGTTTTCAGCCTGCATTCTGTTCACTCGGGTCTCTAGTGGTTCCCAGTCCTTTCGGGTCCTGAGTTTATTCAGTTCAGTTCTAGGAGATCCCCAAAGCCAGATCTCATGCCTAAGAAGATCAGCGTTAACAACAAATGTATATCAGAGAAACTAGTGAACTAGTAAGAGCGCTGTGCCTTTTTTTTTTTTTTTTTTTTTTTGTCCTTTCAAAGACATCTTTTTTTCCCCTTTTCTTTCAGGCCAGAATAGCTTGCCAAGCCACAAAACAAAGAAAGGTAATTAAGAACTGGTGTTGTTAACAAGCGTCTTCTGTTTTCATTCGTAATAACAGAGCCTGCATCTTCCCAATGGAAAAGAGGTCTTGATTTCTGTGATAAACCCAGAACATGGAAAAGATGGAATTAACGGACGTCCTCTTTGGCCCTCGCCCAGGTTGGCTCTGGAAGAGTTTGTCAGGGAAAAGAGACATCTCTTGGAGAACTCAGGTTAGACAAAAAGCCACTCACGGCAGCTCCCCAGGGAAGCAGGGCCAATGAATGAACTTTCCCTAGAGCTCACATGGGGGACACACCATGGACATCGCTGGTTAGCACAACAAGATACCTTTCCGACCTAGAATGGAGAGGAGAGACTCTTCCCACCGACCTGGTCGCGAGCTACACTCAACATGGAGGGAGGCATTGCTGTGTGCGCATTTATGGCCACGCTTTTCCCACAGAGACTGAGTGATTTCTTCACTCACTCCCTACCCCCTTCGCTCCCCCCTGCCCCCCAGGAGAGCAGGGCTGAAGCCAAGAGAAGGCGAGCAATGCCTCCTTAACCAGCCCCCAGATTTCTGAGTGAGCTCACGACTCACAGATAAGGATGACGACGAAAAGTCTGAATGAATATCCTGCAGCCCCCCAGCTGGTCCTCCCTGGCCCTGACCCCCAGCTACTCAACCCTTCTAGTCCGTTGCCCTTGTAACTGCCCTTAAACTTTTCCTTTAAATCCAGAGTTCTCTCTCAGAGCCGAACTCTTTCTTAAGCTAAGTATTTTGTTGGTTAGAAGGATACTTGATAAGTGAGCGGCTTTCCTCACAGGGCAGGGAGAGGGGGTGAGGATGGACAGGCGTGAGGATCGGACGTATTGATTTGTTACTTCTCTCAGCTTCAAAAAAAAAAATTTAGTAACTGTCTCTCAGCTTTTGACCTGGAGTCTGGGGCAGAGAACACACGGCAAAGCAAACATCACAGCATTCGCGCCAGAACCAGGTTCCCTACAATATTGACAGGTGGGCAAAGTTGCCTTTGGTGGTCACAACCTCCATTCGGCAGCCCCTCCCACCGCTCCCGGCTTTGGTATGTTCCCACCTCTCCAACATTATTTTTAATTTCCAACTTCTGTGTTGGCAGAAGGCTATCTGATTAAGCTCTTGCGTAATAATGACAAAAAGGAAGTCGTACCAAGAGAAGATTGAAGCTATTTATCTGATATTTCAAAGGGAAGAAATAAATCATTCCAGTAACTGCCATTGTGTAAAATTCCCAGGTGTGTTATTAAACTGATGGCTTATGAAGATTTAGAAAAGGAAGCAGTGATCATTGGGACTTCTTGGGTTTAATAAACACAGAAATGTAATGCCCAATTAAATGTGTTTCCTTAGGCAGGTTGGCGGATGCGATGAAAACTGTAGTGAGATCCTTATTAAGATTTCAGCAGGCATCTGATGAAGTTTCTCAAGATATTCTGGAGACACAGAACTGAATATATAGACAGTACTGGCCTCTGCCCAAGTCAGCTCCAGGATGGCTGGGTATTAGATAAAGTTATGGTGATTATTAGATGTGATAAAGGTACTGTGGTTATCTTTTTGTAGAAATCTTTATCTCTTGGAGATGTATACTGGAGTATCTTTGGCTTAAATTACACGTATCTGGGAGTTGTGCTGAATACCAGAGACACCCCAGCAAATGGAGTCTGGTTTCCTCGGGTATGGAGAAGAGAATGATTCTGCTCGTGATGGTGACATAGGAACCTTTGTTTTTTTTCCCCCAAGTTTTTAATTTGTGCAAATCCACACAAATATCCCTATTCTAATTGTCAGTCCCAGTTCTCCTCAGTTACTGCCCTGAGGGTCACATCAAAAAAGTGAAGAGGCTAAGAAGTCAGTTTCTTTTCTAATCCTGTAGCTCAAACCATGCACATGTGGGCCCGTATCAGTCCTGTGGCTGCAAGAGCTCAGTGATTCTTTGCGGGCCATCATAAAAGTTCTCAGATTCTCTGAACGCCGTCAACTGTGGTTTAAAGTCCTACATTTGTCATTTTCTTTCTTGAAGGCTCTTCAGTGCAGTCCGAAGCAGCCGTCCACCTTCATGGTCCTTGCATCATGATTCCCAACAGAAATGTTAAATGTGGTAACCACTCTGTGTCCCAAAGTCTCGTCTTCAAGAGGCACTTTGTCCTAGGCGGTCACAGGCCATTCATGAAACATCTGTTTTGCTACTGCATAGACTACTTTGCCCTATTTTTCACTGGCCATGAGGTTATCACTGAATTCCAGCCCAGCCGGTGTAATGAGCAATCTCAGATTCCACCTTCAGTGTGTGTGTGTGTGTGTGTGTGTGTGTGTGTGTGTGTGTGTGATATGCATCTTGGTACCAAATACTGCAACAGTCACTGTCCAGTCCAGAAAAACATGACTTCATATTTTCAAAACCATTTTGCACCGAGGAAGATGGACTGAGGCCCAGGATTTTAAAAAAACTACCTCAGGGAGTAGAGAGAAGTGTATGTGACGATTTTCCGGGAACAAAGGGTGCACTGCATTGTCTTTGTGAACTGGGAATGTGGGTACTCAAGCATTTCACTGAAAAAGTGGAAGTGGGGTGACTGTGTTTGTACTTGGACTTGATGAAGCAAGTCATACTGATGGGCTTATGTGTCTCCTAAGCCAGAGGCAATGGTGAGGCTCCTTCATGTGAGTTACTCCTGCTCTTGCGGTCTCTGCAAGCCTTTGATGCTTGACATCTGCTCATCTTCCTTTGACCTTAACCTGCCATCCCAATGGAATTTCAAGCTCTGAAGACAACAACAACCCGGATTTATTTCCCTCCTTAGACCTGTCACCTCAAACCACAGCGATGCCCAAAGGGACAAGGAAGAGGTAAAGCCACTCACCCCATTGCTCACCCCTTTGATCTCAGAGTGCTGAAAGGATAGGTTTAAAACAAATTAAATAACAGAACTCACAAAGTAGTAAATGATTAGCAGAGAGCAAGTCGAAAATGGATTATTAAAGTTAAACTAGTCAGGGATTTTTGTTTGTTTGGGAAAGGAATGTCTTGATTCTTGTCTATTTTTGTATCTGCTCAATTTCCAATTAATATTGCACAGTTGGTCTTCATGGACCCAGTTGCTATTTGCTAAGCCAATACACAGGCAATTTTTATACCTTAAGTACGGCAATAACAGAAGCAATAAAAATGTTAAATATTCGCCTTAGAGGTGAGTGCGTAGGAGATCAGTGTTAATCAGTTTTAAAAATCCTGAGTCATGATTTAATTATTTGGGCGAATGATACAGGTATTAAGTTCAAGCCTCAGTGCATTTTATTTTCGAAGCAATGCAGCTGAGCAGGTTTGTGTTTGTAGCTAGAGATGGGAGAGAATGAAACCAGAGACATCAAGCGACTGGCCCAAGGTCACATCAGTCAGCTGAGAGAGCTGCCCCAGTCCAGTCTGTCTCTCTCCAAACCCAGGGTACCCCCCGCCAGAGCATCTCTGAGTCACCAAGCCACGCCTTGCTTTCCTGCCCTCCTCTGCGCAGTTCCTGAGACTTCAGAATACATAGCTGCCAAAGTCGCTCCTGGCCCCGGGGGGCCCTGTGTGCTGATTGCCGTAGAGAAAAGAGGGGGTTGGAGGGTGGGGTGGGGGGGGGGAGGCGGGGAGGAGGTAGAAGAGAGTGAAGGGGGAACACACAACACCTGGTGACTGATGAAGACTTGCCTTTGGGTGGTGAACACGCAATACAATAGACAGATGATGTCATAGAGAGTTGTATACCTGAAACCTATATAATTGTATTCACCCATATCACCCCAATAAACTCAATAACATTTTTTAAAAAGGTTAAGTTAGGCAATTGTTTTACAAGAAGGAAAACCCACTGTCTGGGCTCACACAATAATTACCAGCATGTGTGTGGAGATGCTGGTATAAACAAACCTACGTCTTCCTGTTGCATAACAAGGCGGCACATACAATGATGGTGGGGGTTATAGCTCCTGGGTTGGTAAAATGGCAGTCTCCGATGTTCACAAAATGACGCAATTGCCTAAGGATGCATTTCTCAGAACCTTAAGTTCTGAGTGCGTGGCTGTGTAGAGGTTGTTTGCTTTCGTTGGTGGGCTTTGGTGGGCCCTTCCCTGAGGAAAGGCCTGGGGATAGTAGGCGGCATCCCATCACAGTATTGGCAGAGAAAAATAAAACCAGGCCCAGCCAAAGCAAACACTTTCCAGGCAACACAGGCAGAGTCTATTTAACCAGAATAACGCAGATTCTCCCAGCGTATGTGTTGCCCAAAACACAGTGACAAGTTGATCCCCAAAACAAAATCTTGTATTTCCTTTGACCTCTAACGGCTCACGTCATGGTGGTAGGGAATGGGGAAAGAATTGGATGTAGAGATTTGACAAGGGGACGTAAAGAGAGAACATCCTTGATTAGATTAAGAGAGAAGAGAAAAGCGTTTGTCAAAGATGCCTGCTATGGAATCTCAGTTATTAGGAGACCAGTTCAGAGCGTGCGAGAGACAGAGGGAGAGAGAGAGAGAGGGAGAGAGAGAGAGAGAGAGAGAGAGAGAGAGAGAGAGAGAGAGAGAGAGAGAGAGAGAGAGAGAGAGAGATATGCCCAGAACGGTATCCAGTTTGGCAGTAAGAAAACCAGTTTGGAGCCCTGGCTGCTGTGGCTCAGTGGATTGAGCGTCGGCCTGTGAGCCATGTGTCACTGGTTTGATTCCCAGTCAGGGCACATGACTAGGTTGCATGTCAGGTCCCCAGTTTGGGGCACGAGTGAGAGGCAACCACACAGTGATGTTTCTCTCTCTCTTTCTCCTTTCCCCTCTCTCTAAAAATAAATAAAACAAAACAAAACAAAAATAAACAAATTATAAAAAAAGAAAATGAAAACCAGTTTGGGAGTTTGCGATACCTACAACAGTGAAAGCAATGTCCAATATTCTCCTCACAGTGTGAATTGTAAAGTCCAAAAAAAATCGACAGCTAGCAAGTTAACCACATGGTCTTGTCCCCACAGCTGGAATTCTAACAGGTGTCCTGGAGTTGAGGAATAATCCCATGTCCATTGTAAGGATCTACTTTGGAAACATGTTCCTTGCAAGCTCCCCAGAGCTGTTTCTGCAGTACCAAAAGCTGGGGTCATTGCTGTCACCGAGCTCACGTAATTGGTTTTTTGGCCACATTGGCCTAGGGATAAAGTTAGGTGACAGAAACCTAGCCCCTGGCCTAGCCCCATTTGTAGACCCATGGGCCCCTGCTTCTCCAGGCTTCCCTGGGTGTTCCTGGGCAGTGCCTCATCTGCGCAGGAGTGGCCTTGGCTCTGTCCCCGCGGTCAAGGTGTCACATGCTGCCTTTCGGGGTGTTGTGTTGATGTCCAGCCTCATGCCAGAAACACGTTTGCTTCCCTTCCAGGGCCGCAGCTGCAGGAAGAAGTCACTCAGGGTTTGGGAGGACCACCCTTCTGGCCGTGCGTTAGCGCTCTGCAGAGTCACGCAGGAGCTGCTTTCCTGGGGCTTCCTGGCAGTGACGCCCTTCCTTTTCCAGGTCAGTGCGGCCTCCTAGGAACCCGGCAGGGGCACTGATGGCCGGGCTGATGTACCATTTGCATGGCACCACCTTGCCAAGCTGCATCTCACATCTGCCTCTTCAGGCCGACAGAGCCCGTCCACCTGGATTCTCTATTCCAGAAGAGCCAACTTTCCCATGCACTGGCCACTAAGGGGTGGCCTTTGTCCCTCAGTGCTTTAGCTGCGGGGCCAGTGCTCAGTGCTCTCTACCCTTCAGGCCTCCTTCACCACCCCCACCACCTCCACCACTTCCTCCGGGATTTTCCAGGACTTGACCCAATTCTCAGGTGGAACCCTATGTGGTTATTCTCTTTGGGACCTGTATTGCAACTAATTTTCCACAAACCTTTCCACCATTGCCCAGGGACCCCATCCCTCCCCTCTACATCCTCCCCCCAATTGCCTTCTTGTAAAGTCTTGGCAGTTCTGGGGCTGTCTTTGATTTCACCAGGGAGGGGTGGTAGAAAGGCAAACACCCAACGTGACTTGGAGGGCAGATCTTTGAACCTCCCCAAGGGAGGATTGTACAGGGTCTTTTCTAAACAACATGGGGAAGCAGATATCACTCCATTGCTCTTGTGAGCAGAGCCTTAGTCCCCAGCCCAAGATTCATCCCAACCTTGGGGATCTCTCCTTGGCCCCTTTAGTGACACGGACCACCGGTTGTATTTTCAGGTATTAAAGAATTCACAGTTCATGGAACCTGCAAGATCGTCTTGCCTACAAGTTAGCAGTGTTGTTTATATACTTTATATCCTCAGTTATATATATGATATTGGGCTGTGGTTTGTCTTCTCTGAATGGTGTTGGCTTTCTGCTGACAGTTCATAGAAAATGGTGATTTCCATCTACAGATGTACTGCACTATAAATCAATAAGCCCTGATCACTTACGAAAAAGTCTTCTTCACCAAAATGTTTTTGCTAAGTCATCCTTATCTTTGACTACTCAAAGGGAAACAGTGTAGATCTTGCTGGAATAGTATCTTTTCTGTCATTTTGGACTTAGTTTTGGTTCCAAATTCCAAGTGGGGTGAGCTCCAGGGCAAATACAGAGCCTCGTAGTTTAGAGAGTGCCGTTAACTATTCAGATCCCAGTGTACAGCCACGGTCATGGTGCTTTCCAGTCTGTCCTCATCCTTGGTAAACTTTAGAGGCCTTCAATTTAAAGTCAGTCCCTCCTGGTTTTCTCAATCCAACTTGAAATGCAAGTTAACGAACGTGTCATAATAGGCTGACTGCTCACGTGAGATATGTAACAACCCGAATAAGAACTGGCTTTAAGGGTTTCTATGACTCTGTAAAAAAATGTCCAAATGATCTGACTAGGAAGTGAAGTAGAGGCCCTGAAAGGGATCTGAAATACAGTGTTCCCTCACTTATCGTGGGTACTACGTTCCAGACCACCCCCCACGAAGCGGGAACCTTACATTTATTCTACACACTTAAACCTACGTCACCTTAACAACATACGTATACAGTACCGCAAAATCCTGCGATATAACAAAAAGTCCATGATAAATAATTGACTCTAATAGTTTTAAAAATCCCGCGATAAGTGAACCGCGATACAGAGAGGAGCTCGTGTAAAAGAAGGGAAGACAGCGCAACTCATGGTGTCCATGAAAGGGGCCAGAAGCAAAGAAGAAAGTGCCGGTCCAGGGTGAGGTCACAAACGGTCAGAATGAGGCCCCGATGAGAGAGTTCAGAATGGAGGCCGGGGTCAGGGACAGCGGTAATTTCCGGAATCTCTAGAAGGCAGCCTCGGTGACCGTCCATGCCTTGTCTTTCCCTGTCCCCAAGGTATTAGCGTTAAGAATTGACCAAGGCAGTTTGGTTGTGCACAGCTATTAGATTCTTTTTGGTAGATTCTGGAGCTGCCAAAAGTTAAGAAGCAGTGAAAGGCTAACTTCTCCCCCACAACCTTGCTATTGAATTTTAATGACAGGTGATTTCAGATGGAATTCTGCCACAAGCAGGGTCACTTATTAGGCAAACATTTATGAGCCAGCAAGCATAAAAATAGTCCACCTAATTTGGTGTGTAAACTTTATGAAGTCCCTGCTCTCTGTCCTTGTATGTGCTGTGACTACTTCTTAAATGAAAGGTTGACTTGGGACAGATCCTGTATCCTAAGAGGCAGAAGGTAGTTAACCCACCGGCAACCCAAATTCCCTGAAATAATGGCTAGACACGCAGGACCATTCCTGAACTGGGCCTTGGGATCCATCCCAAAAGAGAGGAGACAGCTTTCCAAGTCTTATTTAGACCCTGTTCGTGTAAGGTGTGGTTTACATGACGCTCTCTGAAACATGTTCGTCTCCTCAGAGTCTGAATGTCACTGGCTCTCCAATGACATTCCTAGCACCCAGTGTGCCAGTGATAAGATACTTACTTCACCAAATGAAAACACGTTAGTTTACACTGGAGTTGTTTGCTTACGAGAGCTATCACAACTTGGTTTCTAAGTGACAGCAGGATTGTGTGACATTGTCTTATCATTTGTCTTGTCTACTTACCTGCCATTCCTCACAGTTGTGGGTTGAATTGTGCCCCCCTCAAAAGAATATTGAGGTTCAAACACCTCTACCCCCATCTGGGAAGGTGACTTTATTTGGAAATAGGGTGTTTGTAGATGTAATGAAGTGAGGGCATACTTGATGAGGGTGGGCCCTAAATCCAATGACTGGTGGCCTTATAAAGAGACACGCTATTCTACTTACTGTATTTATCTCATAGCTTTCCCCATTATTTGAAGTTATTATTCTCTTGCAGTTCTGGAGGCAGCATGGGGTGTGGAGGTAGAAATATAGATGAAGATGCTCCTCCCCGCCCCCCCCCGCTCCCCCCCCCCCCCCCGGAGGAAGCAAAGCCACCTGGTGAGAGAGAGAAAGAAAAAAGATCTGGGTGATGGGTGAAATTAGAAGAAAGTATGTAGCCCTGGCTGGTGGGGCTCAGTGGATTTAGCTCTGGCCTGTGAATTGAAGGGTTGCATTCCCAGTCAGGGCACACGCCTGGGTTGCGGGCCAGGTCCCCAGTTGGGGGCATGTGAGAGGCAATCACACATTGATGTTTCTCTTCCTTTCTTTCTTCCTTCCTTCCCCCTTCTCTAAAATTAAATACAAATAAAATCTTAAAAAAAAAAAAAAAAGACGAAAAAGAAAGTATGTAATAAGGAGATCATGACCCTGGAGCAATTAGATCGAACTAGATCTAACCTAATGAAACACAGAGGGAAGGTACAGCCCAATGTCATGCACAATGCTCACGCAACAGAACTGGGTCAGGGTGTCTCCCAGCTGAGGACCTACCTGAGGTTTCAACAATCTGTTCTTCAAGGCCAGCTGCGTTACTTCTTTGGCTGTCAGGGAGATTCTTGACCACAATCAACTTGGGAATAGAATACATGACCTTGAATAAGGCATTCAGTAAGTCCCATAGTTGGTGGGGCTGGTACAAGTCAGTGCAAAGGGGCGTCAAAGTCAAACCCAGAATGTGTCTTTTCCACTGAGGACAGATTGCCGCCCCGGCTGTAACAGAAAGATCCAAGGTGTCAAGAGGCCACGAGGTAGCCGGGAGGACTTCCACATCCAAGGTCTGGTGCCGAGCTGAGGTACCAGCTGCTGTGGACCAGCTGGACACTCAGTAGGACAGCGGCCAGCTTAGCCTGGTGTGAGGAAATCTGTCACTGAGTCCAGTCATGGCTTCCGTCCCCAGCACCTTTGTTCCTGAGCCCATTGGGCAAGCCTAGAAGAGGCTGAGTAAAGAGCTTGTTGTAGAGCGGAAGTGCCTGATTTGAATACATCCTAATTTGAATACAGCGAGGGACTTCCCAGTGAGCACTTACATGGGACAAATATATCATCTCACTGTGGGACTGCGCCAGAAGAGCCATGAATTCATCCACATATCTCTTCCCTATAACAAGCCTTCCAGCCATTAATTCCTGCCCTCTGGCTAAAATTTTAGCCATGGTAGGTAGGTAGGTCAGTAGATAGATAGATAGAGAGACAGACACATAGATAGGAGGGAAAGGAAGGAGGGAGGGAGGAAAGGTGGGAGAGAAGAAGGAAGGAAGGAAGGAAGGAAGGAAGGAAGGAAGGAAAGAAGGAAGGAAGGGAGGGAGGGAGGAAGGGCCAGAAATGGGACAGACCTTTATCTCGGGTAACCTTCCCTAGGCCATGCCTTCCAGGCAAGTAGGTAATGATATGTATGCACTACTCACATTTTTTTATGACAAGGCAGGTCAGGAAGCAGAGAGGGGGAGACTGTTCCCCTTTTCCACCTCACCATCCCGTCCTTCCAGCCTCCCTAAAACTGCAACCCCACACTGGACAGGGATGCTCTAATTTAGTGAACTCAAGAGTTGGAATAAATCCTAAAGGGTATTTCAGTGTAGCAGGGGGATGGCTAAAGCTTTTGACACCTTGTCTATTCCTGATTGTAAAAGAATGAGGCCCTTTGCAGAAAGGTTTCTTTGCGGGAATTCCCCCAAGCTGGACTTTTTAATGGCATTCTCGTACCTGGGCTCACTGATCTCTGTAAGCTGCCTCCCGTCTCTCTGAACTTTCCAGACCCCAACTGGGAAACTAGGGTTTTTCTACTTTATTCATAACCCCAGCTGATGGCGTGGGAGTCTTGTCTACAGAGCCGCCAGCTACCTGCTTCCTTAAGGTGGTGAGGCACGAGCCATACTTGATGGAGGTGCTATCATATCCCAACCCCCTCCACCCTCGTCATGGAGATTTGGGGGTGGTGACAATGGGTGACAGGAATCTCCCACTCTCTGCCTCTCATTCCCATCCTTTGCTTTCCTCCAGCTTGGGACTTAATCCCTCTCACGTGAGGGAAAACTTGGTTGACTAAATACACTCGCGGATTACGCTCTTTACGCTGGTACCAGTGCCCTGCAAACTAAACACTGAAGCATTCCATTCTTTCATTTCGTTTCTGCACTTTGTGTGGCCTTCTATTTCTTCCATGCCATGTGGTTGGGGGGGGGGGCAGTAACAGAGGCATTAAGGTGTCACAGGGATGCTAAAGTGACATTGTGCTATTACTCAGGCGCACCCTTCCTTCCCGTGATACGAAAGGTCCCGATGTTGGGCCATTCCCACCGATGCTCAAGAAGACGAGAGAGATTGTACAGAGGAGCATGTGACCCATGGGATCAGACAACAGGCCCCTAGAACTTCAGAAGCTGTTCAAGGATGCAGAAGATCCCATCAGCAGCTGCTGAAGGGGGAGAGGAATCCTCTGAGACAGCATCACACACATAACAGGGAGCTAAGAAGCTGCCACGCAGGATTTAGCCTGTAAAGGGTCTTTAATGTCCAGCTTGGCCATGTGTGAGCTTGTAAGCACCGCATGGGTGTTGGTTGCTGTATCCTACCAGGCTGGGAGCCGAGGGATGCCACAGAAACAGACTCGGCCTGCTAAGTTTCGTTTTTCCCCGATTTTCCTATCCCCCGCATCCACCAAAGTGGCCAAGCTCTGGAATTGCCATGGAGACCTAAATCAGCTCCACAAATGCTGGCCCCTGGCCTGATTGCCGGGGATCAAGTAAACGAAGGTTTTCTTGACCAGGTCAAGTTCCCAGATTCCTGTGCTAATAAGTACTGTTCACCTAAAGCTACAGACTGGTAACTCCAGAGACAGAAATATTTATGTAACATATTCTAAACAAAATAAAGCATCCTAGTAACAAGAGGATAACATGAATAGCCACTGTTTTTAAATTTTGGAGAGTTCTTTTAAAAATTCGGTTGAAACAATGATTAAAGCTAAGATAAAACATTCTCTCCCCTGTGTGGCCCATGAACCGTTAGCAGTTGCTTCAACTGGGAGAGGGTAGGAAACACCGATTCCAGACCCCAGCCCAGACCTCCTGAAGCAGAATCAACATTTTCACAAGATCCCCAGGGGATTTGTGTGAACTTTAAAAGCTTGCAAGGCATGGATCAATGGGACTTGAAAATCATTATCAATAATAAGGGTACGTATTTATTTACAACAGCAGATTGAATTCTTTGGAACAATGTAATTAGCATGTTAAGATAATAGCTATTTCCTGTATGATATAGGTTGTTTGAGGAGTGGCCTGATAACATAAGCTGCTTCGGATTTGATGACGATGTATATCAGAAGGTGAGAGCAGACCATCGCTCTGACCTTCTAGAGAGGGGCTTCCGGAGTGCCGCAGAGAGAAGCCATTCTCATACCAGCGTCAGTACAGTGTACGCTCCATGGGCAGCATCCAGAACAAGTTAAATGATTTTCTGTAGAAACCTGTGGGAAATCACATTTTGGCTAATGAAGATTTCGGCTAACGAGTATGATTCCGGAATGAATTATCTTTGTTAGCCAAGGTATCACTGTACATTTTCAACTTAGGATGTGTTCAGCTTATTGGAATGTAACCCCGTTGTAAATTGAAGAGCATCTGTACTTCACTCAAAGTTCCAGGTGAATCTTTGTTGAGGGCCCATGCCTGACAACAATTCTAAACAGTTGATTCAATGGATGGTCTTGTGATTCGATGGTTTTAGGAAATGTGTTTTTCCACGTGGGTCCTCTGGAACAGAAGGAAAACTGAGACAAAGCAGAAAGGATCTGGGTCCCCAGAAATATCATTGAGCCACTTCTATAAAAACTGTGCCCTTCAAGACGATGTATTCCCTTTTGTTTAAGCCAATGAATTGGGTTAACGTAATTTTTAGCTCAAGGCATTATAGTTGATGCGGGACTCATCCTTTCCATTTTGCAGACAGAAAACTGATTGAACTGCTTCAAATAACTTGCTAAAATTATGTTAACTTTTGTTTTAATACAAAGAAAATTCACCCCTTTAATCATGATGTGTATGGGCCTTATTTATGAAATCTCCCATGAGCATCTGTGCCCCTGACAATCATTTCCTTTGTTAAAACCCAAGGGTTGGTAGCATCTGCACCATAGAGCCTAGTAATCACTTACACACCGGGTCATATTGTTCTCTACTGTCTTTCTGATATTTCTCTTTGTGTCCACCTAGAAAATAAGCTCTTTAAAGGCAGGCCCATCGCTTCTCTAGACCAGCAAGGCTTTGGGGTACTCAACAAATGCTTAATATAGACAAGAAAAATTAATTGACACATGACCAAGTTTGGATTGTTCTAACACATTAATAATTGAATTTTCTGGGATAATATAAGTAATTTAAAATTCTCTCCAGAGTTCTTGTTTCCTTTTTAGGGAAGGCTGCCATAAATTTATGATTTATGTGATTAATAATAAAAAATTATAATAACAACAGCAATAGTAGAAACTGCTATTTATTTAATGTCTACAGGCCAAAACTTACATGTGTGTATAGATAAACACACATGTATAGATACACACAGATGCATATCTGCTTACATATATATAAAAATATATATATACATTTTAATCTGCTTACATTTTATATGTATAAAAGTGTATATATACTTTTTAATCCTCATAACAGTCTTGTGAGGTACATATTAACAGCTCCATTTTACGGGGAAGAAAACATTCTCTGAGAGAGCAACCTAGTCATGAAAAACAAATAGAGTGGCCAAGTTTAAATTTAAAAACATATCCCTTTGGCTCCAAGGCCATATCGTTTCTAGTCTATCATAAAGTTTCCACGTAGCTGCCTAGGAGGGCTGGCATTGGTGATGACAAAGCATTACTCCCCAGACCAGCCTTGGGTGAGACTCTAATAGGACCCGCTCATAAGAAGACTATCATGTGAGGAACAGTAGGCTGTCCACGTGTCTACCTGGTACTTCATAACATTTCATTTAAGTATGTTAAATGATTTAAAAAACAAAGAAGAAAACTTCAGTCCTTTATAACCTTATACTGCAGAATAAAGCAGGATTTTCTTCACCTAGAGCCTTTCCTAGACACCAAAACACTCAATTCTAACTTTAGGTAAACAATACAAAGAGAACAGACCATCAGCATGCTCTATACCAAAAGAGTTTTGCAGTCCTGTATGTTTTTATCTGTGTGTATGTGTGTGTGTGTATGTGTGGTGGGGGATATATTAGGGGAGGGCTGGACCGCTCTCCTAGCGGACAACTAGTCTAGTCACATGGAGCCTTGAGTGTTTCAAGGGCCTATGCCAATATTTCAGGGCAAAAAGCAATTTTCAGCCTCCAGATATAAAAAGAAAACTGCAACATGGAAATTTATAATTGTTCAATTAAAATGTATGCACTATAACTGGTGGCAATTGCATTCATTGCCAATGTTAGTGTTCATAAAAGTTTTGTCATTGAAAAGAATAGGTCTGACTTTCTCACTGCACAGAAATTCCTAAGCATGTATTATTTGGATGGCTGTCTATAGACAGAGATCTCAGAGTCAATTGTAAAATAAGTAAGTTACCTGTCGCCACATCATTTCAAAAGTGTAATCCATTCAACAGATGATTCCAACAGGACAAAACCGTCTTTTATGTGGGATGTCAGTGCGTTTTGACACCTGATCTAACGTGGGTGGGAAGTCTGCCGGCTTCGTGGACTTTCGCACAGAGCCCATGTTGAGAAGGGCCTTGAGATTGTTTTAATGCTCTGCTGTCATCATTGTGGAAGTCTTAGTCATTTTTGAACAACGAGCTCCAGATTTTTTTTTTATACTGGGCTATATGAATTATGGAGCTGGCCCTGTCTAGAACTTACTAAGATCTTAAAAGAGCCCTGTTTGGGTTGCTCAGCTGGTTGGGGTGTTGTCCCGTACACCAAAAGTTTGTGGGTTTGATGCCCAGGAAGGGCACATACCTAGGCTGTGGGTTTGATTCCCAGTCAGGGTTCATGCAGGAGGCAACCAGCTGATGTCTCTCTCTCTCTCTCTCTATTCCTCTCTCTCCAAAAAATCAGTTTAAAAAAATCATACGCTCAGGTGAGGATAAAAAGTTAAAAAATTTAAAAAAGATCTTAAAACAGACCTCAGAGCTCTGTGTAATTCTAAAAACAATAAAGCTATTGCTTCTCTTTGCTTTGGCTTGTTTTTTAGGTCCTATGTTTAATTCACTTGAAAAATGCATGAGATCTTAGTATTTCGTATGGAGCAGCCTAACTTTGCCAAGTGGAGGTAGCACTGGACCGCAGGAAAAGCCAGAACTCTGCCAGGTTGACGGAAGTAAAGCCATTTTCAAACAAAGTCAAAGAAGCCATGCCAGAACTGACTGGCACGCCTTGTTCCCTGAGCATTTCGAGTATTGGAACTGGCCAATTAGCCTTTGGACAGGGCCAAACCAACACTGTCTTATAAACAACTGTTTGCGAAGCTGAGAGAAAAGCAGACATCCTGACCACAAGGACAACAGAGACTCCGGAGTGTAGCATCAGAACCCTGCCATGTGGAGCTAAGAGGAACTCGGTTTGTTAGGACCAATAGAAATGTCTTTCTCCTGTTCATGTAATTATTTCCCTTCCTTTTCTCATAAAACCCCCCTTGCCTTCCCCCTTTAACCAGGACACTGCTTGGGTTTCCGCCTGAATCTGTAATGCCCAAATGGCAGTTCTCTTTGATTCCAAATAAATGAGTGTTGCCTCTCCTTTTGGCTTTTTAGTTTTAGGTTAACAGCTCCCGTTAACCAAAGACACACAAAGGTCAGAAGGCCTTCCAAACAATGCCAAGTTTTTACGAAAAACAAAGAGTACTTCAAAATTGAATTCAGACTAAGCGCTTTGAAATGTCTTGGATGCCAAGTTGCACTGAGGATAGGAACAAGCATGAACAAACATTACCTCTACAAATGACATCTTAAGTGGCGGCAGGACATTTTCATCTTGTTCTGAAAACATTGTAAAATGGTCGTATCCATAATCCATCAAAGCTCTGTCTGGACAAAGGGCTGCATTTTTTGATTGGGGAAGCCAGGGGAGGAAAAACCTTAAGGCCACATCCTGCTGATATCCTAGGAGACTCAATGGCAGGATAAGGTCCTAAGTGTTTGGGGTGGGCACACGCCGGCATTGGACCCTCCCCTTTCCTTCCACGCCCCGAGGAGTCAAGGGCCAGGTGAGGACACTGCCAAGTGTGGACAGGACAGGAAAGCTCAGTCTAGGGATTGGTGAGTGGGCACATGCACCCCAGAAGTTGGCAGAGCTCTCTGGATAGCAGGAAGGGAAGGATGGCCATTGGGAATGGTTTGCTCAACATAGTCCTCGGTTTAACGACTTAAACAAAACTTATTTTAATTTGCTGACCCCATTTTTCCTGTAAAAATAATTTCTGCTCATCATGGAAAATTGTAGAAAATATAGAAAAAATAGAAATCACTCATAATTCCACTTCTTGAGAAAAACCATTACATTATTACTCCTTGGAAATATTCCCTTCTCCTCCCTTTTTCACGGCATTGATCATTTTTACAGGGATGGTACATATATAACGTTTCCTTTTTCCTCTTAAATGTCACAGCACGATCGGGCTTTTAAAAATGTGAAAAATAAGATGATTGGAATAAGTCCAAATACATCAATTATCATAAGTTAAAACTGATAAATTTTACTAAATAAGGGAAATACATTGTCGTGTTGGGTGAATAACGAAAGCAAGCCCTGCACGGTTTAAAAGAGACCAAACTAGACTTCAGGCCAAGATGGAGGCCTAGACCCACATGCTCCGTCTCCCTCCGCAGCTAAGAAGGAATGCAACTACCGCAAAGCCAGAAATAACCAGAAGTTCCAGAAAATGAAGCTACGCGGAAGCCCAGCGTATGTAGTCATAAACAAGTGGTGCCCGTCCGGACGGGTAGGAGGGGCGAGACTGCGGCTGAGAAAGATCGAACTGATCGAACTGATTGAACTGATGGAACTGATCGAACTGTGCTGGAGGTGGCAGCCGCAGCGGCGACCCACGGGACCCAGTGCCCAGACACCCATATTTGGGGGGAGGAGAGAGGGCCAGGGGGCCGCCACGGCTGCAGACCGAATCCTTCGGCTCACGATTCCAATGCCCGGAAGGCAGACCCACTGGGCGGCGACCCTGTTCTGCAGCGGAGAGTAACAGCGGGAGTCCGTCTTGGACCCCTGCCCCCATGCAAAGCGCCACAGGGTGGTGAGGAAGGTCCCCAGGTTGTGACGAGCACACGGGGCTCCGCCCCCTATAGCATAGAGTACAGTAGCCCTCGCTTACTGCCGGGGATTACGTTCTAGACCCCCCCACCCCCGAAGGAGGAGCCTTACATTTATTCTACACTCTTAAACCTACGTCACTTTAACAACATATGTATACAGTACCGCAAAATCCCACGATATAGCGACAAATCCACAATAAATAATTAAATATAATATTTTGAAAAATCCCACAATACAGTGAAGCCGCAATAAGTGAACCGCGATATAGAGGGGCCACTGTATTCTTGGCAAGTGCTTCCACCCCTGTCCCTGGCTGGTTTGGCTCAGTGGATTGAGCGTCGGCCTGTGAGCTAAGTGTCGCTGGTTCGATCTTCCAGTCAGGGCACATCAGAGAAGGAAAACTCTGACTCCAAAAAACCTCCGCTGCCTTGCGGCATACCTCTTCAGGGGAAAGGCTAGGGGAGTAAACCCCGACAGAAAATCCGGAGCCAGAGTCCCTAAGGCGGTTTGACGTTGTAGTCAACACCGGCAACTCCTGCGGCGCACCTGAAGCCAAGCTGTATTGACTCCGTCTTTCCCTTGGACCCTTCAGCTGCGAAGAGAGGGGGGGTCTGCTGCATGGGCAACAGCAGACCCTCCATATCACCCTGCCCAGGCTCTGTAGCTTCAGCTTCACTGGAGAGGACACTCCAGCGTCATCGCAAGATGTCGATTCAACACGGGAGGAGACAGATACCGTGTCACTCCCGAGTTGGACTGCACAGCCATTCTCGGCGGTGCAGATAGACTCTTAAGAAGCTACACCATCGTCTCTCGAGACGGACGGCTGCCGACGACGACGACAGCTTCCACCCCACCCGATGTAATCTGCCCCAGCCCCCTCCACACACACACATTTTTGAGAAAGGCATGATCAAAATCATCTTATTGACATAATTGCTACAAAATGTTTACAAGAAAAGCGTGTTCCCAATCCTTTCTAAATTAAAAAGATGATTTATTTACTTTGGACCTTCTGAATTCGTCAAAGGAGATTATTGAAGGAAAGGTACATTTCCCTCCCATCCTAGACCCCCTGGTCGCCCTCTCCAGAGGCAGCAACTGTGGCGTGTTGTTAAGTTCTTTGTACATATACATGCATGGATGATGTACGGTATTGTTCATTTTTCTCTCACAAAGGGGACATGTGCAAATACTATTCCCCCTCTTGCTTTTTTTCATTTCATGATATATTTTGGACAGCTTTCTGCATCAGCACACAGTGATGCACCTCATTCTTTTTGTCTCTCTGGCATGCCTCTGTATTAATGCCTCCTGTTTATTCATCCAGCGCTCCACTGATGAGCCCACATGTTTCCTGCAGTCCTTGATATGACAACCAATTCTGTGATAACATCTTTCTTTAGCGATGTCAACACACATGTACGACTGTATCTTTAGATAGATCCCTGAAGTATACTGTTGTGTAGGAACACATGGCCATTAAAATTTTGATAATTCCTTCTTTCAAAAAATTTCACCAATGCATATAAAAGTGTCTCTGTTTCCATTCCCTAGTCAGCGCTATACATTTTTGATCTTGGCACTCTGTGAGGTGAAAAATTGTATCTCATTGTTGTTTGAATTTGCATTCCCTTAATTCTAAGCAAAGTGGAGCGTCTTTTCTCTGGTTAATAAGCAATTTGCACCCTGGCTGGTGTGGCTCAGTGGGTTGAACACTGGCTGGTGAACCAAGGTTGCTGGTTTGATTCTCAGTCAGGACATATGCCTGGGTTGTGGGTCAGGTCCCCGGTTGGGGGTCTGAGAGATGTTTCTCTCCCCCTCCTTCCCTCTGTAAAAAAAATAAATGAAATCTTAAAAAAAAAAAAAAACAAAAAACCATCAAGTTTCCAATATATTATCATATCTTTAAAAAATGACCAAATAAAATATATTAACCCTAATGGGCTTTGTGAGTTTTCTTTAATTTTTCACACCAGTGCCTTTCTATGATAGAGTATAATAAAGTATATATGAGGTCCAAATGGGTAGTAACACAAGTGATTCTTTACTAATAACAAAGTTCTGAAAGGTGACTTTACAAATCAGAGCACATTTGAAACCAGAAAAGTTGGTGTTTGTGCTGCCTGTAACTACAAGAACCAATAAATAGAGACAAGGATTAAATCTTTATGGGTACTTTATTCAGATGGCTGCCAATCTGAGAAGACAGTGGGTTATGTACCCTCAAAAACCACCTTAACATCTCATTTCAAGCCAACCTTTTTACGAGGGGAAGAAATGGTAGGTAAAGAATTTGGAAAAAAAAAAAGGTTAATTGGAAAAAAGTTGCAGTCCTGCAGTGATTTTCCTGGTACTTCTTTATCTGTTGATCAATCGTTCTTCATCTGCACCATGGGCATTCCCTCCCTGGAACACAATGGCTCAGATGCCATCTCCATCACCTGTAGACCCCCCGGGGCACAGAGGTTGAATTACTTGTGGACGTCCTGGAGTCCAGTGGACGTGCATTCCCGTTCCTGGGAAAACAGCCTCCCACGAGCATTAATCCCTTAAGCCTAGCAACTAAGGCTAAAGTCTTTACCTCTAGAGTTCCCCTATCACACTGACAGTTCTTTGTATAATAACATGAACCTCATTCACTTACTTTCTTGAGTAGGAGAGAAATGAGCAGTATTAGAGCCTACCCATTGGTTACAGTAGTGTTTTCCACAGAAGTATAAAGTGAGCCATATCTGTAATTTTAAATTTTGTAGTAGGCACCTCAAAAAGTAAAAAGGAACAAGTGAAATTGAAATTAATATTAGCAAGATATTTTTAAACCAATGTGTCCCCTGAACTATCATTTTAACAGTAATTAATGTAAAAAAATCGTTCATGAGACATAAATTTTTTTTTGTATTGTCTTTTAAATCCATAGTGAATTTTACACTCACAGAATAAATATCTCATTGTGGACCACATGCATTTCAAGTCCTCGAAACCCTCATGCAGAAAGTGCTACTACATTGGACAACCCAAGGTTTACAGAATTAGTCAGGACTTTTATGGACGCAAGGCAATGAATATTGCTACTTATATGGCTCCTGTTTTTCTGTAATTGGGCGAATGTTTGCGGTAGGTATCTTAGTTTGGTTTCCCACAGCAGCAGACCCTGAGGCAAGGATTTGGGCAGAAGTAGTTTATTTTGGAGGTGATCCCAAGAAAACACTACTAGTAGTGGAGGAGTAAGACAAAGGAAGGAAGGCAATAAAGAGTGTATTAACAGGCAAGTTACTGCTTAGGCAACAGGGCTCCATTCCACTGGATAACACTGGGAGAGAGAATTATTTCACCTGATAGGCAAGGTGACCGGGGCATTTATCTACCAACTCCCCAGCCATCATTGGTTAAGGGTTGATTACAGGGTGTTGGCTTGCCTTGCATAAGGGCCCAATGTGCTTCCATAGCCAGAAAAACGCCCTTAAGCAAAGAGTTACAGATAAGCAGCAAGCTGCCTCAGCCCTGGAGAGGTGCCCACAGGATACGAACTGCTACAGCAGTCCACGCCGTCCAAGTAGAGATATTATTAGCTTCAGGAGTCCCAGAACTTGACGCCACCAAGACTCTCCTGTCCTCTACTTCTCTTGCTGACTTCTGTATCCCTAGCTCCTCCTGGCACACATAGGGATTTAGTAAATAGTCGTTGACTGCATGACTTTCCTTTGGGTCCTTGCCTCATATTATCAGTCTTCCCCATATACACGGGTGATATGGCTACTAGCTGTCATGGGTCATAGCCTTATAACTTCCTGATACAAAGGGGCCATGACATTTTCCCTTTCTAGCTCCAGCAAAAGTGATTCTCAAGGAGGAAAGCCAGTTGGTTTGGCTTAGGCCATGAGCTTATCCCTTTGGCCACAGCCATCGCATATTACGATTGGCTAGATTTAAGTTGGGTGCCCACCCGGAGGGGACAGAGGTGAAGACTATTACTAGAAGGTGGTGTGAGAACAATCGTCAACATATCTGTAACTAAGGATGCCCACTGGAGTGTTTAAATTGCGAATGTCATTTGCCCTACTTGATTTGGAAGAAAAATGCTTGAGATTCAGAACTGTCTTAGCTTAACAAGAACTGAGTTATAAGCTCTTATACCTACTACAGATTAAACACTCGAGGCTTTGCCTATTTGAGAGGGATCGTGTAGTCACCTAGTAATTTATACTTTGCAAGGCACACATTTGTGTCACGTGCCCCCGAGGTATGTTTGGGAATGAATTGTCAAGTACAAGACTGACTCTCACTCTAGAGGTTCTCTAGTTATTCTTACTACAGTCAATGGTTGGCTTCATTCCCTCAGCATATTTTCAGTGCTCATCCATGTTATAGCATGCGTCATCATCATTTTATCCTTTTTTATAACATGTCAAATAACATTCCATTGTTTGTAATACCATATCTCATTTATCCAATCATCAGGTGATGGACACTTGGTTCGCACCCCTTCCCCTACTTTTTGGCTTTAATGGATAGTGCTATGACATGTGTATGTTTTTGTGTAGATATGTTTTCATTTACCTTGTGTAGATGCCTAGGGATAAAATGGCTGAGTGGTATGGTAACTTAGCTGCTGTCTCATTTCACATTGCCACTGGCAATATATGAAGGTTCCAACTTCTCCACATCCTCGCTGATGTTGCTCAGGGTCTTTTTAGTTGTAGTATTGAACTATTTAAGACCAGTAAACAAGTGCTGATAGAGCTTCGCAAGTTCTGTGCCTTGTGTAATGGTCACGCACCCCGAAGACAGTCACTAAACATCTGAATGAAGAAAACCCCACCCTTTTACACGTATGCTGCCTGGGGTTTAAAAGTGCACTCATGAGTCGTGAGGCTCACCACAACCCTGCAGGAAGGAGGAAGAGGGAGGAATTCTGGTTCCCATTTTGGACCTGAGACAAAAAAAAAAGGTCAGAAAGATTAGGTAACAGGTGAAAAGTCCAGATCCCTGATCCCCCAGCTCCACCCAATGCAGGCTTCTCTCTAGAATTCAACACTGGTTCTCTGTAAATCTTTGAAATGCCCTGAGTTAATTACAAAAAAGAATGTTCTTAAGTTTCAAAGACCCTAGATTAAAAAGAAAAGGACTCAGCAAAAGCTGAAGGGATTGAAATGTTTTCGGGAGAGTGTTAATTATGACTCTGAGAATTGTGGGGACTGGAGAGCATGTTCTGGGGCAGTATAACAACAGAAGTCACTTCTTTTTTTTTAAAATTTTTTATTTTATTTTTCTCTTATCATTTAACACTCTTATACCCCCTCCCTCTTGCAATCACCACACTGCTGGTCCTGTCCATGAGTCCTTTTTTCATTTTGCTCAATCCCTCATAGACTTCTAACTTCAGTTAGCAAATTCTTCATCTTTGATGTAGAACTGGTAGCTGAGCATTTACAGGGTTGGAACATTCAGGGAGGTTCAAGGGCAACTGTGTATCAGGTGAGGGCTGACTATTTAAGTTTACAGATTGCATTATCTAAGAAAGAGCTAACATGTAAAGACAGGTGATTGAATAACAGTTTTCTTAGAATACTCAGTTCTAGTTGACTTCTTTTCTGTAATAGAAATTCTCAAACATACGTGAAATATCAAGAAAATAGCATAAGTCCCCGTCGCCGATCAACTAAAAATTAACAACAATTTGCCATTCCTATAGGTTTGACATACAAAAAAATGTTTGACTACAGTCAGGTTTTCTTTAAAAGCCATTATTTTTTCCTGCAGCTTTATTGAGGTATAACTAACAATTAAAAATTGTATCTATTAAAGGTGTACAACCTCTGGACCACTATACATATACATTATGAAATAGTCACAACCAAGACCGTCAAGCATATCCATCACTTAACATCTTAACCAGTTTCCTTTTTTTAAATGTTGAGTGCACTCAAATTTACTCTTGGCAAATTTCAAATACACAGTATAGTGAACATTGCTGTAAACCAGTTCTGTAGAACTTATACATCTTGTGTAACTCTAACCTAAATCCATTATCAACACCATTTTAGCCAAGGTGGACGGGTAATTATCGGGCAATCTCGTAAACACCACGAAATTGTTATCCTTTGCTCTTTTCTTTTTACGGTTCAAGGGAACAGAAGCTGCTGAGGACAGATTAATTGAGGTTTACGAGGGCGGGTCCAGGATTTTGTTCACTCCGTTCTCAGTTCTACAATCATTCAACCAGAGTATTCTCACCCACCAGTGAGACCGGCCATGCCGGCCTCTGAGTTGAGTCAGTTAGGTTTCATCATTGACTGACTCTGAGACCTTGAGAAGTTTTGTCTTTGAGCCTCATCTTTCTCATCTGTAAAACAGGGATAATACCTTCCTGACTCAGGCCCTGTTAGTTACAAGTGAGGTAAGGCCCCCAGAAAGGCGCATAACTGCTGTTCTGAAGCATGTTCCATTTGGCATTGTTGTTCAGCTAGGTTCTGGGAGCATGATGAAAGGAATCCTAAGGCGGTCTCTCCCTCTCCCCACATTCCTTCCCCAACCTATGAGGGCAGCAAAAAGCTCAGGTGCCCTTGTATAATGCAACATGTCAGATGCCAAGAGCCTGTTCCCCCTCCCAGCCCCAAGACAGTATGCTTTCCATCTCCAGCTTCCAAATTCTTGAGTTCTTCTAGGCTTCTGTTACGTTTCTTTAGATGTTCCGGCTCTACAAAGGTAATCTGTGCTAAACCGTGTCGTGGAGGTCATATGTTCGTCCTCAGGTTGGAGGTGCTCCCACGGCTCCCTTGTTTGTTCCCGAGGAGGGCAGCGAGCCCAGAAGCCCAGGAGGCGGCCGGCTAGGGCGTCGGGCAGCTTCCCCCAGGCAAGGGGGCGTTTCTGAGCTGCCAGGGCGGGCAGAGCCGGCGCTGCCCCTGTCCTCTGCTGGGTCGGTGCCTCGGCTAGGAGCTTGATCTTAGGTCAAGTTTAAGGCCAGGTGTGAGCACGTGGGGGCCTCGGCGTCCGAGCACGTGCGCCCCGTGCGCCCCTTGGCCCGGCCACCCGCCCCCATCGCACGGCGCCGGCAGCCTGGCCTCGCACCTGCGCGCGGCTCGCGGCGGCGTCAGCCCGGCCTGCCACTCCCCCCGCGGACCCCGTCGCCTCCCGTCTCCCGACTCCCGGCTCCCGGCTCCAGGCGGGGGCGGCGCGCAGCGGGCAGCCCCGCGGCGCCGGGCCCGCGCGGGGGAGGCGGGGACGGGGCGGGCCGTGAGCGCTCCGCTCCCGGAAGCGGGCGGCTCCGAGGTTCCATTCGAGCGGACCGGCTGGGCGGCCACAGCTCCCGCCTCCGTGTCTCCGAGATCAGCCCGAGCAGCGCCGCCCCGGCTCCCGGCCGCCTGGCTGGCAAGATGTTGCCGGTGTACGCGGAGGCGAAGAAGCCCAACCCGCTGCGGGGCGCGAACTTCTGCTCGCGCGTGTTCTTCTGGTGAGCGCCCCCCACCCCCCGCCCGAGCCGTGGCTCCCCGCCGGCGTCTTGGCGGGTGGGGGACCCGGGGTCCGGGCTGCCGGCGCGGCTTGCTGCGGTGGGGGCCGTCCTCCGCCGGCCGCGTGGTCCCCGCCTGCGCCCCGGCGTGCGTGCGGGCGGGCGGGGTCCGGGCGTGGAGGGCCCCCGGGGAGCCGGTGGCGGGGGCGTAGTGGCTCCCCGCCGTGCTGCTAGCGCTCCGCCAGCCCGCAGGGCCCGGGAAGAGGAGGAGAACGGAGGTTGCCCAGTGGAAGAAAGGACTGGACCGCCCCACGCGCCACCTTTAGCCGGCTTCCCCTTTACGGCTCGGGGATACGCTCTTCCGAACTAACGCCGCGCCCTTTTATTTCTAAGCAGGCAGCTTATGAACGGCGCCCTTTATCTAATTTCAGCCAAAGCCTGCTGAGTGCCCGGGGCCCAGTCGTGTCCCCACCTCTTCCTTTATTCCTTTTGTGACAGCCGCGTGTCCGTGAGCCTGCCTCTGACTCTCACCCTCCCTGTCACTTTGCGTTCATGTTTCCAGCTGTGTGTCCCGGTAGCTAGTTGTGGCAGATTTCACGTGGGTAAAGCACACTCGCTGTGTATGTAATGAATGGGGACGCTTGAACAGCGTTTGCCTCTGCCTGGGACACACGGAGCCTTGACTGGAGCACGTCTTTGACCAGCCCCTTCCCTACTGCAAATATTTCCACTTCCACCTTTGAGGACTACTCTGGGGACAGGTCTTACTGGAATCTGTAGCCTTTAGGGGAGCGATCCGGGATCTTGATGGAGGTGGTCCTGCCCAGGAGTCCAGTCCCACGGTCCCCACACCACTGAAGGGTCCCTGAACTGGGAGGAAACACAGGTGAAAAACGGCCCGCAGAGGTGAACCTCTGTAGTTTTCCATCCACCAGGTGGGACTGCAAATCAGGTGAACCTGAACCTTTGGACTTGAATCACCCTCCGTTGATTATTAGATCTTTTCTTTCTTTCATTTAAAAAATTATTTATTTGTTTATTTATTTTTAGAGAGAGGGGAAGGGAGGGAGAAAGAGTGGGAGAGAAACATTAATGTGTGGTTGCCTCCTGCGCACCGGCAACGCAGGTATGTACCCTGTCTGGGAATCAAGCCGGCAACACTTTGGTTCTTAGGCCGGCACTCAGTCCACGGAGCCACCGCAGCCAGGGCAGAAGATCTTCTGTTTCTTGACCCTAACACTCTTTCATCTTTCCCAGGTATTCTGATATTAACCCCCTACCCCTAAACTTAACCTTTCAGTGGGAAAGTGTAAGGGATTCCAAGGGAATGGGTGCTTCTGCACTTGTTTTGATTGTGGTGTATTCATTATGTGTGGGAACAGCTTTTGGCTATTTGATGGCCCGTCTCTTAATGAAGGTGGGGGTGGGGCAAGGAATATGACCTTGGTTACTATAAATTGTAATGAAGCAGGCAAACATCTCTGTAACTTCAGGCTGGGCAAGGAACTGTGGAAGCACTTCTTATGGGTGGATTTTGGAAATGTTTGTACATGGCAATGAGAAGTGAGGACTTCTCGTTAATGACTTGTGTGGGTGTCCATTTACGGTTTCCCTGCTGGAGGGGAAGGAGCAGTGGTCTCTTTTACTCCTGAAGGCGCTGAAGCAGAGAGAGGTTGAGTAAGTTGCCTAGGGTCCTGCAGCTAGTGAAGTGATGGGGCAGGATCCCACACCAGGAGGTCTGGGACTGAGCTGCTTCTGCTGGGACTCTTGTTCTTCAAGGCAGGGAGAAGGCTGTTCTGAACTCACCTTTGTTCTCGTAGGCTGGCGTTTCTGAAAGTTCTTGCTGTTGAAGATGGTCCACAGAAAACACCTATGACCATGCTGTAGGGTAACTGTTCTTAAAGTATGGCACCCCCACCTCCTCATCCACATCACCAGGGAGCTTGTTAGAAATGCAAGTTCTCCATCACCCATTCCACATCAATTCTGCAACATTAGAAGCTCTGGGGGGTGGGGGGTGGAGTTTAAACCAGTGCTGCAGGTAATTCTGATGCAAAGTTGAGAGTCTCCTCCCAGCTGGAAGACACTCCTCCCATTGTCACCGAGTATTCTAGTTTTAAAAAAGGGGGCCAGTCTTTGTGAAGGCAGCTGTTGACCACAATCACCATCCTGTATTTAGTTGCCTTCTGCAGTTGGAGTGATTTTACAGTCTGAGACACCTCGGTGACTTTCTTGTGTGCCCCTCTGGCTGCTGGTGGCAAAGCTGAAATGGGCCCACCAGGAGGAAGAGCTGCCTGTAGACAGGGCCCACCTTGTAAACAACAGCCAAGTTCTCAGCTTCTCAAATTTCATCTACTTTCTGCACCTGTGACCTGGTAGCTGCTTGCCTTAAAGATGCCAATAACTAGCTCACTAGGGTTTTGGTGTTTTCACAGCACACTTTGAACTTGGGGGGTCTAACAGGAGTAATACCTTATTGGCTCTTGGTAACTGTTGAGGATTATTGAAAAGAATCTATATTCTTTTCTGTTTCTGAATGAAACTTAAAACTATAGAAAAAGAGAAAGGAATAAGGATGATTTATTTCTATTAGCCAAGGATACCTGCTGATGCTCTGCTGGTTTAGTCCTCTCCCTAAACCTCTTTATACACACCTGTGCGTACATGCACATTTTTTTCCTATAAAACTAATTTTGACCCTGGTCCCTTGATTTCCTGTGGTTAACATTCCTTTATGGCATTAAATAATCCTAAGAACATGCTATTTAATGATTGCCGTTTACCCAGTCTTTCGCTTTCTTCGGACAGTTTGTTTATTATGTAATGTATGTCCATGTCTATAATATTTATGTCTGCTTTCCTTTTCCTAGATTCTTAGAAGTGCAGTAACTGGTGAAAGGCCAAACTATTTTCCAACAGGATATGACCAATTTGCTCTCTTCATAGTGGTTTATGTGCTTCCTGCATTGTTAGCTTTGACTACCTGAATTAATTTTTTATTCCAGGTAGAAAGGTTAAAAATAATATGAGTTTTAATTTGTATTTATTTGAATTATAGTGATGGAACTTGTTTATGTCTATGGACCATTTATTTATATTTCTTTCAGTTGTCTATTCAGGGATTGTTTTTTCCTATTAAGTACTTATTTTTCTGGAAATAACTTGAAATAGGGCTTATAATACTTTTCCAGATTTTCATTTGTCTCTTAGTTTAGTTCAGAGGTGTTAAAATTTATAAATTACTAATTGCACTGAGCTTTTCTTTTTGGTTTCCTCTGTTGCTTCTGTAGTGTATTTTTAAAATCCCAGCACCATCTAAACCTGCACAAGCATTTTTCTAGCTTTTTTGTTTCATAAAATAAAGACAGTTGGAATTTCTTTTGCTGTTTGATGTAAGCTGGGCCCTATTTTTTCCCCCAAACAGTCCATTTCCCCATCATGGTTTATTGACTAATTCTTCCTCTTCCCCATTATTGGAAATAAGTGTGGCAGAGCTTGTGAATTGTGTCCAGCTGGGCACTAGATTGCCCATATTCCCCAAGACTCTCCCCGGTGATGTCTGTCCGGCTGGGCAGAGAGAGGGAGAGAGGGAGAGAGAGAGTGAGAGAGTGAGTGTGTGTGTGTGTTGTGCTCTGCTGTGTCTTGTGTGTGTGTGTGTGTGTGTTGTGCTATGTCTTTCTCTGCCCACCCTCATCCCAGAGGTCAGCAGGTTGGGGGTAACAGGAAAGGACCTGCTCTCAGAGAAGGACGTTTAGCAGGGCTTGGGCCTGATACCTTTGGCTCACCAGACAGTGTTTAAATGTTGCCTCCCCTGAGTGGCTCAGAAAGGCGAATGCTGTTGTGGAAACGCTGCTGGTGTCAAGCCACACTCTCTGGAGACTCTTCTCAGAGAAAGCTGAGGACAGGAGGGGAAGTGCAAATGGCGGAGTGCTAGGATGGCTTAGAGAGGTTGCTTACGTTTGGCCCTCTATATATGGATCGTGAACACATAGAAATATTTAATTTTAGACTACAATTTTTACACCCTTTTCAGAATACCTCTTATGTGAACCTTCTTGTTGTTCTTTATTTTTTAAGAAAAGATTTTTATTTATTTTTAGACAGGCGAAGGGAGGGAGAAAGAGAAAGGGAGAAACGTTGATGTGATAGAGAAACATTGATCAGTTGCCTCTCGAACGTGCCCGACTGGGTACATGGGCGCTGACCAGGAATCGAACCAGCCACCTTGCATTTCGAGGGGTGAAGCCCAACCCGCTGAGCCACGCTGGTCAGGGCTGTTCTTTATTAACAACTGGAGATGCAAATGTAGGTGGAGGCTGGAGGAGCTTTCCGTGCTGTTCGTCTGGCCTCAGCCTCTTCTGCTTTCTTAAGGTTTAGTTTAATGAATTTTGGCAATTTTATGCAATAAATCCTACCCAAGCAAGATGTAGAACATCCCAGAGGTGTATTAAAATTTACTACTGATGCTGTGGCTCAGTGGATTGAGCGTCGGCCTGCGAGCCAAGTGTCGCTGGTTCGATTCCCAGTCAGGGCGCATGACTAGGTTGCATGTCAGGTCCTCAGTTGGGGGCGCAAGTGAGAGACAACCACACAGTGATGTTTCTCTCCCTATCTTTCTCCCTTCCCGTCTCTCTAAAAATAAATAAATAAACAAACAAATAAATAAATAATTTAAAAAACATTTACTACTGAGTCCCTGAGTGAAATAGTGTAACAGATTTTATAAGTTTGATCTCCTGTGGTTTATTCTTGAGTTTTCTCCTTTTTCTTGTTTTGGCTTTATAGTTCCGCATCACGTCAGCCTGCGAGGTGCTAACTAGTGCCCGTTCAGATGTGTCAAGTGGGTAATTTGCCTTTCTGACCCCCCTAGAGGGACTCCCCTCTCTCCTTGTGTATCTCCCAGGAGACACCTGCTCTGTGGGGTGTGGAACACAGGGGGTCCTTGTGCCGTGTGAGCCTTCATGGTGTCTCACCTGTCATTTTTCTCACCTGGGAACCCTGTCCCTCTTACTGTGAGGATGCTTCTCTGTGTGAGGTGTGAGCTCCTGTAGGTACAGTGTTTTGTGTTTGTGTGTCAGTGCATAGCATCCAGGTAGATGCCAGTAGTGGCAGTGGCTTTGGAACAGGATGGACTCAGGTCTTATCTTCGGCCCCGCAAATTCTGTGTGGCTACATGCAAGTGATCTTTGCATCTTACAACAGGGACGCTCAGGGGTCAATGGAACCCAGCCAGTCCACAGGTAAGGCCTCCTTTGGCCAGGCCTGTCTGAAGACGGGAAGAGAAGTGTTAGATCCACTTAAAGGTTAATCCTTATGAGATCTCTCTACCTGTGCGGGCATACCCTGTTTTATTGTGCTTCTTTTATGCACTTTGCAGATGTTGCATTTTTAATTTTTCTTATTTTTTAAAGATTTTATTTATTTATTTTTAGAAAGAGGGGGAGAGAGGGAGAGACACGTAGATCGGTTGCCTCTCGCATGCCCCCAGCCTGGAACCTGGCCCGCAACCCAGGCATGTGCTTTGTGCCCTGACTGGGAATTGAACTGGTGACCTTTCGGTTTGTGGAATGATGTTCAATCCACTGAGCCACACCAGTCAGGGCGATGTTGCATTTTTTTTTATAAATTGAAGGCAAGACGCTCCACCAGCAAAAAGGGGGCTCACTTTATTATAGTGGTTTGGAATCGAACCCACAATATCTCTATGTATGCCTGTATTATTAACATACATAGAAATAACTAGAAATGGAAGTCAGCAGAGGGTAAGCTTAATATTTTCTTCAGAAGTTAAAGCTTATGTTGACCTGTTTCAGCAGCATTTTCTGAGATGCTGTTAAAAATGCAGGGTGCAGACCCCACTCTCCCCCGCCCCCCAGATGTTCTGGTTGCGATGGGGTGAATTTCACAAATGAGGACATTTGAGTACAGGGACGCAGGGTGACTTGTGAGGAGCCCATACCTATGAGGTCGCAGGCCCCAGCTGGGGCTCCATCCATGTCCTTAGCACACCTGGTGGCCAGCGGTGCTCTCAGACCCAGTCTGCTGGGTCTGGGCTCTGGCAGGGAAATGTCAGTTGGTTGGCTGAAAGAGGGAGTATGCTGGCTTTCTCCAGCAGGCATTTAAAAGTCGTGTTCATGACGGAATGTGCTTTTTATATATGCAAGCACCTGCAGCATGTTTTCCTGTGTCATTCTGCTGCCTCCTGATTGCCGTGTGAGTGTTTGACATCACTCCCCACCCTGTTCTTAAGGCGTGCGCCTGTCAGTTCTTGTCCCCTTCGCCCTCATGTGTTGACGTTAAATCCTGCTGATTACCTTTCAAGAAGCCCTTGGAGTTGCTTATTTCTCAGCAAAGGCTTCTTGAACGCAAGTGTGTGGGACCCACAGGGCGGAAAGCATGCAAAGAGGTGTCCCCTCCTGGGGCTTATGTCCCGCCCCCGCTCCCCACTTCGCTCACACCCCAACTTTGCTTCCTTCCATTGGGTCTTACTGCTTAAAAGGCCGTGCCATCCTCCTGCTTAAAAACTTCTTGGTGCTCTCAAGAGCAATTCTTGAGCATGGCATCCAGGATCCCGCAGAAGTCGCTTTCCCAGCCTCACCTTATGTCATTGCTCATGCAACATAGTCTTTTCTGCTGAGGGGAGGCAGATCTTGTAACTTTTCCGCCTCTCCAGGTCCATCAGAGTCAGGACTGGGGAGCTGACTGATGCAAGGCAGCTGCCTCTCGGGGAGCCCCCGAGGTGACCAGGGTCGTGGGAGTAAAGGTGGGAGAGCAGCTGGTGCCCAAGTTGCTTTCCCAGCTTTGCTGCGGGGGGCACATTCCTACCACGCTGAGCCCTGATCTGCGGTGGGTACAGCGGGGCCGGGCTCCGTCTGTAGCTGGATCGCCTGGGTCTGCCCCTGAGGTCTGGGACTTCAGCGACCACGGGCAAGTTTCTGCCTTTGTAAAATGGGCATAATTGTAGAACCCACCTCACAGGGCTGTTGAGAGCGTTAAATGAACCCCACACCGGTTGGACTTTTACACAAATGTCAAGCAGATAGTAAGCAGTATACACGTACGAAACGAAAGCCACTCCATCTTCCTCTTGTTACTTCGCAGTTGTAAGTTAACACGCTTCCCAGGTGGGTTAAACATGTACGTTTCTGAGTCTCATTCTTTACCTATAGGATCATAATCTCTCGGGGCTGGGGTGGGGGCCGGGGAAGAGGTGGCATCTGGAAATCTTAATTTTTAAACATGCGTCCTAGGGGATTCAGGTGCTAAGACATCGGAACCACTTTTCTCAGGTCTTTCTCAGCCCTCAGAGTCCATTTGTACTTGAGAGCACAATCGGAGGCCACGGATACTCTTTTGGTCCCTTTGCGGTTCCAATTATCCAAATTCAAACAACAATGAGATACAATTTTTCACCTGCTGAAAAAACAAGCCCTACATCTTAGTGGCTCCGTTTGAAACAACAGTGTCAACAAGACACATGCATTCTTGTGTGATAGTCCCTTTTGGGCTGGCGGGAGTGGGGAACCACCCCACACACTTATTCGGGTGCTGGGCTTTTTCTCTCTTACGGCTTTGTTCTTGCATCCTGTCCATCAGATCCTCTTTTTATTTTGCTGGAAAGGAGATAGATGTACCTATATGTTCCAGGCTTGGAAGTGACATGCATCATTTATACTCACCTCGGACCATTGTGGGCGCTAGGAAGTGTGGTCCATATGTCCAGCAGCCTGCTGCAGGCGTGCAACACCGCCCCTCGGGGTGTGTGCTGTAGCAGAGCCATGAATCAGGTGTGCACCAAGGAACGGTTTCGAGGAGCAGTTGATTGGAGAAGGCGGAGAGTCACGCCAGGCACAGAAGTGTGAAGAAGAGCTAGTGTGTCCTGAGAACAGTGACAAGGAGGACGCCCTGGGGGTGGTTATACTCCTCCCTGCCAGTTTGATACAGTCATTTAAAGTCACACTCCTCCCCTAGTTCATCTAAGTCCATGTGCTGACTTTTAGACATCCCTTTTCCCTTCTGCCCAGACCTGTACTAGATGAACACCTGTAGCCCTTCTGTGGTTTCTGGATTAGCTCCTCCTTCTGTTTCCTGGTTCCACGGACAGTTCTGGGCTGGCCTCTGTGGGGCTAGTCCCTGCCTGCTCTTTTCCTCCAGGCTCACTTCTGTCTGCCCTCCATCCAGTGTGGGAAGGGAGGGATCTTCTAGTTCACACTCAATCCAGGAATCCATTGCAGAATTGTATAATGGAGAAATTTACTATTCTATTATGTCGTCATATTAAAATGCCAGAAGCATTTTGTATTGAGCCACAGTTTTCTTTCTGGGCATTTTCTGCCCCTCTGTATCTTCTTTTTAATTTTTTGTGTGAGTGCACAGCAAGTCAACTCCCCCACTTCCTATAGATAGGCTTCTGGTATTCAAAGATAGCTAGCATGAACCCATTAAATTCTGTCTTTCAGACAGCTGTCTCTAGTTCTCTGCTGCCTTTAAATGGCAGTTTTCAGACCCTCTTCCATTTGTTTGAACTGAATGCTCTTTAATTTAGTCTCAGGTCACATGTATAACTGGACACAGTAGTAGTTCAAATTTGACCTGGCTAGAGTGGCGTTTTAGCTATTGCGTACTTTGACAGTTTAACAAACAGTGTTGAGTGCTTGCTGCGTTCCAGGTAACGTTCTAGCCTAGGAGTTGACAAACTATGACCCCACTGGCCACATGCAGCCCACTCTCTGTTTTTGTAAATGAAGTTTTATTGGAACACAGCCTCACTCATTCATTTATATATCGTCAATGAGCTTCAACAGCGGAGGTGAGTAGTTGCAACAGAGACTGTATGACCTGCAAGGCGTAAAATATTTGTGTTCGCGATCTTCACAGAGCATGTTTGCCCACCCCCGTTCCAGATGTTTGGGATTCAGCAGTGAGCAGAATAGATAACGGTCCCTTCCTTCATAGGACTTAAATTCTAGTGAGAGAACGAACACTAACCAAGATAAATAAGTAGGATGTTGTGTGTTAGTTATGAGTGCTGAGGAGAAAACAGAAGGCAGGGAAAGGGGTGAGGAGTGTGTGTAGGGCTAAGGGAGGTGACAGTTTTAGGCAGGGTGGCCAGGGAGAGCTTCCCAGAGAAGGCGGGCAGTGGCCAACGCGAGAGATGAGATCTTGAGGACTCTGCTGGCCACTGGAGGGCTTGGGCTTTACTTGGAATGAAGTGGGACCCCTAAAAAGCTTTGGGAAGAGACATGACACGGCCTTCCAAGGATTTCGTAAGATCATTCTGGTTGCCATGTTGGGGATAGACCAAAGTCACGGGCAGATAGGTGCGGGGGCGACTGGCAGGAGATTTCACAGCAGGTCAGCCAAGAGATGACAGTGGTTTTGACCAGGATGGTAGGAGGGGCAGTGATGAGTAGTTGGGTTCAGGGAAGAGCTTATTTGAAGGTAGAGCTGAGGGTCTTAGGTGCTAGACAGACTGTAGGACTTGAGAGGAAGCAAGAGGCACAGTTGCCTCCATCGGTTTGCTCTGAGCACCTGGGAGGATGGAGTCACCGTTAAATGAGATGCTGGAGCCTGCAGGAGAAGCAGGTTGGGGAAGACCAGGAGTCTGGTTTTGACCGTGTTAAGTCTGAGATGCCTGCTCCACATTGAGATGGAGAGGTTGAGCTGGCAAAGGGTCACGAATCAGGGTCACAGGGAAGAAGTCTGGGCTGGAGATAAAATTTACGCATCGGCAGCAGTGCCTACAGTTGAGATACATTGGACCCACAGTCAACTGATCTCCCAGTCCATGGGGTGTACCCCCAAACTGCTCTTATTCCTCTTTAAGTTCATTTTGTTGATGTCCAAGTTCAGCCTCTTGTGGCTGCCTGTTGAAAGTTACTTGAAAGCTTTTGTAGTCTGACCACTAGAAAGGACAGGTCCTGGAACTGCCTGCCCGGTTGTGGCCAACGTGCCAATGAATAGCACAGGCAGTAGATGAACTTGGCTACAGGTGTTGGCCACAGGTGATGTGCCATCTGTCTTACAGAAGCCCAGCGGTATTGCATCTACTGGGCAGTCATTTGGAAACCCTACAAAGAAAAGAATTGAGGTTAGTTTGGCATGATCTCCTCGTAGTGAACACAAGCTCACTCTTGGTGCTGTCTTTCCTAAATAGGCTCACCAATCTCCTCCTTCAAATGACTGACGTGTATGATTTCTGTGAAACTTGCTAGCTCTGTTTTGTCTAAGTTCTGATGAGTTAACACACAGGGGTTTCTCAACCCTCATTATCATTGAATTATACCTGGGCAGCCATAAAATTCGAGCGCCCGGTCCCTCTGTAGGCCAGTTTCAATCATTGCTTAGGGTGGAACGCAGGCATCATTATTTTTAAAAGGTTTCCTATGAGATGGACAATGAAGACTTAAGAACCACTGAATAAAGGTCAAACACGTTTCTGTGCATATTTCCATTTTTCTTTTGGAACTGCCCTCATCCCCGCCCCCCTTTTCTGGTTCCTCTCAAAGCATGAGCCCAGTGGGGCTCATTCATCCCAATCGGGACTCAACAAGCGGTTGGGAAGGGGTGGTGTGTGCAGGGACCTTAAAGATACTTAGTCCCTGGATCCTTATGGTAACCCTCTTGTGGAAGCTGGCTTTGTCCTCGTTTTGCCCAGGTAGGACATCACGGAGCTCTGAGTTGAGTCAGGTCTGGCAAGTTACAGACCCTGAACTTCAGGCTGCATGTCACTGTGTTTTATGCCCTTACCCTGGTCAAACAAGGACACCTGCAGTCACTGAGTTTATGAAGGTAATTGAGTAGAAATCTCACACTGGTCAGTGATAAGCTCGTGAATATAAAATTGCTCACCCTATGAACTGCTTTTGTCTGCAAGCTTTTATTAGTGTGTTTTATTGGTCAGGATGTGACAGATTATGTCGTAAACCCAATTGGCTACTTTTTTTGTTTGTTTGTTTAAAGATTTTATTGATTTACTTTTAGAGAGGGGGAGGGAGAGAGAAAGAGAGAAAGAGAAACATCAATGTGTGGTTGCCTCTTGTGCGCCCCCAACTGGGGACCTGGCCTGCAACCAAGGCATGTGCCCTGACTGGGAGTCGAACCGGTGACCCTCCACTTCACAGGCCGGCACTCCATCCACTGAGCCACACCAGCAGGCGGATGATGCATCCTTCATAGATGTTACCCGGTATAATCTATGAGTGACTGCTGCATATTCAGTGCTCAGTAACTGGATACATTGGGGAATTACTGCAAAATTCTCTCTTATGTCTTCTTTTTAAAAATGATCAAGTGTTAAGTCTATATTCATGTGACTTTTTTAAAAACTAAATTGTTAGCTCTTTGAGGGCCTAAACCCGTGGCTTGATCTCTCAGCGCCTTGTTGCGCATCTCACACTTAATATGTGTCGTCAGTGACTTTAAGTTGTTAACTTTCGTCCTTTCAGTTTCTTCTCAAACAAAGCAGGCGAACAGCTGGTCCAGGGAGCGTATTCCTCCCATGGGGACTCAGGAAGTGATTTTGGAGGAAGGGGGCTTGCTTTGTGAAGGGATCTAGGAGACAGTCATCGCTGGACCCTTTTAGTAACCCCTTTTCTAATTTGGGGTTGCTAACAGCTCTCCCCTGGATAGGGGCAAGCTGCGTGTTATGGAGAGAGCGTCAGACGGGAGCCAGAAGATCCAGGTCCCGGTCCGCAATCTTGCACTTGTCAACTGTGACCTCAGGCAAGACACGCCTAACCACTCTGGGCCTCCGTATCGTCTTCTGCAAGTTGGGGAAACTAAACCTACTCACGGTGTGTTCCAAAAATTATATTTTAAGTGTGATAAACGAATAAAGCTCTATCCACGTAGTTTCCTCCCCCACTTATAGTCAAGCAAGGCAAGTGAGCCGGAAGGTCGTGTGGCAGGACTGCAGAGTCCAGTACCCATCTCTGATTAACGGAGAAGGGACCTGTTAGCACCTGCCCCACAGAAGTTATTGAAAAAGAAGGCAACCAAGAGGAATGTGATTTACGTCGAGAACTGGACCACGATTGGTGGGAGTACGTTGTGAACTGTAAGGTGGTATCACTCATCTGTTGAAGTCACTGGGAGAAGCAGTGTCACAGCAGAACAACAGGGCAGAAGCCGCCCGTGTCACCTTCTCCTGGCATCTCCCCTCCTTCCACGCACGGCCGCCTTAGCACCTTGACCTCACGCTTCCAGCCTGTAGAGCTGTGAGCATAAACCGATTGTTTAAGCGCCCCCATCTGTGGCACTTGGTTATGGACACACGAGCAAGTGGCGGAAGCACCCGCGTGCCCCACAGGGGTCCTGGTGGGAGCTGCTGTCCCTAGTTGCCACGGAGCCAATCCCCATAAACCCTTCAGAGGGCAGCCTCCCTCGACAGGCAGCCTGGGGGGTCCAGGTATAACCACCGCGCTTGAAAATAGATCACTCGTGGTTGCTCCGGGGTCCCCGGCACCAGGTGGACACGTCTTTGGCATAAGGCTGTTCACTCTCAGCTGTTCTGCCCTTTCAGGCTCTGTGGTAACTCACACTCATGCTCTGAACTATTTCTTTTACACTCCCCATGCACACTTACCAAATTATTTTGCTTTTGGGAAAACCCCATGGAAGTCCTTAGTGTATCCTGTATTAATAGCCAAAAAAAAAAAAAAAAAAAAAAGAAAAGAAAAAAAGGATGGCTTGATTGTTTTCTCAGGCAAACTTGAAATCTTCTTTACTCTCCCTTTTTAGAATATACTGTAGTTCAGGTTTTTCCCTAAGACAAAAATTTTAAAGAGACAATTAGTCCCTTTGAGTAAGCCAAGTGGGGATCGCTCTCCTTCCCCTCGTGCCCGCTCCTCCCCGGAGTGGCTTCTGGTTGGAGTGGCTTCTGGTCGCGTCTGCTAAGGGCCGGCAGAAAGTGAATTGAAGTCTTTGAAGGGAAATTCTACAAGGCTGTGGCCTCATCTACATGGTTCCTAGGGAGGGATTTCTTTCCTGTAACAGAGGCACATTTTCTAAGAAACCCTTCCAGGAAGGATGAGGTACAGCAGGAAGGACTCCTACCGAGCAGCCCCCTCACGGATTTAGAAACGGGCCTTTAATTGCCTTTGATTTCTGGGAATTGCCGTTTCTGCGGACGACAGGAGAAAGCAAACAGCAGCTCCCACCGAGACGCAGGCCAGCGTGGAAAAGGCAGCGTGAGAAGCGGGCCTTCGGTTCCCTGTCCCCGCAGCCTGAGCCTCTTGGAAAGTTTTACTTTAAGAAGCCGGTGACGGTGACGGGAAAACGGAGGCCCAGCTGCTTGAAGGGCACTGGCCCCGGGTCACACAGAGGTCTGGTTCAGAGCCCTCCTGACCTTTCCTCCTGCTCACGTATTTAGATTGAATTCCTGGCAAGGATTTTAAGGAAGGAAGAGCTGAACATGAACTTGGATGCAAGGACTGACCGTGCCAAGCGTGTGCAGAACGCAGGCACGAGTGAGGCCAGTGGGTCCTTCCAGGGAGGGAGCCACGGGGCAAGAAGCCAGGCAGCGGCACCCTGGTCCTGGTCCACACCTCCTGCCTCACTGGGCTGAGTCTCCCGTGTTCTCCTGAGCTGTCTCCTCTGTCCCCCGACTTCCCCCAGCCCCCACCGAAAGTCAGCCCCGCTTCCTGGTTTCCACCGAAAATCCATGCACAGTGATGTTGGGGGATTTTTGAAGATTTTGGTTGTCCCCTCTCCCCGCCATCTTTCTCCTTCAGGCCGCCCCGCTCTCTGAGGCCAGGGGCAGGGCCCCGTCCTCTTGGGCATGACCGTTGTGACCACTCCAGGACCTGCTGAGACTTTCACGAACAGTTCTCTACCTTATCATGCAAGTTCCCCCAAGCAAGATGGATGCTCCCGTATCCATGATTAACATGTATAAACGGTCGGCCAAGTGTGGCCACTCTCCTCGCCTCCAGCTGAGGGAACTGAGGTGCAGAGGTTAAATTTCATGCCCAGAGCAAAACTACTTGGTCAGTAGTGGGGGGCAGGGTTGACGCACTTATTCCATAAAAATATGCCCCTTCCTCCGTCCTGCCATGGAGCGTGGGCAGGAACTGTGGACAGGGTGATGCCCCTATTTGCTGAACTTCTATCATGAGTCAGGACGAGTGGACATCTGGTACAATCCCCCCCTTGAGCAGGTATTCTCTGAAAATAACCCCCGGCCTGGGCTCTGCCTGGGAGAATGATGACTGGATATTGACCAGAAATAGGGACTCAAATCAATGCTTGTTAACATAACCCTTTTGCCTTTTCTTCTAAGAATGTAGGGCGGCGCCCTGATAGATGTGGCTCAGTGGGTTGGGCAGTGTCCCATAAAGAAAAGGTCGCCGGTTCAATTCCCAGGCAGGGCACATCCCTGGGCTGTGGGTTCAGTCCCTGGTCGGTGCGCATGCGAGAGGCGACCGATCGATGTTTCTCTCTCACATCGACGTGTCTCTCCTTCTCTTCCTCCCTCCCTTCCCCTCTCTCTAAAAATAAATAAAATTTTAAAAAAAGAAAAAGAAATGTAGGGCGTGACGTTGTTAAAATTAAGTGAGAGACGTAAAACCATAGCGGCGCTGCCTGCTGTCCTTTGCCTCCATACCTCATGCCATTTGCCAAAAAATAATATTGGCAGCGCGGGCCCGAGGCTGAAGTCTCCGTCCGTATGTGCCTGCGCGGCCTCATGTGCTAAAAGTTTATTGATATGGAAGCCCTTAGAAGGGATCACCTTGTATATGATGAGGTAGAGAGAAATCTGATGGCCAGGCCAGAGGAGAGAGGCCTTGGGCAGAAACAGCAACAGCTGAAGCAGGCTTGTCGAGAAGAACCTGGAGCCGTTTGCAAGGGGCATTGGAGAAAGCAGGAGGTTCCAGGGTGCTACACCCCAGTCTTGAGATCCTCGATTCTCCCGGCACCGCAAGGGAACGAACCAGCACTACCCCAGCGGGCATGTTGTTACCGTTAGCTTTAACTTGCTGTATTTTCAATGACCTACCCCTCCAGGGAGTGCGAGGCGCCTCCTGACTCTGACAGGGAGACAGGAAGAGTCATGGCCCCGAAGGAAGGGACCAGGAAGGGGAGGAAGCAATAACAGAGGATGCTCCTCGGGACTTTGCGCCTGAGCCAAATTGACGGAGAGGCAAAGAGGCCGGGCACGATGGGACTGGACGCTGAAATTCGCTCCTGCCTGGCAGGGGACCTGAGATGGTCAAAGCTGAAAGAATCATCAGGGAAAGAAAATGTCCAAGAATTGTAACACCTGTGCTCTTTGTTTGGACACTGAAAATAAAGGTTTGGAAGTTTTGAGGGGATTCCAAATGACTAGGGACTTGTTCTGAATAAATTGCTTTTCAATGAGGAGAATAAGTTGATGGCAGTAGATTCATCTTCTTGAATTTTTATGGCTACATATCTGTCTTTTTCTTTTGAGGACACAAAATAAGTACAGTCACATACTGGATGGATTACTATTATTACCATTATTTTTATTCCTCATTTGAGGACATATTTATTGGTTTTAGAGAGTGGAAGTGGGGCAAGGGGGGAGGGGGGGAGAGAGAGAGAGAGAGAAACATCAATTGGTTGCCTCCTGCAGTCGCCCTGGCTGGGGATCGAACCCGCAGCTTTCTGGTGCATGAGATGACACTCCAGCCAGCTGAGCCCCCCTCCCCCCACCGCCAGAGCTTGATGTATTATTTTTGTGTCAGGTAGCAAGTATTCAGGTTTGCCCAGCACATAAATTTTTATTAAACTAAGCACTCTAGGGGCGTGAAATAAGTGGAAAGAACCTGTGTCCCCGTGGGGCGTGTAGCCCACCGAAAGTAGAGGGGGTTGGTGTAGGTTGCATGTTTGACTATGAAATTTGTGGTAATTTCAGCAGAGGCTGGGCTGGAAAGTGCTTTTTGCTCTGCCTTTGAAAAGGCTTTTCACCTCAGGTACTTGGGATTAATTAATCATCCTGCACCTCTGTGAGCACTTTCAACACTTTAGATTTCTCGTGAATTCAAATTCCAGTGGCTTTTTCTTAGAGTTCTTGGGCCAGTGCTTGCAGGCAGAGTCCTGGGTAGGTGGGAGTTTCTCGGGTGTTCAGCCGAGGGACTCCAGTTCCGTGCAAAGCTGTGTCGTCGCCCAGTTTCTGTTAGGCCTCGTGTCTGTTTTGTAAATAGAAAAGGAACATGCACTTATGTAAACTTCAACCTTAACCCAAGAAAGTTCCACTGCAAACCAGAGTCTCTCCAAGTGTCCTTGGGGGTCCCTGCCAAGTTCTGGTCCGCTTCCTGCACATGTGGGACAAACGTGGCGCTGTTCGTGTGCAGGTTTTATAAACACCAGACTGCAGGGGTAGTGAGGGCTGCAGTGACATAAATATTTGCTGAGGTTTTAGAGACGAAGAAGCTGTTACTCAGAGCTGTGGTCTTGGAGAGTAAACAACTTCTGCGTGGCCTTCCGTGGAAGAACATGACGGGCAGTGGCCTGAGGGAACCCAAGACCCACTGCGTGACCTCCTTGTCCTCTGCCCCTAGGCCAGCGGTCCCCGTTGCGGGCTGTGGCAGTGACTGCCTTGGGAGACCTCACTGTTTACAGCCCTGTCCCTGGCTCAGGGTGGCAGATACTGTTTCTGATAGAACCCGGCCAACTCGTATCCCGTTGCACACACACTTATGCAATCTTTCGGCAGCTGTCTCTGCATGCACTTGTTAGCTGCAGGTTCAGCCTGGACTTCATCAGAGGTCTGAGTTCAACTCTGTTACGGGTCAAGTGAGAAAGGCCAGCTGGCTCTTTCTGCTTGGGTCTTTTTTGGTGTGTCTTCCACTGCTCATCACGTGACCACCCTCCCTGAGCATCCGAAACGAGAACCTCTTTGGTGGGTGATTCTGCCTAGACACCTGCTACGCCAGGTGTGGTCTGCAGACCGGGCACGCGGCCATCACCTAGAGCAGGGGAGCAATGCAGAGTCTCAGGCCACGCCCCAAACTTAGTGAATCAGAATCAGTATTTTAACAAGATCTCCAGGTGAGCTGTGTGCGTGAACCTAGGCCGGGCTGCTGTCCTGGTCTGCTCGGTGGCAGCTGGGCCGCTACCTCTCCCAGGTCTCAGGTTGGGAAGAGGAGAGTGTAGGGGAGATGTGCTCATAGTTCTAAGGCCTGGGCCATCCGTGTGAGTGGCACACGCCTCCTCCCCTTCAATGCAGCGTGGTCTCACCTGACTGCAAGGGCGTGAGGTTGTAGAGTCAAACCACGTGTGGTTGCCTTGGGTGCCCCCACCTGGGGACCTGGCCCGCAACCCAGGCCTGTGCCCTGACTGGGAACCGAACCACCGATCTTTTGGTTCGCAGGTCGGCGCTTAATCCACTGAGCCCCCCCCCCCCCCCCCCCAGCCAAATGTGTTTTAGTTTTTAGCAAGAGTTAAGAATAAAATAAAGAATTTTTAAATAGAAGAAAACAGTCTATAGAATAAGGAGATAAAGAAAATAATTTTGTACAACTATGCAGTGTCTTTGTGTTTTAAGCTAAGTGTTATTACAAAAGAGTTGAAAAGTTAAAACAGTTAGTTTGTAAAGTTTCAGCGAGCTAAGGTCAAGTGATCATTATAGAAAACTTCTACGCGTTTAGTGAGGCCCGAGGGTGTCGTGTTTATAAAGTCTACAGCGGAGCGCGGTAATGACCTAGGCCTGCGCATCCACGCACCGCTCACGCACGGTCTCACCCGGGGCGGCTTCAGTCCTGCAGGGCCCCTTCACGGTCAGTGGCCTGCACAGGTGTACCGGGTTTTCTCTTCTACTGCATATTTTTTACTGTACCTTTTCTTTGTGTACATGCACAAATACTCACCGTTATAACTGCCTGCAGTATTCAGGACGGGGACATGCTGTGGCCTAGGAGCCCTGGGCCGTCGCTTGTGGCCGAGGTGTGTGGCAGGCGAGACCATCTAGTTTGTGTAAATGTGCTCTCTGCTACTCGCACAAAGAAATCACGTAGGTGCTCCGATGTTGCAGGCATAAATATTTACAAACGCTATATTCTCTTGATAAAATGGCCCTTTTATGATTATTCAGTGATCTTCCTTTGTCTCTTGTTACAGTGTTTGGCTTAAAGTTTCTTTTGTCTGATGTAAGTATAGTTTAGCTCTGTTTTCATTTCCATTTGTACAGAATATCTTTTTTCATCCTGTCTATATATAGTGATCCCTCACTTATCATGGGTATTACGTTCTAGACCCCCACCCTGCGATAGGTGAAAATCCACGAAGTAGGAACCGTATATTTATTGTAGTATTTACTGTACAGTACTGCAAAATCCCACGATATAGCGAAAAATCTGTGATAAATAATTAAATATAATATTTAAAAAAATCCCGTGATACCGTGAGGCCGCGATAAGTGAACCACGATACAGAGAGGGACGGCTGTATGTCCTTAAAGAGAGTCTCCTGTAGGCAGTGTATATATAGACGGGCCTTGTTTTTGTCTATTCAATCATTCTGTTTTGATGGTGAGTCTATAGTCTATGTCCATTTAAAGTAATTAGTTATAGTTATGGTCTTACTATTGCCATTTTTAATTGTTTCCTGGTTGGTTGAATTCTTTTGTTGCTCTCTTCCCTTTTGCTCTCCTTCAGTTCTGAAGGACAGCTACTGGGTAGAGTGTTCTTGGTTGGCAGTTTTTTTCTTTCAGCCTTTGGATATGTTGCACTACTTCCTTCTAATGAGAATTTGCAAAGCAGCTGCTGAAATCTGCTTACAGCCTTATCAGAATTCCTCTCTCTGTAAGAGTTGCTTTTCTCTTATTTTAAGATTCTCTCCTGGGCTTTATTTGTGCATTTTACTTTTATAATATTTTATTCTTATACTTTGTATTGATGTCTGTGATTTTTTTCATGAGTAGAGTTTTGATTGTTGTATATGAAATGCCTTAAAATCTGGTAGTGTCTTTATTTTGATGTAATTTCAACTTGGCAGAAGAGTTGTGGGTGATGCCCAGAACCTCAGTATACCTTTCACCCAGATTCCCTAACAGTAGATTCTATCGTATTTGCCACTCTCTCTCTATTTATATATCGGTATTATTTCTATTTTATCTGAAATATTTGAAGGTTGATGGTTGACACGTTGCTCCATTACCCCTTAACATTTCAGTGTTTCCTAAAAATAAGGACACTTTGTGGCACAATCACTGTATACTCATCAAAATTCAGAAATGAACATTGACACATGTCTGCTATTGGAGTCTCCGACTGAGAAACTGGACTCTCCATACTGCCCGTTTGAGGCCAGGATCGTGTGCTGTTTTCAATTGTCATATCCCTTCAGTGCCCTTCAGTATGGAGTAGCTTCACAGTCTCCCATGTCCTTGATATTTCTGGAGACTATGCAGATCATTACTCTGGCGACTGGTCTTCAGTTGGGATTTGTCGAATGTTTGCTCATAGTGGGAATACCAAGAAGTAAATGTTCAGTGCGTCACAAGTGACTGAGGTCCACCTGTCTCATGACCGGTGATGGTCACTTCTTCCAGTTAGTTAAAATGATATCTGCGGGGTCTGTCCATTCTAAAGTTAATGACTAAATTAAAAAATAAACTTTTTGACTGTTTGAAGTTAATAAAGTACATACATACCTTATTTCATTGTGATTTGCTTTGTTGTGCATCGCAGATTTTTTTTTTTTTTTTTACAGCTTGAAGGCGAGACCTTCCCCCAGAAAAAAGGCTACGTGGGACTCACCTGCCCACAGGCCTTGCGTTATTGGGGTGCCCTGCCGCCTAGCCTGCTGTGTCTCTGAGGTGTGCCTGTAATTCATCAACAGGAGCCTCCCCCTCCTCGGAAGTATTAGGATACAGTGCTGCAGTTGTTTATTTTTCTGTTTATTATTCATCTGATGTACTAGTGTGTTGCCCTTAGTAATCTTGAGTTGGGCTTCCTCATTTTTAAAAAACTATATACAAATTTTACTTATCTTAGTTTTTCCTTCTTTGACGGCTGTTTCCATCATTCCTAGTATGTCAATGAGCTGTCTTTTTCCAGTATCTTATATTAATGGGAATGAATTTAATGTGCTTTTGTTGGTAAGCAAAATGGCTCACGAATACAGTTTTCCATAGATTTAGTGAGTAAAATCTAGAGTTTCTACTATATATTATTACTGTAATACTAATTTTTAAGAGATTTAAAATGGATTTGATATAGAGTTGCTTCTTCAGTTTATATTCAACAGGATATAAAAAATATTTTTTTAAAGGGTATTTTAAGTTGCCGTGTTCTGTTTTCTTGTTTTGACACCCTGAAGTAAATTAGTAATAGGATGTTGAATTTTAAACTCTGATTTCTGGGTCACTTGGCTTATCTTTACGGCAGAGCGGTAGGGTCCCAGCGTTTGGACCAACGCAGGGAGGTGAGGTTTGGGTGGCTAACAGGGAGTTAGTCTGGGAGAGGAAAATGGATCTTCTTTCATAGTAAGAAGGAATGTCGCTAATTGTCCTGGTTTCACTTTCTTAAAGGTTTCTTTCTAATTTAGTTTTTAACTTGTTTCCTTGCCTTCCCTTGTCCACCATGTACAACATGTCTTAAAAACTTTATCTGTTTCCCTTTTACCTTCAGAACAAAGTCCAAATTCTGAAGTTTAGAATACAAGATCTTTGGTTACCCCATGGCCACATGAGAACCCATGCAATTTTGGACTTGCTGTCATAGGCAATGTGTCTTTGCCTGCCTGCTTCTGTTTTTGTGGGAAGCTTCGCTTCGTCCCTGGTCCCCTTGGTGAGGGCTCAGTGATTCCCCTGGACTTGTGTCTTCCCGGAACACCGTACCCCAGCCCCCAGCCCGCCCCCCCCCCCCCCCCGGCAGCTGTACAGGTTTTCCTCTCTACAGTGTACAGATGGATCCCAGACGTGGCTGCTGGCTGGGGCTGGGGTGGGAGTTTCAGAGGCCACCAGCTGGGTTTCCATCCTGCTTACTCTGACTCGTCGTTTGCGATGGGGCTTCAGGTACCTATTGGTTTTTGAGACTCCCTGAGCTGAGGCTGGGATTTTGATATTTAGCGGGGTTGGAACTGTTTGGTGTAAGTACCGGAGGAGGCCTGCCAAGCACCCTCGGCTACAGCAGGTTCTCACACGGGCCTGTGTCAGCATCACCCAGATGACTCGGCAGAAGCAGATTATCGGGTTCCACTCCCGGAGTTTCTGGTGCGCAGGCCTGGGTGGGGCCTGAGAATTGGCCTTTCTCACAAGGTAGGAAATGCTGATGTGGCTGTCCCGGGGACCACACTCGGAGAACCTCTGCTGCATAGTAGATGGGTCCTTGGCGAGCTGGGGTATTGATCCCTTAGCCCTACAGAGACCTCAAGAAAGCCGAGAAGCAGATCCTGTGCGCAGTTCACGACCACACGTGCCAGTATTGCAATTCTTGCTATAGAGCCCTTGCCCACTGGACTGTGAGCTCCTGGAGGCAATGGGACAGAGAATATGGTAATGGGCTTATACCATGATCCTTGCCTGGTGGCTGAGGGGCCACTCCCAGTGCCTTGTGGCTCCTCTCTGGGGCCAGCATTTGCAGTCAAGTCCTCTGGCTTTTCCAGGGCAGTGGTTCTGATCCAGGACAGTTTGCCACCAGGCAATGTCTGGGAACATGTTAGGGCGTCACAGCTTGGGGTTGGGAGATGAAGCTGGCTTCTTGAGGATGGGGTCCAGGGGTGCTGCTAACCATCCTGCAGCGCACAGGACAGACAGCGCCCTGCAGCAAAGAAGCCTGCAGCCTGAAATGTTAGTTGTGTTGAGCTTGAGAAATCCTGCCTCCTGGGAAAGAGGTTCTAATGAGGTCGGGCAGGATCTGTGCGTGCGCCTCTTGTCCCTCACCCCGTCCCTGTTCCTGGATTCCCTTGATGCCCTGACCCAGCGTGCCCTGCCCTGACGGAGCCTCCAGAGACCAGGGCTAACACAGTCTCTGGGGAGAATCAACCAAAGATTAATCTTCTGCCACGGCCAGAAGTGCCTAAAATACATTGTCCTTTCAAAACACGAAATGACTTATCTGAGTGGGGCTAGGGTATTGTTGAATGATTTACCAACCTTTACTGACTTGTGTATTCTTTTCGCCCACAGGAGGTAGAGGGTTGTGTGCGGGAGGGCTCTCGGCCAGGGGAGAGCCATTCATTTATTCCTTCAGCCAAGGTTTGAGTATCGTGGGCGGGTCATTGCGAGCGCCCTGTACCAGGTCCAGTGACCACAGAAAGACCGGTCCTCTCTTCAGGGAGTTCTCATTCTAGAGGGGCGACGGACAGAATTAAAGAAGGGGATTATTTTCTCTCTCACAAAATAGATGGTAGCGAGGAGGTCACGAAAGGTGTACAGTCAGCGTCCGTTTGGCGCTTTCAGATGAGGCAGTCCAGGCCGTGACTATTGGGGTCGAGACCTGGGGGAGAGACGGTGCAGCCGCAGGAGGAGACGCGGCCGGGTATTTGTTCCTTGCAAGGGGAGTAGGAAACAGGAGCTGGGGACCACAGCAGGCCAGTGTGGCTGGAACACGGAGTCCGGTGGGGAGGGCAGAATATGGGCTGGTGGGGACCTGGTCACGCACCACAGCCCATCAGGAACGTAGCTGCTGTTCTCCTGCAGGATGACAGCTTGGTCTTGGAATTTTAAGAAATTATTCTGGCTCTTCTGTGTATTTTTATTTTTTTTAAAGATTTTATATATGTATTTTTAAAGAGAGGGGAAGGGAGGGAGAAAGAGAGGGAGAGAAACATCGATGTGTTGCCTCTCACACGCCCCCAACTGGGGACCTGGCCCGCAACCCAGGCACGTGCCCTGACTGGGAATTGAACCTGCAACCCTTTGGTCTGCAGGCTGATGCTCAATCCACTGAGCCACACCAGCCAGGGCCTGGCTGTTCTGTTTAAAGGTCGTAGGGAAACCAAGACTGGAAGCAGGCGGGTCGGGTAGCAGGCTGTAGCCGCACCAAGAACGGATGGCATCTGGGGAGGGGGCATGCTGCAATTTGGAGGTGGCGGTTGTGGGGCTGAGGGGAAGGGGGGCATCCAGGGTGACATCCAGGTTTCTGAGTTGAGCAGCGGGCTCCATGGGGTGGACATTTATGGAGATGGGGAAGAGCAGTTTTGGTGGGGACCGTGAAGCCTCTCAGCAGCAAGGAGATGAACACAGGAGTCTGGATTTGGGGAGAGAGGCCTGGCTCTCAGCATTTTGATGGTGTTTCATGGTAGGGGGATGGGCAGGTGTGTCCTAGGACAGTGTGAGGCCCAGCTCAGTGGCCTGCAGGGGCCAGACTGGCCAAGTTAAATGTGAAGATGGCAGATGCAGTGTTACCGTCATGGAGCATCGGGGCGGTCTGAGAGCCCATCCTTAATGTGTGCAACACAATGAAGAGGAAGGAAGGTTCCAGAAGAGATGAGAACAAGAAAGGGAGCGGCTGGGGTTTGGGATGCCCTTTGTGTAGGGTGTGGGTCACTCCTTGGGCCTTGGGGTGAAGGGTGTTAGGTTTGGCAGAGAGAGAGGAGAAGCAGCAGGAGAACAGGCAGGGCGTCTGAAAGATTTGTCTGGCCGGCTGCAAACAGGCGGGCTGAGACCAAGGTGGTGTCGGCTCTGAGCAGCAGCAAGGCAGGGGTTTTTAAGGGGAGCGGGAGTTGGCGGGACTCTCTGCAGGGAGCGGTTGATGGGAGTCTCTGCGATGGTCCGATGGGGGAGTGGATTCTGAAAACAAAAGAAGTCACTAAGTTCTTGTCAGCAGACAAAGAGACATTGGAAGGACGCAGGCAGTCACTGTACTGGCAGTGACTGTGGGGGCGGCCGATTTATTGGGGGCTTGCTAAAATTAGACCTGAATTCCTGGAACCCAGGTCTTAGGCCTAGGACAGGGGAAGCCTGATTCAGCCGCTGGGCTTGCTGAAGAATGATAGGCAGCAGCAGAGAATTTTCTAGATACAGCAGTGGGTAGCTGTCTGCATGGCCTTGGGAGGTGCCGGGGTTGTTTACGGCTAGGAGTGGCATGGGGCTGGAAAATGGAATTGGGGGAAATGGTGGACCGTCCCTAGTGGGGGGGGGGTCATGTCCCCAGAGGCCAGCTGGGACCCTGCTAAGAGCAAGGGGGAAGAGTTGGCCTAGTCCAGGGGCTTTGTGGACAGTGTCCCCTTGGGCCACAGCATGTGGGACATGTGTGAGGTAGTCATGTCATTGTGGTTTTGATCGACAGCGTCCTAATGATGAGTGATTTTGAGCCGCTTTTCCCAGGCAAGCAGAATTTCTTTAAAGAGGGCCTTTCGGGGCTGGCTGTCACCATCTGGGCCAATTCCCGTGCTCACTGCCCAAGCATTTTCTGCAGGAAACAACTGTAGAAGGAGTGGTCCGACATGTTTCAAACCTGTTTGGGGGGGGTAAAGCTCACAGATTGCTATGTCTTCACTTTGGAAAGAATTTGAGACCTGGAGATGTTGAATGAGTGGCCAAAAGTACCGGAGGAGCAAAATCTGGACCTCGTCGAAATGACGTGGGTGGTGGGGGGTGTGGGGGGTGGTTGAGGCCTTGGGGGCTCTGGGGGGCCCAGTACCATTGTGGGGACTAGAATCCAGCCTTCTGATCCCCTGTCTAGGGCTCTTTCGAGGTGCCCGGCAGCTGGCGTTAGCCCAGTCTGGAGCTCAGTTTCTCTTACTGCTTGCTTAAGGATTCGTAGATGCTCATTTGCCGAACGAATCACTCCCGAGCACTCCCTCCGCAACTGGTAACTGTGCTGAGGATAAAGTCATAAATGGGATGAAGAAGCCTGATCTCGGCTTCCCCGGGCTGTTGTCTGGCTCCAGACGTTTCCTTACCCTGGCAAAAGCAGGATAATGGTGTTGATCTTCCAGCTAGCTCTGCATATTAATTATTATCATTTAAATAACGCATAATGGTGATGACAGTTTATTTGAATTGGGTTTTTCTTGGGCATCCTCTATAAAGTTATTGTTTTTCCTTTCATAGTTAACAAGTAATCAGTAGCGATAATATTGTGAGATTATGTGAATATTCTCTTCCACACCGGACTTTCACTCACTGGTTTTAACTTCCATTGATAATTTCTAGCTCCATTGTTCCTTCAATGTATATATACTTGCATTTGAGCTTTCCCTTCTCTCCCACTTGCATAGAAGTAAGGATTCGTACATGGCCTCTTGTCATTTACTGGGTTATGATTCATTGCCATTTGTTTATTTTGGTGCTCGGTGTAGCCCAGATTTGTTGGGTGACAGCCCTTCAGCCTGGCCCCTCTGTCCTTTGGACATGTCCTCATGATTCTTTGAGCCCTTCCTGTTTTATGGCGTACGATGTTTCCGGCCTGTCTTGTGTGGGTCTCATCCCTGGGCAGGCGTGCCGTTGCCAGGGAGGCTTGGGACACCGCTCACCGGGTCTCTGCCGGAGGGGAGACCTCATGGACTTTCTCCCCGAGGAGCCAGCGTGTGGCTGAACTGGCCGTCGTGGTTCTGAAGCTTGCCGGCCACACGTCGGCGGTGGTCATCAGGGGACTGTGGCGAAAGAAAGACAAGGTGTTTGCTCCCGAGTCCTGGAGGGCACTCAGTGTGGCCGGGGTCACACAGCAAGGTCTTGGGGTGGCAGAGAGGAGGATGGGGGGAGGGCGCGAGAGAGCTGACCGCCTAAGGTTCTGACTTTATTGGGGTTGAGGGTGGCGGGCCTAGGATTTTGCAGGTTCACTTTTTATTGGTTAACCCTTTGAGTGCCATGCATAATTGCTAAAATTCGCATGGGAAATGCTAGACTGTTTTGCTGGGAAAGGCAGAATTTATGAAAAATGTCTATAAAGATTATTATTCATAATAATTTGCTGAAGATTTCACGACATATAGTAAATACACTCTTCTTTTGTAAGCAGTGTTCTTTGATGCAATTTAGCAAAAAAAAATTGCATTAAAATTATTTTATTATAACAATTATTTTTGAAAAAATAAATTCTTTCCTTCAATATGGCTTTTGAAGTATAATGTATGGCATAATATGAAATCTATGATTGTAATTTGAAAAAACACATAGCAACACGGATAACAAGTAAGAGGTATGATAAATATTGCGTAAGTTTTTGGAAAAAATAGAGAAAATGTCATAACGTACAAACACAATGAACACAAACGGCCTTCACACTAGAGACATACATCAATAGGTATCAACAGTGAAAAACAGTTTATGAAGAAAATGCTAACGCTGTACCGTGTAGCAATGAAAATGTCCATTAGCAAAAGCTTTCTTATCAGGCACACTGCGTAGAGTTTCGGCGATTATTGCAAAGATAAATGAAATGAAAAGGACCGCTTAAAATATAAGTAAAAATTATAACAATATGTCAGTATTTGAACAAGCTTAAAAATTCAAAATTTGGATCAATATATATAACCTGAGGTACAAGACAAGAGAACAAACATACAATACGAATCATTCCATTGTTATTTACAGTGATAGCCGTCGAAAAAAGAGTCGCTGGGAGTGACGCGGGCACTTCTGGGAAAATTTGTCGGTGTCGCCCACAGCGATGTTGGCACTCAAAGGGTTAACTTAAAACAGTGGGGATTAAAGTGCAGAAAAGGGAGAAGCACCTACGTGGTCAGCCCAATGGTCCGTTATCTAGGGCAAGCAGAGTTTTCCGGACCAGGAGAAGGGACCTGCACCCGGGTGGGGGGTGGCTTTTTATCTTGTCCTGTGGCTGGCAGTGTGTTCGAGGTGAAATGTCTTCGAACTGGGAGCCTCAGCAACCAAGGGCTTAGTGTCAGGCGCTGACCTTACTGTTAAATGAAGATAGTAATTACCAGGTGCTTACATGGCCCTGCCCCAACCTTGGAGTCAGTCATTGCTTCAGAGAGCCCCCCTTCTTTTGTGGGAGGAAGGGTGTTAAAACATCGCGATCTGGGCGCTGCGTGTCCTTTGACATTGGTGGCTCTGCCATTGTTCCTGGGCCCCCTTGGCAGACAGAGCTAGGGCTGGGTGGGTGTGTAAGCACGCATCTCAAATATCTCCTTCCCCACCACCCCATATCTGTATCTGTGAGATGTAGACTTTTAAAAAACAAAGCCCCTGAATGGAGGATTTTGAGGAGACACAGATGTGTGTTTTTGGATGGCTGTCATTCCTTTTCTGTTCATTTTCAACAGGTGGCTAAACCCCTTGTTTAAAATCGGTCACAAACGGAGATTAGAAGAAGATGATATGTATTCGGTGCTTCCACAAGATCGCTCAAAGTACCTCGGAGAGGAGTTGCAAAGGTAAGCAGCAGCAGGGAGGAGGAGGGGAAGGAAGGCGACCTTGGGTGTGTGGCGAACCCCAGCCAAAGCCTGGGATGCCGAGAACTGCCCCGGGGAGGAGGCATCACTGGAGGAAGTCGCCTGCCTTCTTGGGCTGCACCTCACCTCTTGCAGACAGTCCGCCATCGTTTCTGGGACAGCCACAGTGCCCTGTGGGGGACACTTCCCACCCCCTCCGCTCCCTGCCCCATCCGCCTCGCGTCCGGGGTGCCGGTCCTGATCGTCCCTTTTTCCTCATTGGCAGGTACTGGGATAAAGAAGTTTTGAGAGCTGAGAAGACCTCACAGAAGCCTTCTTTAACCAAAGCAATCATCAAGTGTTACTGGAAATCCTATCTAGTTTTGGGAATTTTTACGTTAATTGAGGTAAACGCTTTCACCTACAGGGAGCTGCTTTTCCGTGGGAGTGGACTGGTGTTCCGATGGGTGGGCCTGCTTGTGGGGAGAGGCAGGGTAAGGACTGCAGCTAAAACGGGCCCGGGAAGCATGATGTCGCTCAGCTACCATGCTCATTGTTAGGAGGGGCAAGTACTTACGTGACCAGCATCAGGGGGACTGTTATTATTTTTTAAGCAATGAGAATAGAGTGCTGTGAATGGGCAGCGCTGAGAACGCATTTTATGCCACAAGAAGACCCTGTTAGCTCTCTTGTAAATGTTACAAACGCTGAGGGAGCCTTGACCAAAGGAAGAGCCTCCAGCCTCAAGGAGCAAGTGCCCTGCGGTTTGGAGGCAGTGCACTTGGACCCGAGCCCCGAATAACAGAAGGCATTTTACAAGGTGCTCAGTGCGTGCCTATTAACCTGACCGGGCCAAATCTGATAAACGTTCTTCTGAGCAGGTGTTGTCACCTCTCCCCTCCCAGGGAGCCAGCACCCCGGGGCCCTGCGTCTGGGCCGGAGCCAGTCAGAGCGTCCAAGAGTCTCGGGCAGCCGCCTCTGCCGTGGGTCGCCTGCTGCGGGCCGAAGCCCTCCTGCGCTTTGGTGGGGTTCTGGCTTCCCCGTGAATTCTGGAGTTTGTGCACCACTCATTCTGGTTCCTCGCTCCTTCCTGGTGCTTGGGCTGGATTGCTGGTTGGAAGGTGGGGTCCCGGGAGCCTGGCATTGCTGAGAGTGTCGAAGGGGGTGTGCCGTGGAGAACCAAAGGCAGAGACCTCGGTTCCCCCGAAGGGCATCAGCGAAGATCCTCCAGGGAGGCCTTGTTCTGCCCGGGGCCACACTGCCAGGAAGCCTGCGTGTTCTGGGTGGGCATGCTGAAAACCTGCCCGCATAGCTCATGCTCTCTGTGGTACCTCAGTACCGCCTTAGGGACACTGGTGGCCTTGCCTGTGCAAGGCATTAGTAGAGACAGGCATTGTAGTTGCTGTGAAACAGTTGTTGACCCGCAGAAGGGTGGTGCTTTGTCACAGGTGTAGGATGGGTGGGCCAGATGGTTTGTGTGAGGGAGGGGTAGCTCCTGTTTAAATGGTGCTGGTGTAGTGAAGGGCATTGTGGGCAGTGGGTAGCCAGGTAGAGGATCTCTGCCCTCCACAGCCGGAGAAAACCAGAGACTCCGTTAGCTCACAGGTGACTCTGTGGGCCTGGGAGATTGAAGTTTCTGTTGATGACAAAGGTGGGTCGGTTCGTGAGCCAGAGGGTGGAGACAGGTGCATGGGGCAAGGCACCTCCTTGGAGAGAGCACCGCTGTCGCTGTCATATAAGTAAGATGCTAAACCCTCCCTGGAGCAGGAAGTCAGATGGCGGATTGCAAATGGGGATCGAGTCCAGGCGGCCACGTCCCCCGGGTGCTGGAGGTGGTCGGGCATTAACACTCGCGGCAGCATCACCGTGCGTTCAGATGGACCAGCGGCCTTGTAGACAGCCACCTTCCACTCACTACTGCCCCCTACCCCCTGTGGGTGCAGAGGTGGCTGCCCTGGTGCCCAAAGTCCACAGGCATCTGTTCATACTGTTCAGGCTCCGTCCCAGGGTGGCTCCTCGAGACGGACCCGTGGGAGGCCGTGCTCTCGGGTGGGACTCGGTTTGAGGTCTGTGTGTTGTTACTGAACAAGAGCACCCGGCCCCGTGCTGAGAGCTGGCCTCTCGGGGAACCTGGGAGTGGGTGTGCATGTGCTCAGCAAGGATGAGAACCCCCAGCTCAGTCCCTTGCTTGGGGGCAGTTCTGTTCCGGTGTCTGAGCACACTTCCGTGCTGCGGGGTGCGCGCCAGGCTCCGGTGCTCATGCTGACGGCTGGGTGGAACCGGGCAGAGCTGGTAGCAGGTGAATCAGACATGAAGAGGTGCCGGGCTTTCTCCCAGGAGACTGCCCGCTTGTTCATGCTGTGTCCAGGCCAGTGTCTTGGTGCTTTATGGCATAAAATGAGTGGCCTAGAGGCCCCGGATGAGCGTGGTGATGAGCACTGGAGGTTCATTCTGACTTTGTGTGTTTAAGATAATAACTGGCAGAACCCTGATGCAGTGAAGTTCAGGGACCACTGAGTCATTAGGGATCGACTAGAAGCAAACCTTGATTTTTTTTTTTTCCCCTGGCAGCCAAAAGAAGCCTGAATCCAACGCAACAAAGACTAGACCTGCCTGTTGACACTCGGGTGTTCTGGAGACATTAGAAAGAAATGATTTCTTAGGGTGAAACAAACAACTGCTGTTTTGGGTTTTCAGTGGTGAAAACCAGTTACCGAGTTAGATGGAATGAATGTTAGTTTCATGACTGATTTCCTGAAGCAGCTGCCCATTTGGTGGTCTTAGATCTGTGCTGCGTGTTGGCCTTGGTATTTAGATAGCGGAAAATCTCAGCTGAACCTGGGATTTTCTAAAAAGTTCAAGGCATGTGGATTAGCCACGATTCCCAAGCAGTGTGCTGTTACCAAGTGAAGCGTGGACAGGGCCTTCCCCGGGCACTGCGCAGCTCCCACGGGAACGAGCTGGGTGGTGCCAGTCCAGGGCAAGGCTTTTCAGGTTGGGATGTCAAGGCAGTGAAAACCTCTGTCCTGTGAGGATTGAGGGGTGATTATGACACTTGGGGCAACAGGTACTGGCTGATGGCGGACATGGTGCTCTTACAGGGCAACGCTACTCAGCAGGGAACAGCTAGTGAGTTTCAGGCATGTCTGGTCCCTGCGAGGCCCTCATGGGGACCTCGGTGGGGAAGGAGCAGGCCTGCCTGCCTGCCTGCCCGGAGCCCTCGGGGTACAGAGGAGGAGCCTGAGGCCGCAGAGGCCGCCTCCCCAGCCCTGGGGCCTTGTCTTTGGGAGGCGAGGTCTCTGCCTGCTGGTGTGTCAGTGGGGCGGCCTCTAAGAGCTGCTGCGGTCTCTCCAGGCCCCTTCCCCTGGCAGAGGAGGAGTGGACGATCCCAGGGACCCTTAGAAATGGGCCCAGCCACCTGCTGGCCTTGTCTGAGGCGCCTTTTGCTGATTGTCCTTGGCCCAGGTGGAGGCCGTAGGAAGGCCAACGTTTGTGGCCGTCTTGATGTTGAACTCAGCTTCTGGGCAGAGGTAAACAGGCAAACAAAACTCTGAGTAGAGGCAGTGTGACAGGTGGCAGAAGATGCCACCCCAGGATAGGCCCCTTTGGCATAAGGACCTTTGGAGCTGATCTGGGAGGAAGAGCAGACAGGGGAGGAGCTCTGAATACCAAGTAAGAGTGACGCTTTTGTAAGGGACAGGGCCAGAGCCCTTTAAGTTTATAAAGGAAATTCCATTTGTAGCGTCTCCCTGGGAGGGGAATCTTACCAGAGGAGAAGTGTTTGAGAGACTTAAATCTGCACAACAAACCCCGCTGTACCCTTGTTTACCTTCCTTTTCCTGTTAACCCCTCCTAACTGCCCCCACCCCCTTTCTTTAGTCTTTAGCTGAGGACAGTATTTCAGGTGGTAGCTTGGAGTTCCTCCTTTTTTCTGGGCCTCTGCCATGTATACAGGTCGTATGCATATGAATAAGCTTCTGTTTGTTTTTCTCTCCTTATCCTGTCTTTTATTACAGGGGGTCCCACCCAGGCCCTCAGAAGGGTAGAGGGAAAAATTCCTTTCCTCCCCTGCAGGATACTCAAGCCCTTATGCTACCCCTAAGCCAGCTTCAGTATTATCGACTCATGATCAGTCTTGCTACTTTAATGTCATTAATGTCTGGACACTATTCACATTTCTTTGTCTTTTATTTTCTTTTTTTCTTGTAGTTGGAAGGCATATCTAAATAAGGTGCATTTAATTGATACAGGTTATATTGCTTTGTTTTCTATTTCCCCACTGTCTCCCCTCTCTCTTGCCCTCTCTGCTGTGTACCTGTATGTATGTATGTATGTACGTATCTGTGTTTTAATGTGTTCATGTATCTATCGCCCATCTGGCTGAATGGAAGAAACCAGGTTGCTTGTCTTGTAGAAATTCCCACAATCTGGATTTATACCATCATCCCCTCTTCCCTGCCACTCTGGCACCTTAGGTTGGTGGTTAGATCTAGAAGCTTGCGCTGACTCAGTCTCCTCCCACCTCTCTTTGACAGGATTACTCTGTAGGTCGGGTTGTGTTACTTCCTTACGAGGTAAAGAAGAGGTCCATAACATTTGGTTGTCTTTGTGTGTGTGTGTGTGATGTGAGCAGTTCCTTGTGATCATTGCTTAAGATCCACTCATTCATTAGGGGGTTGCAGCACAGTGTTGGTCTAATTCTTCCCTTCTTCATTTATTAGCCAAACTCGTTCCATAAAGAGACACTGCCATTGTCAACACTGAGGTTGCTCTGAGGTGCGGGACATAGAGGAATGGCAGGGAACATTCTTAATTTTTAAAGTAGTTTTCAGAATAATGGGTTGATTCTCTGTTCTCCTCTGGGCTACTGCATTTTTTTTGTTCTTATGAGTATCAGTGTGAGCTCATAGATTTCAGCATTTCTCAGGTGCTTCAGTCCATTCAAGGTATTTTTCTAAACCAAACTTTGGTCCTCTTTAGCTTGCGGGAGTCCTACGTCTCTTGCACATACGCTAATAGTCTCTGCTAGTTTCCTTGCTTTCTGGAGTGGCAAAATATTTCTGGCTCTTCTTCTACAGTTTTTGCCCTACTCTGGAACCAGCCACTTCTTCAAGTAGCCCTGGCTCCTTTTAGTGGGCAATGGTGTTTAGAGACGATAGTCTAGGCGCTAGAGGTGGTCATTGCTGCTGGGCGGGTTATTGTTTCTCTACTTCGATTGGACCAAGCTAGGATATACTTTTGTTAATGGTAAACATAACCATGAGTGCTTTTTGGGTACTTATGGCACAAACCATATAGAGGACACCAGCGTTTTTACTTAATCTCATTACTCTTAGGTCTTTTCCTCTTACATCTGTGTTTCTTTTCTCCCGTCATCTGTTCTTCTTTCTCTTGGGCCTAATCCCAGTTCTCCATGAAAACATAATTATTCATGTCTTTTATCTTAAAGTATCAACACTGTCACCCATAATGTGACTTCTGAAAAAAAAATTAAGATTTTCTTGCAATTCCTATTGCCCTGTATGTCACATAGAGAGTATTTTCAAATTATTTTATTTAAAACCACTTTTAATGATTCTTTTCTGGTGTGGTTATGCCAACAACTGGATGGATATATATTTAGGTACATTTACTTCATTTTACTCTGAAGTTTTAGGAATTGCTTTTTAAAAATGTGTTCTATCATTCGGTGTAATATTTTCTTGGTTCCAAAGTCAAATGAACAGAAGAGGCTGTTTTTAAAGAAGGCTTTTATTCTTGTTTCTTCCACTCTATCCCCTGTCTCCTTTTAGAGCTAACTTTAAAAACTTTTTTTTTTTCATTTTGTAAATAACACTTAATTTTTGCAACTGTGCAGAATGGAGACTCTTGGTTTCATCTTGGACCTTCAGGACTTGGGGTTCCTAAGGATTTTTTTTTGGATGTGTGGAATGGGGCAGGTGACCCTGGCTAAGTTCCTCGGGTACCTGTGAGATACCAGGGTGGCGTGAGAGAACAGCAGATACTCCCGTGGGGTTCATTTCTGCACTGCAGAATCCTCCAGGGAGAAGCACTCTCAGGCTTCATCCCTGGTCAGTTGACCCTAAACCAGCCCCTGGAGGCTGGGCTCTGGGCATCAGAGTGCTCCTAACACCCCTCTCCAGGTGATGCTACCGTGCAGTTAGGGTGAAGACCACTGATCGCAAGAGGACTTAACATATGTCTAGAATCTCGATGGTATTTCCCCAGACTTACTGCTTTTCCTCCTTATCTCTGACCTTTCTCAACTCTGCCTGTGTCACCTGTGTCACCTGTGCCTACGTATCTAAGAGTGAACTGCCTGTCCGTCTTTTCCCCACAGACTTCCTCTTTTCTGCTTAGGTGTGTCACTCAAGCATTTCCTCTTTGCCTGGTAGCTTGTTTCTGTTTCCTATGTTTTATTTTTTTTCTTATGAATTGTTGTGACAGAATTGGGCGAGAAACATTTCAAGTTAATGGGGGGAGCACGGTGGAGGAACTGTGCCCACTGGGAAAGGTCTGGCATCCAGCCGTGTAGTACGTTAGCCTGAGAGGCTGGGGGCGGGGCTTACACGTCAGGTGGCTGAAGGAGGCTGGATACCAAGTATTCCATTAAGGAATATCTGCCTCAGGGACTCTGACCGAGCCTTGCACCCTGGGGCTTGTGGTACTGTTACAGAAGCCCTGGGCTGCTCCAATTGAAAGCAAACCCACGGGCTCTTTAGTCAGGGGCCCGATTGCCCGCCGCCAGAATTATAACTCTCAATACCAGAGTTTGGTGAAAAGAAAAAGAATTATTTATTTAACAGTTATATAGATTTAGTTATTTGCGGATTTCTGTTGTTAAGTCTTATGTTCTTTAAAACACCCATAAACACATATCCTTGCCTTCCCCCTACCAAACCAGGCTAGTTTTAGAGAAGTCAGAGAAACCCTTTCCCTACTTCCCAAACACAGTTCAGCTTTACTAGTAGCTGCCAATCATTCAATCCTGATGGGGGAGACCTCGTCTGTGTTATGGGGTCCACCAGCTTTTAATCCAGAACCTCGTGGATTCTCAGCCTCCTTGGAAACTGCATAGTTAGTCCTTTTGTAATCCGCACAGTCAGCCTCAGCCTCAGTCAAATCCACACAGTCAGCCTCAACCTTAGTCAAATCCGCACAGTCAGCCTGGCTAAAATGTCTGCCGCTTATTTTTAAATCCCTGACTACGTCCTCTGACGCAGCGGGTGCGGTGACCAGTTCTGACCATTCACAGAACCTCACGCAGGCTCTGTGTGCTTTCTCCATACCATCCCCTGGTCCAAGCCCCCTCCCATCTACCTGAGGCTTTGGATGCATTAAAGCCATTTTGCATAAAAAAAAAAGACACTAAGTGGAGGCATTCTAAAAGCTGCTTCCTTCTCCCCATCCCCCAGCCGCAAACTCTGGGGTTTTTTGGAACACCCCGGTTTCTGTAACAGTTTCATATTGGGCTCTTTTAAAAATGCCTTAATGGCTTCACAGTTGAGAATTCTTGTAAAGGAATGAGGACTGCATTCCAGCTGGTTTGTGGGAAGAATCTTAACCAGGTCATAGATTCGTCTAGAAGAGGAAGGGATTGCATGAGTAACTTTTGTCCTTGTTCCTGCTGTCCAGAAAGTTAAAAAAAACAAAAATTTCCCCTCGTTTCATTGAGAAATAATTCAGAAATGATTATTGCAATAAGTTCAGCTAACATCTTTTCATATAGATACAATAAAAACAAAAGAAAGAAAAAAAGGAAAAAAATATTCTTGTTGCTATGAGAACTCTGAGGATCTGTCCTCTTAACTTTCCTAGCCATTTCATACAGCAGCATTAGCTGTAATCATTCAGAAGGTTTTAATTTGGTTATTTTCAAGCTTTATAATGCGTATTTTCCCTGTTTTGTTTCTTACTTGTTGAGGATTAAGATTAAGAGTGGACAGATGAGTGGGCAAGTGTGGACCATGACTTGGCATTACTCACAAGTGACCTTATTTGCCTGACTGGATGGTTGAATTCCATCTCTCAGCAGAAGGATCAGGAGGCTTACACGTAGTGACCTGCCTCGTACTGCTCTGGGTTTGTTGCATTTGTCAGTATTCTCTGATCAGTGACCACATTCTTAACATTCTTTTGTAATTATACCCATTTCAGGCTCAAGTGGGAGCTGAGTAACAGGCAACACAGACTCCCAGAGGCAGTCCTAATTTTCATGAAAGTTCGGGATGGCAGGTGTTACCTCTGGGCTTCTGGGGGACAGTCCCAGGCTTGCATGCTGCAGGCCTGGGCTGCCCTTGGCTAGACAGGGGTAGGGACTGCCCGTGTGTACAGTATGACATTCTTTTCTTCATAAGCTTCTGGCTTTTCATCTCAGTAAACTCTTATTAAAGGCTGTTTTACGACCCCGTGCATTAGGATTCTTCCGTAAAATATTAGTGCCTCTTGGGGTGAATGAGAGGGCATGCTGGGAATGTAACAGTGAGACTTTGTGTTCTTGAGATGCGATCATCTTAGTCATAATTCTTCAACTAAACAATGTTCCCTTCTGTCTATATAGCAGATGAAAACTTCCACGCGCACTTGGAAGGTGAAACCCGCGAACATGTGTGTGTGTGTGCATGTGGCAGGACAGTGGGGTTGGGGACTAAAGTCTCATCCGTTTGTGGGATGGGGACAGCTTCCTATAAATAGCCTGATAGGGCACTATGAGTCGGTTGAGAAGAAAATGTGTGTTAGTTTTGTTTCTGTTTAGTTTATTGGACTCTCCCTCCCTTTTGCGCATGGGCTCCGCACTTGGGCCGGGAAGGGAAGAGCTGTCCAAGGCACCCCTGTCAGCTGTTTTCATGTCTCTGTTAATAAGGAGGGGCTGCTCAAAACGTAATACTTGTTTCCAGATCAGGTTCTTGAAAGATTTCCCAACTTTTGGCATTTTGTCTTTGGAGAAGTCTGCGGAGGAAATGATGTCGAGGGCCTGTGGGTTTACTTTTGATGACATGGATTTGCATCGAGTGTTTGATTTTCTTTGATGGAGGAGAAGTGTACCTTCCAAGGGAGGAAGTATTGATAGTTTGTGGGGAGGAGCTCCCATTTGTCAGGGAGGGGCAAGTTTTGCTGTTTCTTTGCCTTCAATCTTGGGGAAGAAAAGTACTTTCCCTAAATCTTATGCAGGCTGTAAGCCCAATGACTTCCAACTCGTTGGTGTCGGATTATCACTGTTGTCTTGGGGAGCAGGTGGTTGTTAATGTTTTCAAAACCAGCACCTGCAATACATGGCTGATGGAGAAGCACTGATCGCGTTATTTTTTTAGCTTGGCTTTCACCGTGTTTAATTTTTAACTCCAAGGAGGCCATAATTTGGGGCACATCCCAGTTTCTAGAGTCTAGAGGCACATTAAAGCAACAGCCCGTGGGGCTGATGGCCTGGGAACCCCCCTAGCCTGGTTCCTTTAATACTTTAATAAAACTTGCTTTTTAAATATTCCAACAGCAGCTGGACTTCATTCTCTTGATTTACCAGCACGTTGAATTTGGGTGGGGGAAGATTGATCTGTATTTGTGCCAATATCTCAGTTGACAAAGGCTCTTGGAACAGGAGGTGGCAAGAGTGAGCCTCTTGTAAATGGACCAGTCTTGGCTCTCTTTTGGGCTGGGACCCCGAGAGCACAGAGGAAACGGGCTGTCCCCATGTAAGCAACATCCTTTCCCTTCTTTTTGTCACTTTTGTTCCTTATTCATCTTGGGTCATGGCTCATGGGACATTTGCCAATGCATTCTAAAGCACTGGTTGTGATATTTATTGAGCACCTACAGGGTACCAAGCACAATATACTAAAGCTTTATTGTCTTTGAACTTCTAAGTTTGGCTTCAGGTTGAGACTGCGATCTGCTTGTCATAAACAAGAAAGTAGCTTTCTTTTAGAGTTGCGATGGATGTAGCCTTTTTTATATGCTAATAATAAAAGTCGAGCTGCCTTAAGAGAAATGGCTATAGAAAAAGAAGATCAAAACTATGAACATTAAAATGACAGCAAACTCATAACTATCAACAAGTGAATCTAAAAAATAGAAACAAAATTCTACCAAGCAAACCAGAATAGGAACAGAATCATAGGTGTGGGGATGATTTGGAGGGTTATCAGCTGGGAGGAGGAAGGGGGAGAAATGGGGAAATGGTGCAGGGATTAAGCATAATTGGTTGGTACAAATAGGGGAAGTTAAGAATAATATAGGAAAGGGTGAAGGCAAAGAACTTACATGTATGACTCTTGGACATGAACTAAGTGGGGAAGGATCGCTGGAGAGAAGGTGGGTACTGGCCAGAGGGGAGCAAAGGGAAAAAAAATTGGAACTACTGTAACAACATAATCAATAAAATATATTAAAAAAAAAAAAAAAGAAAAACACCCTTCTATGGCTTGTGTTTATAATTAAGATCCCCCGCCCCCTTTTCTTTCCTTTTAGGAAGGCACCAAAGTAATCCAGCCCTTACTTTTGGGGAAAATTATTAATTATTTTGAAAAGTACGATCCCACCGATTCTGCGGCTCTGCGGGAGGCCTACGTCTACGCGGCGGTGCTGACCTCCTGCACGCTGCTGCTCGCCCTCCTGCACCACCTGTACTTCTACAACGTTCAGCGCGCCGGCATGAAGCTGAGGATAGCCATGTGCCATATGATTTATCGGAAGGTGAGTGACACATGACTTCGAACTGGGCACCTCCCCCGAAGCACCAGAAGCATTTGGGGAAAGTTCAACAGAACCTAAACATTTTGTAAATAGAACTGTTTAAACTGTACTTAGAGAAACTTGATAGAATGTTTGCATCAGGCTTTTTTTTTTGGTGGTGTTTTAAAGCAAACTTTGCCTAGAGAGAGTGAGTTTTCTATTGAGGTCAAGTCAGGGCTGCCTTGGATTGCATGTGGCCCCAGGCTGTTGCAAAATACTGTATTTGTAAAGGAATCTAATAAAAAAAAAGTGTCAGGGTGATTTAGACATGAAAAGTTTTCACTGTTTTTATCCCTAAATCCCATGGTTGTAATTATGGAAAGTTTATTGTTGTTCATTAAAACCTTCATTTACATCAAAGTTGTATTTAAAAGTGACCATCAGTGAAACTGGATCTATAAAATGAAATCGAGGACAAAAGTTATATTGAATACTTGAGAAAGGGAATGATGATATTTTATAAAATGAACCATTTAATTATGTTCAACGTAATTTTGTTAACTAAAAAAAAGTATAAAGGAAAGCCAAATATAGACTCACTCATTGTATTCTATAGTTATGGTTGTTTTTAATAGTATTAAAAAATTGGATGCTTGATATAAAACTTTAAATTTTATATTGTTTTAGCAATTTTGGCAAGAAAGAATGATTTCATCTATTTTTATGTAGCTTATTATATACACCATTTTCTTTTCCTTCAGGGTGCAGGATAGCAGTTTTAGTGACAAGACCCTATTTGATGTGTTCAGTGTTTTTGTATTGAGAAATGCCATGAAATTATTCCGTTATTTACCCTGATTTTAACTTTTATAAAAGGAGGGAGGATTTCAAGTGTCTTTACAAAGGAGTTGCCGCAGATACACCAGTGTCAGGAGCTGAAGCACTCTTTTTTTTTTTTTTTCTATATAGAATTTTTTTTTGTTTTTCAATTACAGTTGTCCCATTTTTTCCCTCATTGCTCCCCACCACCCAGCCCACCCCCTCTCCCACAATTATATCCCTCCCCGTTGTCCACGTCCATGAGTCCTTCATACACGTTCCTTGACTAGACCCTTCCCTTACTTATCCCCCTTCTCTCCCTCCCCCCTCCCCCCTAATAACTGTTATTCTGTTCCTTGTTCTATTTAGTTCATTTGTTGAAGTGCTCTTTATAAACTTGATCCTAGAGATCTGTTTGCCCTGGAATGTTTGCTTTAATGCAATAAAAACGAATATAAAAACAAAGCAAGAAGCCCCAATGTAACAGTATCATATACTGTTTGTTAAGAGTAGATCTTAACTGTTCTAACCTTGACCACCCTCTGCCAGAGGCAACTATGTAAGGCGATGGATATGGTAATTAGTTTGACTTTAGTAATCATTTCCCAGTGAGTGTGTGTGTGTATATACACACACACACACACACACACACATATATATATATATATATGTCAGACCATCATGTTGTATTATCTTAAATATACACAATTTTTATTAAAAAACATAACATCGTTATTGAAAGATAAAACCTGACATAATATAAGTATTGCTTTTGATACCTAGTTGTTGCTTATCTAGAGCTTCAATTTCTTGTGATACTTTTCTTGCACAGCGCAAGGTGTGCAGAATGGTAGTCACCTTGGCATTGTGTGAATCCTGGAGGCCTGACATCTCATTGTCTGTGAGTCAGGAGGTCTTCTTTGTCCTGGTCATCGTCATCATCATCATCATCATCATCTTTGTTAATTCTGTCGCACTCCGTTCTGCCAGTTAGGAGAGTACACAGATTTCTCCATAAATTATCTAGATTTTGTCTCTCCAGATCATGTTTAGCGCTCCCCACCCCCACCCCCTCAAATAAATAGGAAATTTTACTAGCACTCCACTCTGACAACGTCAGACGCTGAAGCCAGGTTGGAGGTGACAGTTCACACAAAGCTCCGTGCAGCACAAGTGTTATTGTCCACCTGTTTTTCTTCCTCTGAGCGCCTCCTTTGGGAAATCCAATCTGACTGAGCACAGGCAAACATCTCCCACGGGGATTAATTTGCCGGCTCGATTAGCCTGGAAGAATTGACCCTTTATGAAGTCAAGGATTGCTTGGGTTAAACCGTATGCATAACCTGAAATTCCAGAAACATGGGAAAGACAGATTTCCTCATGTACCGCCTTGTATCTAGAATCCTGCTGAGGTTAAAAAATGAGCTACTTTTTCCTCCCAGGTGGGCTGATTCCTTAGGGCCAAAGCTGATGTTCAGGCCTCACTGCCTGATCTCCTGCCCTGGGAGAAAATCGGGGTGGTGTGGGTAAATGCGATAGCCATTAAATTCATAGTCGGAGTTTGTAATATAAATGACTTTGTGAATGACTTTGTGGGCTGTGGCACCTATAAAAATGACTTGTCATTTGTTTACCTTTGCACAGCTTTGGTAAAATTACTTTTGGCCTTTGAACATTGATTTTTTTTAAAAAAAAGTTGTGGTATAATGTCCCTAATATAAAATTTACCATTTTAACTCTTTTTAAGTGTACCGTTCAGTAGCATTGAGGACATTCACATTGTTGGGCAGCCATTACCACTGTTGACCACCAGAACGTTTCCATCGTCCCAGACTGAAACTCTGTGCCCAGTAAACACCAGCTCCCCAATCCCCTCTCACCCCTGCCATTGCCATTCTCCTTCCTGGCTTTATGTAATTTGTCTGCTCTAGGTACCTAACATAAGTGGGATCATACATTATTTGTCATTTTGTCATGTAACATAATGTCTTCAAGGCTCAACCATGGTGTAGCGTGTGTCAGAATTGAACTCCGTGTTTTGTTTTTTTTTTTTAAAGATTTTATTTATTTATTTTTAGAGAGAGGGAAAGGAAGGGAGAAAGAGAGGGAGAGAAACACCCATGTGTGGTAGCCTCTAGTGTGCCCCCACCTGGGGACCTGGTCTGCAACCCAGGCATGTGCCCTGACTGAGAATCGAACCAGCGACCCTTTGGTTCACAGGCCGACGCTCAGCGCACTGAGCCACACCAGCCAGGGCTTGAACTCCTTTTTTAAGGCTGCATAATAGTCCATTTTAGGCATATACCACGTGTTGCTGGTCCATTCATTCATCTGGCAGAGGGCACGGGGGTTGTTTCCACCTTTTGGCTGTAGTGAATAATGCTGCTGCGAATGCGAGTGCAAAATATGTTTCCAAGTCCATGCTTCCATTTCTTCTGGGTGCACTCCCAGAAGTGGAATTGTTGAACTGTGTGGTCATACGATGTTTAATTTTCTGAGGCACTGCCACACCGTCCTCCATTGTGACGACATCCCTTTCCATTGGTCCTTGCTCCTTTGAGTTTTCTGTGTGAGTTGAGGACTCAGTGGAGCGAAGTTTTGATGACGTATGACCTTCTGTTTGGATCCGTGCCTCCGGTGGGTGGTCTTTGGGAACAGTTCGTGGTGGTCTGTTCAGGTTCCTCCAGTCTTTAGGGCATTTTCCAGAACATTTTACCAAATAAAGGGATTGTGCAATGCAAGCTGTATATATATTTTGTTTTTGTAAAGTCAACAGATTTCCACTAAGAAAACAAGTTTCATGCCTGGGTTGCGGGCCAGGTCCCCATTCGGTGGCACATGAGAGGCAACGACACAGTGATGCTTCTCTCTCTCTCTTCCTCCCTTCCCCTCTCTCTAAAAACGAATAAATACAATTAAAAAAAAAAAAAGAAAAGTGTTTTAAATGTTGTATTTGCTGATTGTAAAATGTCCCCAGCAGTCACTGGTGGTGTTGCCAGCATGGCGCGCTGTCACGTCTGCAGCGGGAGCAGTGGCTGACTTCCTGTCTTTGTTCTTCCCTGGACACAGGCGAAGAAAGACCTGCCCAGCTTCCCATCTCAAAGGGCGACTTCCCCAGCTTAGAACCAGGAGGTGGGGCAGGATGACAGTCTCAATAACCAGGATGCTCTCGTCCTATTTCACAGAGATTTTTTTTTTTTTTTCATCATAAAATGCATACTGTACAGAGATTTTCCCTTAAGATCTTGAGCCTAATCGGCCCTTAAGTTTCCTGACTTTGTGTCCAGATGGGAGAACTCGGGTGGTTGCCGCGGCGGATCCGGGCGACAGGCAGGCTTGTTCTGAGTTCTCGGTGAAGCCAGAGCTGACAGTCGGTCACCTGAGCTCCCGGACACTGTTCGCTGCTCCGTGTTCCCCGGGGCAGATTGCCTGCCTCGCAGAAATGCATCAGTGGGGCCAGACTTCTTTTTCTGGATGAAACCTTGCCTTCACTCTCTTTAGAGTAACCTAAAGGATAGTTTGTGGGAGAGTATCTGTTTTTTCAATTTCTAAGATGAGCCGATTCTGTGCCAACGCCCTGGTTTCCTTTACGCTTCTTGCGGACCTGCCTTATGAGAACTTAGGGTCCCTCCTCGTCCATTCCCAGCTGCTGTTGAACAAGATGACGCCCTGTCCCCCTGTTGCAGCTGTCCTGCTGTCAATGGATGTCATTTCCACGGTCTCTTCAGTGACTGTTTTCTGCCTCTTTGTGCTTTTTGGGGAGGGTGTGTGTGTGATTTTGCTGTTTAGAACAGTCTCATGCAGAGAGCTCCGGAACTGTCTAGTATTTCTAAGCACAAGAAGACTGACATGCCTTCTGGAGAAAATACCTGTGTGAGATAAGCTTGGCTCAGGTGTGAGTTATCTGATGTGCTTTTGGCCACGAGTTCAGAGTTACGAACCAGCAATAGATCTTAAATGTTGTCTGGTAGTAGAAACAAGGTTATGCATGTATTGATCGGTTGATGAAGATGTTGTCACCAAAGGCTGGCAGAATCCTAACCCTGTTATTTGCTCTAGGAGCAATTAATATTCACTAATCAGGTTCACAGTGACTTCATAGGACATAACTATTGTGAATACTGAGACTCGACTACTGGTATTTATCCAATACTTTCTATAGATCAATAATCTATTTAGAGAAATAGTTTTACTCACCCTAGGTAAGTGTATTTTTAATTATTTAAGTGATGTACTGACGTTCCCCAACTTAATGATGGTTCAGTTTAATGATTTTTTGACTTTGTGATGGTTTGGAAGCCACATGACTTCAGTAGAAAACGTACATTGCGTTTTGAATTGTGATCTTTCCCTGGGGCAGCGGCACGCTGTACAGTACTCTCTGGGGGGTGGGGGGGGTGGACAGTGGCCGCGTGCACAGCTCCCGTTCCGCCACGCTGTCACCACAGCGAACAGCCAGTGCTCTGCAGTGTCCTGTGTCGCCAGCATGTGTTGGGCATTGCGTTCTGCGTTTTCTCATTATATCACGTCTGCAAAATGCCCATCTGTGTCTCCTGCTTCTGGTGAGAAGAGGAAGGCAATTCCTTTGAAGTGAGCCTCCATGATTGTCCATCTGCAGGCTCGTGGAAATGTTCTGAGCACATTGAAGGGAGGCTACACGAAGCAGCGATGTTCGGTGGCTTAGGTGTATTAAATACACTTTTGACTTATAATATTTTCAACTTAACCATGGGGTTATTAGGACATAACCCCACGGGCCGTTGAGGAGCGTCTGCAGTTCTAATTTTAGAATAGTGTATTTTGGAGGAAAATGCATGCTCCTGTGTCTGCGCCATTTATAATAGATTTCATATTTTTAGATACTCTTCGTCTTTCTGGGTGAAGGGCTCTTCCCCGTTCCTTTAAGCCTTTCTCTTCAGATCTGTCTTCTCTTGACCCGGCTTGCCGACTTCTGCTGAGCAAGGACTGCAGCCTTCTGCAGTAAAATGGAGCCTGAATTTAAAAAGTCTCTGCACTGGAGTGTGGCCATTGTGAACTAGTGTAGCAATGCTTCGTACGCTGTTTAACACTTTAAAAGCTTTCTTTGAAACACATTTTCTTTTCCCAGCACATTTCTGTTTGACTTCCGAGATGAGCTTGAATGGGGGCAGTGTAGTGCCTGCCTGAAGGGGCAGTTTGTCAGTGCTCTGCTTGGCTAGGGAAGAGCCGAGGGGGGCCTTTGGGTGCAGGTTTAGTTGTTCATAGGGGTATAAAGTAGTATCTCCTAATGGTTTTGATTTTTATTTCATCGATGAACTAATGATGTGGTGGTGGGGGGCTGGGGGGCAAAATCAGCCCAGTGAGAATCACTGCCTTAGAGAATGGTCTTTGATTCTAAGACATGGTCTCTTGGGGGTGTCTCAACTTTACACCCCAGGCTTCTTAATGATGTATTAAGGTTTCTCCACTCTGGCTATTCAAGAATTCAGTGTACCATGTCTGCTTAACCTTCAGTCACCGTGTTCTGCTTGCTGCCCGGTGGCACCCTCTGTCTGGTCAGGCTTAGGCAGCCTTGACCTTGGCCTTTGGAGCTCCTGCCTCAGCTAAGGCCTTGCAGCAGGTACTCCCGGCCCCCGCCAAGACTCCTTTTCTGTACCCCTGTCTGATAGCTTCGCTTCCAAGCTGCCGGCCGCTGCAGCTGACTCCAGCGTCTGACCTCTGCTGCCTCCGCTCGGGCCGCGGTGCTTTGCGGCCTCCAGCTCCCTGCCAGCCCTGGAAGGTGGTCTCCTGGCAGAGAACGGGGGCTGTGGTGGCGGTCACTGGTGCGTGTGCCTTGCACTGCCTGCTATCGGATGCCGAAAACCATCATTTTATCCAGTGAGGTCGTTGCTTATGGCAGAGGTTGTGGAGGGGCTGGTGGTCTGTCTGTTTCTCAGCCGTGTATGGGAGCCCAGAACCTTCCTGCTTCCCTCCGCTGGGTGTTTTTGGACAGCACTCGCCGAGGGCACACCTGTTCCCTTCCTTGTCGCACAGATCAAGGACGAGGGCAGGTACCAGGCTGAGGTTCACCAGCTTTTGTGATGAGTCATCTCTGTGCTGGTGCAAAACCCAGAATCTGGGTCTAATCCCAGACCTGCTCCTCAGAGTGTCTGAGGAAGAGGCCTCGGAATCTGCATATGTGACCTGTTCCCTGCGGGGGATCCTTATCACCAGGACAGCAGAGGAAGCAGTGTAGGAAATGGGGAAGGGGAACCACAGGCCGGGGCAGCCTGAATACCTGCACCACTTTTCCTGGGATGTATGCCAAAATCATGATGGACATTAAAAAAAAAAAAAAATTCTGATTAGTTTAATTAAAAAAACTGTTTTCCTTTTTCATCTGAAAATGTTTTTGTTTCTCCTTTGTTCTTTTAAGATTTCTCTAGGTTAAGAATTTTTGAGTAGTAGTGATTTTCTTTCTGGCCTTCGAAGGTAATAGTTTTGTTTTTTCAATTAACACGTTTTTAATTTTAAATTGTGGTTAAATACACATAATATAAAGTTGACCACGTTTGCCCTTTCAGAGGGTACAGTTGGGCGGCATTCAGTACATTCACATCATTGGGCAGACACCACCATCCATCTGCAGAACTGTGTTCCTCTTGGGAAACTGAAACTGTCCCCATTAAAGCATCGGTCCCCATCCCCCTGTCCCAGCACGCTTCATCACGCCTGCTGCCTCTGAACTTGCCTGTGCTGGGCACCTCACGGAAGCGCGATCGTACAGAACTTAGCTCCCGGTGACTGGTTTATTTCACTTGGTCTAACGTGCCAAGGTTAATTTAATTTTTCAGACAGGTACGGGCCATCCATTTGCGCAGTATTCTTTGAAAAAGTCATCTTTCACCCTGACCCTCAACGGTGGCGATGAACTTTTTGGTTGGTTGTGAGGAAAAAGAAGGCATCTCAAAGAGGGCGCGACCCTGCTGTGGGCCAGCTGCTCGGTCTTGGTTGTTTTCCAGTCCCCATCCCCTCCCTCTGGGACCCACCAGCCGACATTTTCTTTCCTTCTTCTTTTCTTTTTTCCTTCAGCTTCCAGTCTCGTTTATTTTTCCGAGCATCTGGATACAGTTCACTGTAGCAAACAGTGCTCAGCACTCCTTCTCATTTTAGATTCTTTAAACGACCTCAGTATCGCGAGCATGACTTCACAGTCCAGTAAAACCAGAAAACTAAACTTTCACTTCCCAACAAAGGGACTCACTATTCATGGAACTACCACATTTTATAGGCAACGCGCGGACTTCAATAGAATAGAACTCGGCCTTTCTAAACGAGCTTTCACAGAAACAAAGTCACTTTTTCTTTCTTCAGTGTCTCTGCGTCTTAACATCGGCTGGGGCCCAGCTGGTTTTGTTCGCTCCAGTGGGTAGGAGAATGTGGGACTTACCCCAAATGGAATTCGGTAAAGGAGGGGACAGGTCATGTGATGGGAGGTATTTTCCTCATTGTTCTGTGCACTTTCCTCCTGATTTCTTCGTATATACTGATGATAGAAATTAAGGCATCGCTGCTTTGGGTGAGGTTGATGGCTGTGAATGCATCAGTATTTAGACCACATGCCCTTCCCTGCACACTTTGTTCTCCTGCACACGTCTCCATTTTCTGAGTGCCTCAGACATGGTCTTTGAAAGGCAGCGAGTAATGCAACTCATTACTTGAGGTTTGCTGCATTCCCAGCCTCCTCCAGTTTAGCACTTTGATAACTATAAAACCTCAGGGAAAAGAGAACTCCCATTGGTAAAATACTCTCGTTTTGACTAGTCCTCAGTAAATTATGTACAGAGGGTGAGTTTGTAGAGGGCATATTGGTTCCCTCTGGTACCCCTTGGTCTGCGGGGAGGAACGTGGTAAGCAAAATAATTAGAAACTTCTTCATAGACAAACTAGTTCTGCATAGTTGCTACAGAAGACTAGCACGTGGCCTCACCTGTACATTCTAATGACAAAGCATGTCATTTTTGAGATGATAGATTATAACCACCTTTTTTGTTTTTTAAATAACAGAAATACATGATCAAAGTGTATTTTTTTTTTTTTAAAGTTGTTAGAAGTTTGTTTTTCTTCCCCTTCTGTTGGGGGCACCCTTTGTTTATTTTCTTTCCCTCACGTGGGGTCTTCCACACTCTTGTCTTTCCTTCTTCCTGTTGCCCCACCCCCATGCCTTTGCCACAGCTGGTCTGAGTCACTCATTTCTCTGTCCCCCTCTTCTGCTGGGTAGACCAGTCCGACAGGGCCTGTCTTTCAAGCGAAGAAATTGGTGCCAGTAGGGTCTGTGTGTGAGGGGTCTCTCATTATCTGGGGACATGGTCTCACTCTGAACATACTAATCTAGTTGCCTTACGTATTCTTTGCATAGGTACTAGCAGACGCAGTTAATGAGGTGGTCCTCATTCTCCTGAAACAACACACGTTGATTGACTACCTCCTCACTCCCCGGGGCACCTATTTTCAGTGCAATGCTTAGATTTTCTGACATGTTCCCAAGGCCCTGGGGGCACATCAGCACCCTCCCCCACTCCCCACCTCTCCCCCAAGTGGAGGGTAGTGTTTTCCATGTAGCATGGCTGCCAGCAGAGTGTGGGACACTGCAGAGCAGTCTCCGCACTGGGGGCCTGGTCAGGGCCTATGCGCCCGCAGGTTCCCAGGGCATTGGGAAGCCAGCCTCAGGGACTGGCGGCCCTCGGAGGTGATGAGGCCCAAGAATGTGGAGCAACTCTCTCTGATGAATTCAGGTCCTCAGTCTGACCTCAGAGCCAGTGTCATAGACCCCCGCCGTCCACGTGGTTCTTGGGGTACACGTAATCCTCTCATGTTTGGAGGCTCACTTGTCAATTCTGAATGCATCTTTCTGGCCTTGAGACTTCAGTAGGTCATCGTGGTATAAGGGGAAAAGGTGGACAATGGCGTTAAAAGGAAGCTCATGGTACCCCCAGTACGTAAATGCCAAGTCCGTCAAAACTTGCAGAGAGCTTTCTGCATGGGTATGCTAGTCTGGAAAATCGGGGTGGGGGGTGGGGAGCAGTGGAGCTGCCAACGTACAGAGAGCCGCAGGTGGCTTATGCTGCATGTACTTCGGTGTTTGTGTCCTCGAACCTCTTTTCTGTGGACTCATAGAGGGGATCTGATTAACTTTAGGGAGTTGTCACCCATCATGTTCTTAGGGACCAGGACGTTAGGCAACCCGAGGGCCCTTCCCTCAAAAACGGGTTTTAATGGCTCTAGATTACTCAGTCCTGAACACAGGTGTGGCAGCGTTGCTAGGCAACTGTGGGCAACAATGCTGGGGCAATCCAGGTACTTTTCTGCTTCAGGTGAGCTGGGCATACTCAGCAAGGCTGCTGGCTGCAGCACTGCCCCGTGGGTCCTGGAAACCACCTTATTTGACAGATGGCTCTGGGATAGAGCCAGGAATCAGGAAGTAAGCCAGAACCACACAAGAGGTGACGCAGACACTTGTCCCTTAGGCTCTCCCTCCGAGCCTCTTCATTTGGACTTTTCTTAGGTTTTCCTGGATATGAGGAAGCACCACCCTAGTGCAGAGGCAGTGCAATGATGGCGAGAGACAGTCTGAGGACCTGATGGTAGTGGGTATCAATGAGACAGTCTTTCCAAGGGACAGCCTGAGAACAGAGGACAGTGTGGGTGTTTAACATAATGCAGCACCCAGAGGCATGGCCGTCCGGGTCACTCTGGGACGAGCGGCCACACACGGAGGGTCCTTGCATTGGGTGCCACCTCAGTGACAAGGAATGTGCATCGCAAAGACGATGCTCCATCATTTGTGTCTTCCGTCCTGAAGAGTGGATTCTTAGAGGGATAATGCATCTTACTAGTGTGGAAAACCTTCTACGGAAAGACCGTTCATTTTTGCTCCCGTTCCTTTGGGGGTGGTTTGTTCCCCCACCCCACGGCGCCACTCAGTCGAAACCTTCCCCCGTTCCCTGTGCTGATGTGCTTACCGCCCAGGTCACACGTGAATTACATGTGCTTGTAATGAGCTCGTCCCATTGGTGCCTCATACGCAGTAGACAGCAAATATGTGTCATTTCACACTTAAAAAAAAAAATTCTCACGCGAGGACATGCACATTGATTTTTACAGAGAGGAGAAGGGAGGGAGAGAGAGAGGGAGAGAGAATTATCGATGTGAGAGAGAAACATCGATCGGCTGCGCTGACTGCGCAGGGAACCCGCAACCCAGGCATGTGCCCTGACCGGGAACCAAACCTGCAACCTCTCGCTTACAGGACGAGGCTCCAGCCAACGGAGCCACACTGGCCAGGGTGTCATTCTGCTCTCGTAGGAAACCTGTGATCCAGGCGGGGTGAGGGGTCCTTTCCACTCACAGAACGAGGAAACTGAGACCTGAAGTGTTGAAATGATGTCCCTCTCAGAATTAGTGACGGATTCCAGACGTACAGTCCAAGTCCTCTAAGTGTTTTCCTGAGCAGCTTCTCCACCCTCATCTAATCTGGCTCAAAATTACTTTCGTTGGCCTCTAAGTATAGACTTCTTTTTAAATACTGGGCCTGTCCGTGTTTATTAAAAAAAATGAAGTGGAGGGTTTTGCTCCATGTCCTGCCACTCCTTTGCTACCACCTCAGTGGGGAGTAGAAGGCTAACCCAGGTTTTTTGGAGCCTGGCTGTCGTGGGACACCCTGCTAGCCTGGATGTCACACAAGACCCCACGAAAATGTGCTCCGATTGGCTGTTTTCTTAAGTGCAGCTTGGTGTCAGCACTGGGATCTAACTCTCTTTCCCTCTCTTATCTTCAGGCACTTCGCCTTAGTAACGTGGCCATGGGCAAGACGACCACAGGCCAGATCGTCAACCTGCTGTCCAATGATGTGAACAAGTTTGATCAGGTGAGCCCCGCCCAGCGGTGCTGTTTCAGTCCCCACCTTTCTTACAGCGGTTTACCTTGTTGGAATGTCAGGTGCTAGCTTTTGACGCAGGCCAGGATTCTGTTGAGGACTTAGGCGGGTTTTTTTTTTTTTTTAAATTTAACTCCTTTCTTCTGGGTGCCACTTCGATATGGCATGTGTTGTTGGGTAGGTGAGCGTTTTGTTTTTCTGATGTTGCCCACAACATAATTTTGTCGTAAGTAGGCAGGCAGCTGCGTTCTTGCCCAGCTTGGTCAGTGGTCCTAGTAGCCTTCCTGGAGTGGTTCTGCTTAGCGCGCTGTGCTGGGATTGCTGGCCGAGCGGTCTTTCTCCCCATCTAGATGATGGACTTCTGGTGGGCGGGGATTATTTTTTTCCCTGAGTCCTGTACAGTGCCTGCTGTGTAGGAAGCCCTTGAGAAGTAATGGCAAGGGCTGGTCCCTCCCCAGAAACAGCCTGCTCTCTAACCCTGCCCACCCCGCGTTTCCAGCTTCCTTGTGAATATATCCCATTATCCAGGCATCGTAGCTGCTGGTCAGATCTGCAGGTCACCAGGCCCCTTCTCTTTTAATCATTCATTTCCCGACAGTGAACTCAGGTTCCTACTCAGTTGCCCTGAAGGAGCCGCAACCTATCAGGGAGATAATTACATAAGTAGTTGCTGGAGGGTTAGGTGGCATAAGATAGCCTTTCCTGGGTGTTGGAGAGCCCAGGGCAGGCCGGCCTGAATTTGACAGCAGAGTTTGGGGAAGCCCTGAGCTCATCTGTGGGGAAGACGAAGTGGAGACCTTCCTTCTGATGCTGCTAGTTGGGCTGCCCCATGGTGTCCGGAATGGCAGATAACTTTAAAAAACCCTCTGATGGTTCCCATTTAGGTTCTCCTCTGTTCCGTTCGCGCAGAGCGGATTGGTTCTAGACTGTTTCTTTCACTGCTTTTGTTTTTAACTAGTCCTAAGAAGGCTTTGTCTTTTTCTTCTAAGGTAACGATATTCTTGCATTTCCTATGGGCAGGCCCACTGCAGGCCACCGCAGTGACCGCCCTGCTCTGGATGGAAATCGGAATATCATGTCTGGCCGGAATGGCTGTTCTAATCATTCTTCTGCCTTTGCAAAGCTGCATCGGAAAGTTGTTCTCATCCCTCCGGTAAGAGAAACGTATATGAGCCATGGGTAATGCCGTAATGTGTGTTTGGTAACTGCCTGGTGCTTCTGTTCAGCGACAAAACAAATGCCTTCTCTGACGTCTTTGCCTGTCTTGTAGACACTTCAGGTTAGTGGGTGGGGGCTCCCGCCTTCACCTGAAAGCTCATCTTGACGCAGGAAGGGAGGAGGCATCTGTTGCCCCCCTGCTAGCTGTTTAGGCAGCGTCCGTCACTAAGCAGAGTGTACGTAAGCACCATTTATATGAGTCGAAGTTATTTACACGTTATTAAATAGTAATACATTTAGATAGCTTATGGGTCCGGTTCTAGCTGCCCATACTTTTATTATGCTTGTGTAAGAGCCATTTCCAGTGTGTGTGTTGTTTTTCTAATTCACTGTTTCCGTTTAAGTTATGAGCTCCCTAAGGGCAAGGGCAAGGTTGATCTGAATTATGTATGCCTTCATAACGTTCCACAGTCCTGACAGCGTCTGAAATAGAAAAGTGGCCGGTGATGAAGTAGCCCTGAAGCAGATCCCGGAGGGTTAGACGGGGTTGTCAGGTGGACGGGCACGGGCTGGTCCTAGGACCTTGTGTTCTTGCCTGTATGTCTCTGTCCCTGGTATTTTTCTCTTTCTGGAATACCCTTCTCCCTCTTTGCCCTGGAGAAGTGTCGCTGATTCTCCGAGGCCCGCTCCAGTGCTACCAGAATTCTGAAGCTTCTTTGCTCTTTCCTTTCCCAGTAGAATAAATAGCCCTCTCTTTGTTCCTCCCCAGCAGTTCATTCCTGGTATATTATCGCACAGTCCAAGGTGTTCTTGTGCGATTGGGGGACTTTCTTCCTTCCCTCCCCAACCATGACCTTGAGCGGATGGTTCATATCTGATGCATTGCACATCTTCCTCCGCTGATACTGCATATTCTCCACGTGACTTTTTGAACTGGGATGAATTGCTGAGTTCCTCATTGAAGTCTTTCCCCATGTATATCTTGGGTAGGACCTGCCTTGTATTGTCAGCGCAAAAGAGCCGTGGCGAGTCATGTGCTCCCTGCCTCCACCCGTGGCCTGTGCGGATGAGGGGACCTGGCGTGTGGTTGCCACAGCTCACCTCTCACGTCTGTCCCCTTAGGAGCAAGACCGCAACCTTCACAGACGCCAGGATCAGAACCATGAATGAAGTTATAACTGGCATCAGAATAATAAAAATGTATGCCTGGGAAAAGTCGTTTGCAGACCTCATTGCCAATTTGAGGAGGTAAGCGTTGGTCTCTGTCACACTCTGTCTTCATATTTTTTAAGAAATCGAAAGCTCACTCATTTTTATTCTTCTCTGACCCCCGACTGACTCGGGCTCCACCTCTGAGGTTCCGTATGTGAGCGCCACTCAGCCTGTCTCCACTTGTCCCAGTGCCCCATGTGGGGCCTGTGCAGGCCGCTCCTGGCTAACGTCCTGGTGTCTCACAAGGTTGGGGTTGCTTCTGCCCTTTTCCAACAAGTTCATGTGCTCCTGGAAGGGACAGGCTGCTTCTTTCCATCACCAGAGAGGCGCCGGCACATGGCCTGTGTTCACGAATGGATGTTCAAACCCAGTCTGATTGACCTGGAAGGTGGAAGTGCGGCCTTCGCCCCCGTTTCGTTGGATGAGTGAGGGGTCCTGGAGTGTGCGGTCCCCACGGGGCGCTGGCCCCGGGGTCTGATTGTTCACCATAGAGCAAGCCCACTGCTTAGAATGAGGGGCCACCTGCCAAAGGCACTTGAATTTGTTTCCCAGCTTGGACGTCCATGCTTCTCTTAAAACCTACACCCTCGCTCTTTCCTAGGAAGGAAATTTCCAAGGTTCTGAGAAGCTCCTACCTTAGAGGAATGAATTTGGCGTCGTTTTTCGTGGCCAGCAAAATCATCGTGTTTGTGACCTTTACAGTCTATGTGCTCCGCGGCAACGAGATCACAGCCAGCCGTGTGTTCGTGGCGGTGACGCTCTACGGGGCTGTGAGGTTGACGGTCACGCTCTTCTTCCCCTCGGCCATCGAGAAGGTGTCAGAGGCCATCGTCAGCATCCGGAGAATCAAGGTTTGGTGACAAATGACTTAAAAAAAAAAAAAAAGAGTTTATTTATTTTTAGAGAGAGGGGAAAGGAGGGAGAAAGAGAGGGAGAGAAACATGACGTGTGAGAGAAAGAGCAATCGTTTGCCTCTCTCACGCCCCCAACCGGGGACCTGGCCTGCAACCCAGGCATGTGCCCAGACTGGGAATCGAACTGGCGACCCTTTGTTTGCAGGGTGGCACTCCATCCACTGAGCCACACCAGCCAGGGCAGGAGTTTTGATTTCTTTTTCTTGCCAAAATATAGCCGAACGATATCTGAGGCTTGCAGTTTCTTCCCAGGTAGGGGTGTGCAGTAACATTGAAACCTTGATCTGCTGAAGACTGTGAATTTTCCTGGGGCTGACTCTGTTAAGCTGATTTGTGTCCTGATAAAGGAAGCACTTTGATTTGCGCAGGAAACCTCACTTTTCCCTCAACTATATAGTTTCTGGCAGGCAGGTGGGCCTAGGCATTTACAGGTTGTTCAGCAGTAGTTTTCAGCAAAGACGGGACAGGTGACAGAGACTAAGAGTGTTGAGAAGGGGCTGTTAGCAGCGCACACTGCTTCATGGTGATGCTGAAGTAACTACTGAGGTTTTTTCTTTTTAGATTTTAGACTCTTTTCAGTCCATACGGTTTCTAGAACTCTTTAAATTTTAGTTTTCTTAATTCATCAGAATCACATGGGATTCTTGTTAAAGCGAAATTATCACACCTTGGTGAGATTTGAGTTCACTAGGTTTTAGCTGAAGGCCAAGGCATCTTGAGTCTTCAGGAAATGCCAGTGTGCCTGGAAACAGGACACCTTTGGGAATCATTGCCCTCGTTGTGGATAAAAGCACACAAGTCCAAATGTGCTTAGCAAATATAAAAGACACGAGGATCATGTTAATAAAACTAGTCACTTGAGAGGAAGAACAAACACCTGTCATGGTTGATGCTAGACTTTTGGGGGGCCATGTTGGAATTTATTCATTCATCCAGTCACTTAGCCCACCGTATAACCGGGCACCTACTTTATGCCGGGCGCCGTTCCTAGGTGTCCATATCGCAAGGCAACAAGTGCGCAGAAGTCCTTCCTGCTTGGAATTTATGTAGCATCCAGTGGGGCGGGAGGGTCACAGAGAAGCAAATAATAAAACTCGCCATTGATGTGCATCTGTGTGTCCTTCGTCCTTGGAAGGGAAGGTCTGAGGGGGAGGGGCTACGTCAGAGACACTGGTGTATTGGGTTGGCCAAAAAGTTCGTTATATTTTTTTCATAAAATAGAAGACACATTTTTATTTTCACCAATAACTTTATTGATTTGGATATTTGGAGTCTGTTGGCTGTCTCCCGTTCTTGGCTTCTAGTGGGTAGAGGCCAGCGGTGCTGCTAAACATCTTCCAGTGCATAAGGCAGCCCCACAGCAAAGAATTATTTTGCCAAAATGTCAGTAGTACCACAGAACTTTGCGAACCCCTTTTGACATGCTCCTTCGGTCACAGCACCTTCTCCACACAATGCACAGATCCTTTTTTGCCTTTCAGTTGTGTTTTTACCTTTCTTGAAATAATAAAGCATAATACACTGAAAATGTTGCTCATCTTCCATCTCCAATATGAAAATGGCTACACAAAAATTCACCAATTTTGATAATTTTTTAAAATGCACGCTGAGACGACAGCTGTCACAGTACAATCAAACAAAATGGTTTCAAATGCAGTTAAAGACAGCTAAGCACTACCAGAGCCATTGGAGGGAAGAAACCGGAGTGGAGGCAGCACGCTTTCGGGGGCAGTGCTGGCTCGGTAGGCGGAAGAAGTTACGGGATGGTGCAGTGTGTGAGGGTGGGGGTGGGGAAGGGCGGGCCAGTTGGGGGAGGTAAGAGGCTGATGGTTTGCATTTTCATGGCAACAGTTATGTGACAAAAACTCTTCCTGCACAAGGAGATCCACGTACTTGAGAAACGAAAAACGTCTGAGGGAGCAGAGGAGAGAGTATTGGCCACCCGGGAAGGGGAACATAACAGGGCCCTGTCAACAGCATGAAGACTTTTCGCTTTTCCAAATCTCACTCTGGCTACAGCCTGGGGAACCGCTCTGGGCAGTGGGGGTGCGGATCCAGAGTGAGGCAGGGATACAGATAAAGAGACGTAGGCCGTCCAGGAAGGACGTGGTGTGGTTTGCATTGGGGTAGAAGGGACATGTGGCCAGATCTGAGATCTACTCAGGAGCCAGCTTGAGTTGGGCATGGGGGATGGGAGAAGTTTGGCAGGAGGGGAGGGGTTATGGGCTACTTTGGGTCTTTTTGCTGCAAAATCACCCGGATTCATTGAAATAAGAAATACTTGAAGAAGTCCGGATCTGGGGAGGACCTGAGGTCTGAGATGGCTTTTCAAATACATAGGTATTTGCTTTGAGATGCACTGTCAAGCCCTAAGCCCGGTTCAGTCTCCTGCCCTAAATACCTAACAGAAGTACGAGTAGTCTCCCCTCCTCGGAGAGGGATACTTTCCAAGACCCCAAGAAGATGCACAGTACTGCCCCTGTGTGTGCTGTGCTTTTTCCTACACATACTTGTAATGAGGTTCGATTTATAGAGTAGGCAAGTAAGAGCTTAACAATAATGACGGGCAATAAAATAGAACAATTATACCAATACCTTAGTGTACTGCACTCACCCTGCTAATGTGAGACGGGCCTCGCCTGTGTGATGAGAGGCAGTGAGGTGGATAATGCAGGACAAAGGGGTGATTCAAGTCCTGGGTAGGCGCGAGCGATGCTTAACATGTATGGATGGTTTATTTCTGGAATTTCCCACTTAGTATTTTCCGCCTGCATTTGACTGCAGAGTAACTGAACTGCTGGAAAGTGAAACCTTGGATAAGGAGGGACAAGTGTGTAATGAACTGATCCAGTGTTTACTTTTCTTCCTTCCCCTGCCTGTGACTTAGATGTGTTAGTGCACAATTAGAAGGTGCCTATGGCAGCAGGAAAGCAAGAAAAAGATCTGAATATACTGATAGGTCATCGGAACGAGGCCAGGTTTGACCACAGAATTTAGAAAATGCTGTCTCCTTCTTCTTCTTCTCCTTCTTTTAACATGTTATTTAGTTATTTTTAGAGAGAGGCGAAGGGAGGGAGAAAAAGGGAGAGAAACATCAACATGTGGTTGCCTCTTACATGCCCCCAACTGGGGACGTGGGCCCCAACCTAGGCATGTGCCCTGACTGGGAGTCGAACCGACAACCCTTTGGTTCGCAGACCGGTGCTCAAATCCACTGAGCCACACCAGCCAGGGCTGCAACACTGTCTCCCGCAGGCTGGGACTCAAGAGACTGGGTCATCTTGAGTGACTTGCAGTCAGAGCATGTTTAGAAGAACCTCAACCACAATTTTCAGCCTTTGAGGTGGTGCTGTGATCCATAGCCACCTGGCATACCTACATGTGGGCTTATAGTGTTGTGTTTTCTTTTTTACACATGCTTTTCGGTTTCCTCTTTCATGTACAGAAAAGGAAGCCTTTCTTAGGCGGTGACAGGCTCAAGCAGTTTTATTTTCCTTTTACTGAGGAGAGAAGGCTGATGGTCTTGGCATTGAATGAATCCAATAGGATTATAAAGGATCTTAACTTCAAAGGACTGAAAGTCTTCAGCAGCTTTTACAACCAGTAAAATTCGTCTCTGCTTCAGTTTTTGCCCCCAGCCACTAGGAAGTCAATCTTTTTGGCTCAGTGTAGGCGTCTGACACTCTCCCACATGACCCGTTCTGGGTATGCACTCCCAGGCTGTAAAGGCAGTATAATTTCAGCTTTTTCATCAGCCTGAATGCTAGAGAAAAGTACCCAGCGCTTCTGGCACCTTTACAGGCTGGGAGGTTGTGACTTCTTTCTCCACCCAGACCTCTTTGTGGACAAATGCTTGGTAGATTTACTTCCTCACTTTGTACTTACTTTTTCTTCTTTTTTTAAAAAAAAAGAATATTTATTTTTAGAGAGAGAGGAAGGAGGGAGGAAGAGAGGGAGAGAAACATCGATGTGACGGAGAACCATCAATCAGTTATTTCTCCTACATGCCTGGACCAGGGACCAAACCGGCAACCCAGGCATGTGCCCTGACCAGGAATTGAACCGGCAACCTTTCACTTTGCGGGATGATGCCCAACCCACTGAGCCACACCGGTCAGGGCTGCTTCTTCTTTTTCTTCTTTTTAAAGTGGAAGATTTTTAATGTGCACACACTGACTATTGAATTTTATTTGTTGATCATATACTTAAGCTAAAATCAGAATTTTATTGTGTTGAGGCAAGATTTATAACAAATACTACCTTGGCTTGTTGCATGTTAACTGCGTAAGGCTTTAGTGAGGTATTCAGTGGTCTGACTCATTTGAGCTGACCCTATAGTCTGCTTGTTCCTTTAGCAGGTATCTGTGATTTGCTGACTCTGTGTGAGGCACGATTTGCTGACTCTGTATGAGGCGCAGTCTTCATTGGAGTTGACAGTGTGTTGGTCACGTGTGTAATGACATGGTCTCTACCCTGTACGAGACTTAAAATCCCTGCGGGGATCCCGAGGTGGGGAGGGCTGTGCAGTTGCGGCCCTCCCAATCTGCCTCCTAGTAGGATTAAGGTTTGCGATTGACTCAGAAGGGTGAGTAGAATTAGTACTCAGGGTATCACGGCCGGGGCCACTTTGGGAGTGTGGACTGACGTGCTGACGGGTCACCAAAAGGTTTTCAGTGTGTCGGACATTGTCAGAGGTGTTCTAAGGAGATCAAGAGGGAGTGGCCGTGACAGGGACAGGTTCACTGGTGTGGGAGCAGGCTGGGGAAGGAACCAGGACGTGTTCTTTCAACTCCTGGTAGTATGTCAGCTTCTGAAGTTCGTGTTGCTTCTTAAGCAGTGGAGAGTCGGAGCGCGTGATGGATTGCGGACGAGCAGGTAAGAGGGGTGACTGGGTTGACTAAGGAAGAGGCGGCGCGTGGAGAGAAATCACACCGTGACGGGCGTACAGCCTGAGAGGTGTCCTCAGACCAGTCTGTCCGGTTGACCTCCTTGCCCAGCTCTGGGCTTGGGCAGGTTGGAATGGCAGTGCCCAGTCTTAAGTAGGTCCTCAGTGGGCCTGGGTGGGTGGGTGAGGGAAGGAGCCAGGGCGCGCCTCACTCTCGCTGGGTCTTTGAGGGAACTGCGCGCAGGAGCGCCTCTTCCTTTTCCTACACAGATGTTTTCGTGGCCAGTTTTCAACCGGTGGTTCTTTTGCAGTAGAACACTACAATCAAAGTTGTCGCTTTGTGGAGAGAGAGAAAAGAATTTTAAGGGTGCTTATGGTTTTTAGGGTAGCAGGTGACTTGTCGAGGTGCTGGTCTGTCTTTCTCAAAACTTTCTGCATGCGTCTTTCAGCTGCTTCCTCTCCAGGTCAGGATGAGGTTTGCCTGTGGGTTCTAGAGCTCCCATGTGAAAGCTGCTTCCGCAAGGGACTTCCTTTTTCTCCCAGGTAGGAATCTTTGTCAGGGTCTGCATGGGTTTCCTTCGGCTGCGGTCACGAAGTACCACGGTGGTCTAGAACAACAGAAATTTGTGGTTTCACCGTTCTGGGGGCTGAGGTCTACCCACTCCCTCGGAGGTCTGTAGGGCAGGACCCTTCTTGGCCTTTTCTAGCTTCTCGTGCTTGCTGCACACCCTTGGCCTTGTAAGTACATCACTCCAGTCTATGTCACGTGGCTGTTTTTGGCCTGTTTGTCTGTCTGCCCCTCTCTTTTCTTATAAGGACACCAGTCATATTGGATGTAGCACCCACCGTATACCAGCACGACCACACCTTAATTAGTTACTTCTGCAATGACCCTACTTCCAAATAAAGTCACGTTTTGAGGTAACAGGGGTTAGGACTTCAGCATCACTTTTTTGGGGGATGGGCAGAAGTCACTCCATGAGAAGTCCCTGGCTAGTATGATCCTTGATGGTGTCAGGGATGCAGACTTTCTGTGACTCCACTGTGAGTGGCCTTGAGCTGACTGGCAGCCTTCATGGCCCGGGCTGTGGAGCAGAGAAAGGTTTCTGGACATTGTCACTTTCCACTAGTCTGAATTCTGTTACGTGGCTCCAGTTAGCTGCATGGAGGCTGGGGAGAGGGTCTCTTTACCGACCACGAGGTGCTGGCTAAAAATCAGGGTTTTGTACCAGAGAAGAATGAGAGCAAATTTTGTAGACAGCAAACAGTCTGCCACGTGTACAAAGATGTTTTGGGGAGTGTGTGTGTGGGGGTGTCTCAGTTATTTATTCAGTTTCTGCTCCGTTATAGTTTTTGTCATGTCTACTGTGGGCAGAGCAAGAGGAAGTTTTCCTATATAATGTTATGTTTGATTTGTAATGATTCTCTCAGTATTTTTATTCAGCTCCATCATTTTGAATAGCTAACTGGTATGGTGAATTGCAGGAAGTGGAAGATTCAGCCATTCTTGCTGCCTAGAGGGCATTTACTGGGAAGAAAAGCCAAAGAATTGCGAAAGATGCTTATAAAATGTCTTTTTCAGTGATAGACCCTTAATATGCTTTCTTTCTTTTTTTCTTTTTTTTTTAAACTTAAAAGATTTTTTAAATTTATATTTAGAGAGGGAGGGAGAAAGAGAGAGAAACTTTGGTGGGTTGCCTCTTGTGCATCCCCAGCTGGGGACCTGGCCCGCAACCCACGCATGTGCCCTGACTGGGAATTGAACTCGCGACCCTTTGGTTTGCAGCTGGGTGCTCAATCCACTGAGCCACACCAGCCAGGGCAGCATGTTTTCTTTTTAGAGCAACGACTTAAGCGGTAGTGATGACAAGTAGTGAGTGATATGTTGACACCATGCAAGGAGAAAAGCAGGTGTATGTTTTAGTGCCCAGCTCAAGGTCACAGCAGGTAACCCATAGAGCCGGGACCACTGGCCTCACTTTCCCAGCTGGTGCTCCTGCACGATGTTGGTCCTGGTGTTCCTAGCATGTCACATGGTGCTTGGCAAATACATATTTATGGAATTATTTCCTACCAACTCCTGGGTTCACTGTTAGTAACACAGAAATAAAACAGTAAAAATACACAGGTTCCAAATGTGTTCAAGTTGGGAGCCATATTTTTTCTTCAGAGGAGCTAGTGCGTTGTTGAGAACTCTAATATATACTGTATACATATACTCGCATAATATACATTATATTACATATACTGATGGCCCTTGGCTGGTTTGGCTCAGTGGATTGAGCGTCGGCCTGCGAGCTAAGTGTCGCTGGTTCGATCTTCCAGTCAGGGCACATCAGAGAAGGAAAACTCTGACTCCAAAAAACCTCCGCTGCCTTGCGGCATACCTCTTCAGGGGAAAGGCTAAGGGAGTAAACCCCGACAGAAAATCCGGAGCCGGAGTCCCTAAGGCGGTTTGACGTTGTAGTCAACACCGGCAACTCCTGCGGCGCACCTGAAGCCAAGCTGTATTGACTCCGTCTTTCCCTTGGACCCTTCAGCTGCGAAGAGAGGGGGGGTCTGCTGCATGGGCAACAGCAGACCCTCCATATCACCCTGCCCAGGCTCTGTAGCTTCAGCGTCATCGCAAGATGTCGATTCAACACGGGAGGAGACAGATACCGTGTCACTCCCGAGTCGGACTGCACGGCCATTCTCGGCGGTGCAGATAGACTCTTAAGAAGCTACACCATCGTCTCTCGAGACGGACAGCTGCTGACGACGACGACATATACTGATATTGAAATTGTTTTGAATGAAGCTAAAGACAACTAAGTGGTACTAGAGCCATCGTACGGGCAAAAAACCAAACGAACTTTTTGACCAACCCAATAGGTGACTTAATTACTAATAGCCTGCTGTTGCCTGGGAGTCTTATCGATACCATAGTCAACTGAACACACATCTTGTATGTTATATGTAGTATATGCTGTATTCTTACAGTAAAATAACATAGAGAAAAGGAACTGTTATTGAAAAAATTGTAAGGATGAGAAAATAAATACCTTCACAGTGTTTACTGAAAAAAAGTCCACGAATAGGTGGACCTGCAGAGTTTGACCTGAGTTGTCCACGGTCAGCTGACCTCTGCATTATATGGTCTGTCCTGAGGTGAGCTGACATCTTACATGCAGTTGGCAAAGTGATAGGGACCCCGTGTAAGGGTGGAGGTTGCAGATCCCAGGAAAGCAATCATTTTTGTTTGTGGTTTTTGCTCCTGCCGTTTCAACAGCCTGTGTTTTCCCCCGTTTCTCTAGGAGTTTCTGTTGCTTGATGAGATAAAAGACCGTAACCCTCCGCCGCCACCAGACGGTAAAACGATGGTGCATGTGCAGGATTTTACTGCTTTTTGGGATAAGGTAACGCATCCTCCATGGCCCGGTTGCGAGTGCTAAAAGACAACCAGTCAGGGCCACCTAGTTTTAATTTCGTGTCTGCCACCTCCAGTACAAGAATACCCAGATCTGTAAAACCACATCACTGCCCCTTTGGCACACGGAGGCTTACGCAAGCCGCCTGACCTGGCCTGCCCTGCCTTAGTACCTACAGTAGGTTTACCTCCTGCTTCATATCAACCTTCATTGTCTCTTTTTAAGCATTTATAGGTAGCGCCGCTATACAAGTGTACTCTGTCGAATGCATTGAGTTAGATGCAGCGCCGAGGTAGTTGACACCCACTTTGTAGGACCCATGGCCAAATCGCTTTTGCACCAAACTCTGCAACCTTGTAAAATGAGCTGATTTGTTCCTCTTCCAAGAATCTTAACAGCCTGTTCTCAGACTTCTTCGCGGCTTGCAGTGTAGTACATACAGGTCACCCTGTTCTGTTGTGTTGGCATTGTCTGCGGATGCATTGTGTCCCGTTCCAGGGTCACCAGGGGGTGTCCGGTTAGGTAACAGCGCCCCTGAGTCAGGGGTGGGGCACAGACATTGGGGGTTTGGAGAGGAGCTGAGTCAAGGCCAAGTACATGCTGGCCTGTGGTGTAGGAGAAAGACATGGACTCTCTGACCAGCTCCACTAGACAGCCAGACAGGTAGGTGGGTGACCGTCTCACTGACTGGCCTCTCACTCAGGCAGTGAATGGGCTTGGTCTTGATCAAGTGACAGTGGAGAGGTGGATGGCGATTTCAAATTGTGTGTGAGTGCAGTGCAGGCATGCCGTGCGTGTACTTAGGCTGCCACCTTGTGGGCAGGAATGAAATAAGAGTAGAACCAAGGGTTATGACGACTTCTACATGATTAAAACCCCCCGCACGGAATGTTCTGTTAAGTATATTATTTTTGATAAATCAGTGTACGTGAAGAAGTTTTCACTTCGAGAAGGTCCCTTGTCATTTCTGCTCCTTACACTCTGTGTCTAGAGCTGTGTCCGTATGGAAATAGGTTAAAAGAATTGGCCCTTCCTAAAGGCACTTGAAGATGGGTCAACCCCCCAGAGATAGGATTGCATGTAAAGATCTCCAGGACACAGAATCTTAAAACAGGAAAGAGAAGGATGTGGGTTATCATATCAATGACTATTATAGCACTTTCTGAACTTTTTGAAGTGATGTGTGTTGCTTTATTGAAATGGACACCTTTTGTTTCAACTTGAATTTGTAGGCATCCGAAACCCCAACCCTACAAGACCTTTCCTTCACTGTCCGGCCTGGTGAATTGTTAGCTGTGGTTGGACCTGTGGGAGCAGGAAAGGTAAGTTGTCATGTCTTCTGGCAGCTTAATGCTGCAGCCCATATTCAAGTCTCAGGGTTGAGCCCTGAGCAGTGTGACTCAGTGGGTTGGAGCGTCATCCCACAAACTGAAAGCTCACCGGTTCGGTTCCCGCTCAGGGCACATGTCTCGGTTGCAGGTTTGATTTTTCAGTTGGGGCATGAAGGAGAGGCAACCAATCAATGTTTCTCTCTCGCACTGATGTTTCTCTTTCTTTTTCTCACTCCCCTCCCCGCTCTCTAAAAATAAATAAATAAAATCTTAAAAAAAAAAAAAAAAATCCCAGCATTGAGCCCAAAAGCTGTATGTAACACGAGTACAAATTGGGTGACTCTAGAATGGCATTTCTCCAAGTGTGTTCCATGGAGTGTTCCTTTTGCAAGAAGCTTGCACGGCCCGATAACTCTGGGTGCCGCCCGTTCTGTGCTGCTTCTTGGGACTTCCAGGAAGTCTGGAGGTTGTAAAGGCTCTTCCAGAAAGCTGTAAACCTTTCCCAGCCCAACATATCCAAGTCCCATCTGTGCATGCTCAGTCAGTGTGCCGCTGGGCACATGGCACGGTCCTGAGAACGTAGCCCCCAGATGCCTTTGCCCTCCAGAAGCAACTTGGTTGTGGGGCGAGACAGATATGTAAACAGATGATTTCAGCTCCGTGTGGAAAGCCCTCTGCTCATGTAGGCACGGACGCGCCCTGTCTGTGTGCTGTAACGGAGCTGGAGGAAATAGGTGTGCACATGTGGTCTTGTGCGTTCTGAACAACAAAATGTAGAGCTCTCAGTGTAGGCTGGGAAAATGACATTCTTTCACAGTGGATGTTTACTCTTCGGAAGCGTGACTCACTTCAGAGTTTTTTAAAATAATCTTTTCTGGTGCATTGGATATGTTCTGTATACATCACCTTTAAAAAACAAGTATTTGTCAAGCTGGATGCCTGGTTGCTGGGACAAATGCGTTAAACATCAGATATAGGGACTATATATTGTTCCAGGTCACTCTGTTAGTTAAGAATGTTAAACACCAGTAATGCATCCTTGTTGAGGAGAGCATTTTATTTGGGGCAAAACTTTTGGGCATACCGAGCTTGTTATACCCGATTTTATTGTATTTATTTTATTAATTTCTTTTGTCTTTTATTGATTCTAGAGGTAAGGGAAGGGAGGGAGAAAAAGAGGGAAAGAAACATCAATATGGAAGAGCGATATTGATAGGTTGCCTCTTGCACACGCCCGGACTGGGGACAGAACCCATAACCCTGGCACGTGCCCTGTCTGGGAATCAAACCCCTGACCTTTTGCTTGGCTGGATGATGCCCAACGAACTGAGCCACACTAGCCAGGGCTCTACTCTATTTTATTTTTCAAGATCTGTTTATTTGTTTTTAGAGAGAGGGGAAGGGAGGGAGAAAGAGAGAAACATCGATGTGGTCGGTTGCCTTTTGCATGCCCCTACCTGGGGACCTGGCCCACAACCCAGGCACGTGCCCTTGACTGGAAACTGAACCTTTCAGTCCGCAGCCCAGCACTCCATCCACGGAGCCACACCCACCAGGGCTCTGTTTTATTAATAGTCCTTATCAGCTACGAGTTTACCCTGACCAATAGTATTATTTTAAATGTTCTAATTGCAACTTCTAGGGCATTTAAATGACAGCGCTCTAATGGTTTTCAGACCCCGGGGCTGGGAAGGCTGTATTGCAGGGGCTGGTTCTGTCTGACTGCTGCCTGTCACCTGTGTGTGTTTGCTCTCTGTTTCAGTCATCCCTGTTAAGTGCTGTGCTGGGGGAGCTGTCCCCAAGCGAGGGGCTGGTCACTGTGCACGGAAGGATGGCATATGTTTCCCAGCAGCCCTGGGTGTTTTCAGGAACTGTGAGGAGTAATATTTTATTTGGGAAGAAATATGAAAAGGAACGCTATGAAAAAGTAATAAAGGCTTGTGCTTTGAAAAAGGTGAGTCATGACTTTTTGAGTTGCATACACTGGAATTTCAAATAATCATCATCATCATCTTGGTTTAATCTACAAGGTTGGTTAAAAGGTTTATTTTTAACATGAAAGATATTTGAATGCTATTTAATACTTTTAGCTGGTCTTCAGGGTTAATAACGTACACACATAGGCTACTGTTTTAATCCTGATCTGATAATGATATTCTCAGCATGCTCTTTTCCCTTTGGATTTGTTTTATTTTGTGACATTTTATTGACTTGTAACCTTTTTAAAATGGACAAGTATACAATTTTGCAGAACTAGAGAGAACAGGGTAATGCCTCCCATGCAGCCTTTCCCAGCGTCAGCCCCGATCCCTGGGTGGCTGGTCTGGCTTCCTGTCGGCTGGCCTCTGCTAGCCTCCCACCCACGCCAGTTACCTGAAGCAGATCCTAGATTTGTGCCGGTTCATCTGTAAATACTTCTTTAGGTATCTCTAAAGCATAAGAAAGCCTTTGAAAAACACCATCACATTATCACACCTAAAAAATGACCAAAATTCCTAAATATCATCAATGTTCTCATCAGTATTTACATTTCATTGGCTCAGTAAGAAATCTTGTTAGTTGTTAGCTTGAATCAGACTCCACATAGGGTCTGCTCTTTGCCCTTGGTGGGTTTGTCTCCTAGGTCCCTTTTATTGCATAGGTTTTTTCATTCCACTTTGCTTTTGACCTGCACTTTATTGAAAAAACAAAACAGAATGATTTAACATTTCTTTTTAATACCGCATCATTTCACAAGGGGAGAGACTTCGATGGTTGCCTCTCGTATCCGCCCCACACGGGGGACTGAACCTATAACCCAGGCATGTGCCCTGACTGGGAATTGAACCAGTGACCTTTTCCTTTGTGAGTTGACACCCCACCAACTGAGGCACACTGGTCAGAGGAAGACACACTTATTTCTTGATAAAATAAAACCTGTGCCTTTACAAGCCAGGTGTGTGCGACCAGCTCGACCACTATGGAAACTCTGGGGACTGTTGTCTTCACTGTGCTGAAGTCATTATACCCACAGATGGTTGATGTTCCAATAACTGTGTAAAAATGGTTAAGTGCATAAACACTGTGGAAAACTGCAGGGTGAAAACAAACAGAATGCCCTGAGAATTTATTTGCAAGGTTCAAGGTTACAATTTAGTCACTGAGAAATATATCCATTGCTGTTGGTAAGATTTGTGCATAAAGGATTAATGCTAAAAGTTTAGGACGACAGTGGGAGAACACGTTTTAAGGCTTTTTCTTCTTCTTATTTCTCTATAGGATTTACAGCTCTTGGAGGACGGAGATCTAACTGTGATAGGAGATCGGGGAACCACGCTGAGCGGAGGGCAGAAAGCCCGGGTTAACCTTGCCAGGTAAATCCCACTTTGGTTGTCATTCTGCACACGCGTCTTCTACTGCGTCTGGGGACGGTGAACGCGCACACCCCGCTCACTGTGTGTGGCCTCTGTGTGAAGCGCTGGTCTTGGGTTAATCATTTCGTTGGCTCTGGGAACAAACATCATCTGAATTGGTGAGCAGTGTCACAATTCAGAGATGAGCTCCAGGGACACGGGGAAGTGCTCTTCTGCCTGAAATCTCTCTCCGTTTTCTAGAGCGGTGTATCAGGATGCAGACATCTACCTTCTGGACGACCCGCTCAGCGCGGTAGACGCGGAAGTCGGCCGGCACTTGTTCCAGCTGTGAGTCTGCTCGTGTTTCATGTCGTTTCTGCTTTCCGAGAACCCTGTGCAAGGAAGCCTTTGCGCCTCAGAAGACTGAACTTGTTCTGCTTTGATGTCCCTCTTTCCTCTTCTTTCCCTCCACAGAAGATCCATTTTAGAGAAATTTTGCCCAACTATGAGGTCAGGATGTGCAAAGATAAGAAGGTGCTTACTGTGTGTGGAGGTGAATGGAATACATGCTTTAGGGAGTTTAGAAATAAATGGCAAATTTTGCAAGTTGTCCGACACACACACACACACACACACACACACACGATAGGCAAGACACTGTTGATGAATCTTGCCTCATGGGACTCAGTAGCCTGGTCCTTGGGCGCCACTTCTTTTTCTCCATCGTTGTTTCTGGCACGGTAGAAGCCATGTTTTCAGTAGCAACATTGGTCTCCCATGGAAAGGCCTTGTTGGTTTATTCCATAGGTTGGACATTTAGGAATGATTTGTTTCATAGCAGAGTATAGCTTCAATCATTTAATACCCACAAATGTAGGGTTAGCTTGAATTTGAAACTAGGACTCTAGAATCTGTTTTAACTCCTGCCTCTCACTTTGTGTGTCTGGAATTTGTTCTCTTTGGCTTTTGCTTAGCCCCTGAGCCACTGACCTAGAACAATCTGAATGTCCTGTGTGTACGATAACCTACTGTGCACTGATGGACGTTTCCTATACAGTCTAGGCTGGCCTTTTTGAAGGCATCATGAACTTGCTCTTGCTAAAACGGCGTCCACATCTGCCCTACAGTTACCTTATTGCTGTTTACCCTGATAAAGCCAGCGAACCCTTCCATTTGCACGTGTCGAAGCCCTATTGTGTGCCCCGAGATAGAAGCTCTTACAAATGTGATTGCACAAAACATCTTAGTTTACCAAAGGAGGACAGTAAGCCAGAGAGGGTACCCGTCTATACTGGGCAGAAGAGGGGAGGTCAGGAAGCATAGATCTCGTTTTGGCCTCTCGGGAATTTGTGTCTGCTTGGAGTTTGTCAAGGCAAATGCATGGGGGAAGGTCCACCTCGAGGCTTAAAGGGCTTTGAGAAAGGCTACCAAATGCTAAAGGGGAGTGGAAGCGGGCAGCTCCTGGCCTTCAGCTTAGATCAGAGAGTGCACTGCGGACTGGGCTTGGCGGCAAGTGCCCTGTGGTCCCGCAGGCTGGGGAGGGCGTGGAGACAACACCACAGGCTGGGTGGCTTCTAAATGACAGACACTTATTTCTCTCAGTTCTGGGGGCTGGGAAGTCGAAGCTCAAGGCAGATTTGATGTCTGATGAGCTGCTACCTGGTTCATCTTCTCGCTGTGTGCTCACGTGGTACAAAGGGAGAGGCACCTCTCTGTGACTCCTCCATAAGGGCACACATGCCATTCATGAGGGCTCCCCCCACCCCCATGGCCTAATCACCTGCCAAAGGCCCCCCTCCACATACCAGCCCAGCAGGGACCAGATTTCGCACAAACATTCGGTCCCTAGCAGGTGCCGTAACAAAGGATCACAAACTGGGGGAATTAAACACCAGAAACGTATTGGAAGTTCAAGACTAAGGTATCTGCAGGTTTGGTTTCTCCTGAGGCCTCTCTCCTTAGCTGTGACGGGCCATCGTCCTGCTCTGTCCCCATGTGACCACTGCCCTGTTCGCCTGCCTCCCTGGTGTCTCTCTTCTTATGTCCCGATCTGCTCTTCTAAGGCCACCAGTCAGATTGGATTAGGCCTGACTCTCACGGCCTCATTTTAAACTAATCCCCACTTCAAAGGTTCCATTACCAAATTCTCAGGTAGAGAGGGTTAAAGGCATGGACATGAGAATTTGGGGGTGAGTTGGGGGTGAGGTGGGGGGCGGGGTGACAGTTTATTTACAACAGCCCCTAAGTAGTGAAGTAAAGAGATTTGAGCAGAGCCAGCACACTAGGAGCTGAGATTGAAAAAATAATTTTTTTATTCGTTTACTTTTAGAGAGAGGGGAAGGGAGGGAGAAAGAGGGAGAGAAGCATCAATGGGAGAGAGAAACATTGAATTGTCTCTTGCCGGCCCCCAACCGGGGACCGGGCCCACCGTCCAGACTTGTGCCCCGACCGGGAATCGAACCCAGGACCTCTTGCTCTGCGGGATGACACCCAACCAATCGAGCCATGCCAGCCAGGCCTCGGAGCTGGGATTTGAGGTTATCCACTAATCATGGGCCACTGGGCAGGTCCCCTCACATTTCTCCACCAGAGTGTGGATGTAAAATGTGCTTATTTACTGGAGGGATGGAACGTTCTGGAGACGGGTGGTGGTGATGGTTAAAATGTTATTTTACGTAACTTTTATCACAATGCAAAAATGTGCATCGCACATTGAGTTTTTCAGAGTGCAGAGAGCAGGGCCAGCGGACATTTGGCATGGCCTCTGCTCTGGCCTCTCTCCCCCGTGCCATCCTGATGGTGACTCGATAGGTTTTCCCTTAGGCTGAGAAGTGCCTCGTGGCTTGTACTGAGTGTAGTGACAGGGCGCATTCCCCACCCCCCACCCGCAGCAGTAGCTCAGCCTCCCGGTTCCCAGGATGGCACCTTGAACTTCCGCACGTCTGTCGCCCTGACTTGTGTGTCTGCGCACGTCTTCCCTCACGTCGGGAACCATCTCTGCTGGCCATGGCGTCCTGTCACTAGGAGAAAACAGGAGGGGTTTGAATTGCTAAGTGTCCGTGTGCTCATCACAAAAGCTCCCCCGAGGTCTTTAATCACAGGTGTTTATCAAGTCCTCTTGTACCTTCTGGGTTTCATGAGGTTGGATACACACTTGATAGAAGCAAGCTTGTTAAAATTGTTGTTTGCTAATCAGAACCACGTTCTTTAGGGACACTTGGGGCAGGGCGCACGAATGCAATTTAGAAAATCACTCGGTAGCAACTGGAGAATGTTCTCAATGAGTCAGAAAATTGGATCGAACAATATGCGACCAAAGATGGCGGTTGTGTGGAAGCCCAGCAATGTGAAGTGTTTTGTATTAAAAGTGAAAGAATTACACTTTGTCTTGCCATTACCAGTTGACTTCAGTCATGAATATATACCCCAGGTTATTAAGGTTGGTGAGTTCTGCAAACTAGGTGTCATAAACATTAAGTGGATTCTATCACACACAGAAGGTTAGGGACCCTTAAGTTCATGATGTCAATCTAATTTGTTTCTGGCCACAGATCCTGGTGGCATTTTAGAAAGCCCACGTCACCATACCCCCACCCCTGCGTGATGAGTTCTTCGGGTCTGTCTAGTCAGATCTCCCACACTGCTGCCTGCTCAGTCCCCCCTCCTGCTCCATCCAGGCCTTCCCTGACCCCCCTTCCTGTTCAGGATGCAGCTCATAGTTTTGAAGCCGCAGACAAGGTTCTTTGCATTCTGTCCCCACCCCACTTTCCAGCATTTCCCTGCACAACCTCAGTACATACTCCAGCCACGTTGCCTTTTGTGGGGTTTTGTGAATGAGGTGAGCCCTTTCTCATATATCTGGCTGTGGGTACAGAAATTGTTCCTTCTGTCCAAGAGCCGGGGGACAGTGTGCCAGGGCAAAGAAGAAAGATGAACGACACCACCTCCGCCTTCCTTCCTGTCCCTCCTGTCCCTCCAGGGGGAATGGTGAGCTTCCTGTCTTCCTACATCCCGCAGTGGGTTGTCCTTGACCATGACCTGTCCCCATTCCCCACTGAAGTGTGAATGCATGACAGCACCTTTGCGTGCACGTTTCTGTCCCAGAACCACTGCGTCTGCTGTGCCTTCTTCCACAACGTTTCCCCAGATGTTCTCATGGCTCACCCGCCACTTCCCGCTGAAACAGCAGTCCTCACCTTGCTTTGTCTCTGTAGCCCATATCATGACCCTGCAGTGCGTTTTCTGTGTTCATTTCCTCTCTTCCTCTGTGGGACTCAGCGTGTTGCTTGTTTTCTTGACCAGTGGATACATGTTCAGCACTTAGAACAGTGCCGGCATCTCAACGAATGTTTGTTGATTGAATGAATGAAAGTTGTGACTCTGTCTCTCTTATTTTACTCTATTTTATAAGGATTTTATTTATTTAATTTTAGAGAGAGGGGAAGGGAGGGAGAAAGAGTGGGAGAGAAATATCAACGTGAGAGAGAAACATCGATCGGTTGCCTCTCGCATGCCCCCAACCAGGGACCTGGCCCGCAACCCAGGCGTGTTGTGCCCTGACCGGGAATCAAAAGGGTGACCTTTTGGTTTGTGGTCAATGCCCAGTCCACCGAGCCACATGAGCCAGGTCAGAAATTCTTACTCTTTTTCATAAAAGGCATAATTTAGGAAACATTTAAAGCCATCAACTTACAATATCATGGTAATTCTGTTACTTAGTCCATGATGGAATGTTAGGAAGAACACATTTTAAAACTTTTGAATTGACCCATCTCAGACATAGCCACCTATCTGATCTGATTAACACCTGCCTTCAGGGAAGTTCATTTTGAATTCAGGTGAACTGATTCCATTGCAAGCCTTAGTAGTAAGCTTGACCAGACTGGGGCCAGACAAAGACTTGTCAGAAGGGAACCCTTCTGGACTCAAACAATGAAGTGATAGTATGTTTATGTCATAGGCCCTGCGTCAGCAGTGCCCCCTTAAGACTTTCCTGTCCTGACTCCAAGGCAGGTGGCTCTTGCGGGTTACAGAAGGAGTGGAGAATGGAGCTCGCATTTACTAAGTGGTTATTGTTCTTATGCTCAGAGCGTGTCTGTGAGTTGATGGCCTTATTTTGAGACCAATACATTGAGATTCCGAGAGGTTTAATAAGAGGTAGAACAGGGCAGGATTTGAACTGCGGGACTCGCGATCTGACGCACCTCAGCAGGCTGAGTTGTGGCCACGTTCCTGAGATTTGCTTGGTGTGTGACTTGTGCAACTAGAGGGTGTACCCAGAGCCTGCCCCAGTGACTGCGACCAGCTACTCCCTTACCTGGGGGGGTTGCAGACCATTGTAGGGTGCAGCTGGGGCTGAATCCCTACAGGTCTGCACTTAAATGTTGGAGCACTTTGAGGGCTTACTGTAAGACAAAACAAAACACACAACACCAAGGTTGAATACGGAGGTGGGTCTTCACTAAGAAAATCGGCATGTCCTTCGAACCACTGGGTGACTTCCACTGTGCTATGGGCCACTTGGGTTCTGTTCTTTCATTTTCATATCTGGCAGGTTTTTCGTCCTAACACACGAAGATGCGCTCCCCAGATGGGGCTGGGAATAGTGTAGGGACTGAGGGAAGCAGCACTAACATTTATTTTCTGTCTATTATTATTTAGGAGAAGTATCTAAAAAATGCACTCTGGCAAAGGTTCCGGAGAATCGAAGACTTTTTTTCTTCTGCTTACCATGTATACCATAAATCGCAAATAATCACCTAGGAAACTGTCTAGGAAAAATGGACATGTTTTTATATGACATTGCTCCCTCTTTCTTCTCTTCCTACCCAGCGAACTAGTAATTAGCATTTCAATTCCATCCAGTTGTGGAATCCTGGTATTGCTCAATTGCTTTTCAACACAAAATATGTAAATACTCGTTAAGCTGAGTTTTAGTGGGGAAAGAACAACACAGAGCAGGAGCTACCCCCTACATTGGACCGCTTTTTAGAATTTCTCTCTGGAGCTAGACCCTACTTTGCTGCTGATAGAATTTCAGGAGCCAGTTGGCTTCGTTGATTTCTATTTGTATTTAATTTGTATTAACATTAGTATTTAAACTGCAGATCTTTGACTACTGTGTTGTCTCTGTTGCCTTATGTTTTCAAAATGTGCGTTTTCCACTTTGGAGCACCTCATTAATGTGTTTTTTTTTTTTTTTTTTTTGCATACTGTACCTCTTACATTTTACAGGTGCATTTGCCAAACCTTGCACGAGAAGATCACCATCTTAGTGACCCATCAGCTGCAGTACCTAAAAGCTGCAAGTCAGATTCTGATATTGAAAGATGTAAGTAATTTCTAGAAGACGGTGGAGCTTGCTCGCTCTCAGGTGTGTTGAGGGCAAGGCCTCCCAGCAGGTCACCGTCTTTGTGTCCTTCCGCCTCAGAGCTGCCACCCGTGCCTTTGAGGACGACTCCAAAGTCACGTAGGCCTGTCACCATTAATTACACCCTAAGCCACATACCCTAAGGTACAATCTATAAAAGTGCCACCTCAGTTATTAAATTATAACTGTTGCTGTGAAATTGTTAAGGATAATGATGCTTTCTGAGTCAGAACTTTTTATTTTCCTCCTGCGTGATTTAAGTCAAAGTATGCTCTGTGGAAATTAGAGACATGGAGACGTGCTTGTATCCATTTGATTGTTACAGGAGCCCCTCTCTATCGCGGTTCACTTATCGCGGCCTCACTGTATCGCGGGATTTTAAAAAATATTATATTTGATTAGTTATTGCGGATTTTTCGCTATATCGCGGGATTTTGTGTTACTGAACAGTAAATACTAAAATAAATGTAACGGTCCTACTTTGCGGATTTTTACCTATCGCGGGGTTGGGGGGGGGGGTCTAGAACGTAATACCCGTGATAAGAGAGGGTTCGCTGTATACACAGTTTCCCTAAAGAGTGTCTTCCATTGATAGCAGAGCGTGGTTGCCTGAACGAGCACCCCTGGTCAGAGATACCCACCTTCCCAGTGTAGCTGGTTGCACTGCACAGGGCATTTTGTGTGCCTGATACATATGAGACCCTGTGCAGCTGTGAGACAGGCAGGTCCCTGTCATCATGGGGCTTCCATCCTGTGGGGATAGAGGGGATGAAAGCGATAGGAGTGGGGGCTGATACCGACGGCCTCCCCACGAGGTGGTACCCAGCACCCGGGGGAGGGGCAGCTGAGGCAGGGGCTCCAGTGGCAGGGTCCTGAGGAAGGAACTGCCCTGGAAGGAACAGCAGGAAGGTCGGTGTGGCTGTGGCAGTGAGCGGGGAGATGGACCGGGAGCAGCAGGCAGCAGGCCCACAAGTGCGTTGGGAGCCATCGACGGTCCAGAGCAGAGGACTGTGTGGTCTGATGTGTGACCTTAAAAGATCCCTTGGATATTCACTGGAGGGGCACCAGCAGAAACAACCAGAAGTCTTAGTGAAAGTCAGAAGCTGGATGGATGGGCTTAGTCTAGCTTTTCATCAGTTTCTAGAGGTGCCACAGACTGGGTGGCTTAAAACAGAAATTTAATGTCACCATTCTGGAGGCTACAGTTCAAAGTCAAGGTGCTGGCAGGGCTGCACTGCCACTGAAGGCTCATGGGAACGACCCTCCCCGCCTCGTCCAGCCTCTGGTGTTCTGGTGGCTTGCGGAGGCAGCGCTTCATTCTCTGCCTCTGTTGTCTCATGGCGTTGTCCCTCTGTCTGTCCAAGTTTCCTTTCTCTCCTTTTTATGAGGACATCAGTCATATTGGATTTAGGGCCCACCCTGCTCAATTGTGTCTACAAAGGCCCTATTTCCAAATGAGCTTACGTTCACAGGGGTCATGTTTAGGACTTGAACATGTCTTTTGGGGGCCACGATTCAACCCACAGCAGCTGCCATGGTTGGTGGGGTGGAGGTTAGTGAGACTTGTACACACTTAGCGGTCAGTGCGTCCCTCCTTGGCTTGCTGGCCTTTGAGCCTCAGCACCTGCATCATTAAAACTCTTGTGTGTTCCTATAGGCTCTTGGAGTTTCTGCCCTGAGAAAGCTTACAAAAGGGCAGTTCCGCGTGTTGACTCTTCAACACTCCGCCAGGGATAAGGAGCTCAGATCCCTCAAACTTGAGAACAATTCAGTTCACATGCACAGGGGTGACACTAATGTCGCCATATTGTGAGTACAGCATCAGGGCAGTAGAGTAACCTGTTGAGCTAGTCTCTGGAGGTTTGGGGGATTCCCTTATTGCCTCTATTGAGGACATCACCTCCAACATTAATACTGTCAAGACGTTTGTCCCCTGGTGAGCAACCCTGAATGAGTTGAATTCATCCTTACTGTTCATTGGGTCCTCTTCTCACACCAGAGAGGGGTTGGCTACCCCCTTGTCCCCTCTTGGACTTGCCAGGTCCTGGCTGCTGAGTAAATTGCCGTCTCCATACCCCTAGCTGTTGCCTCGCGCATCTCACAGATGCTAAGGAGAAAGCAGTAGTTTCATTAAATAAGACGTATGAATTTGGCTTCTCAAGTGGTATAAGACACAGTATATTGGGAATAATTTCCTAAATCTGCGGTATCAGATGGTCCCCAGAAGCTCCATTGGATTTCTCTCTGTGGGCCTCCTAAGGGTGGGGGCCCCTTTTCTCCTGACCTGCCTTCACCAGGGCTGTCCTTCGCTTTGTTTTGCGTCCCGAGATTTTGCCTAATATTTGATTTACCTCTGAGTAAGTCAGCTGAGTCTTGCTCCACTGGGTGAGAAAAGAGTGAAAACATCTGCATATTATTTTATATAACGTTGTAAGGTTGGAAAACTGTGGAAGGAGGTGTCCCACGTATTCAAAAACTATTATTTGATTGGCTGTACCTGCAACAGCTGCCTGGTTTGGAAAGCCTGGGAGGCTGCTCGTGACTGTTCCTAAGTTTTATGTTCTCGGATTTGAGTCATTGACTCCGGGTTGGGGTCGGTTTCCTTGCTTAGGCTACTAAGGCATTAGAACGACCCCCTGTCTAACAGCTTCCTCCGCTGATTACCTCAACATGTGCAATATTGAACTTGTAGTTGGGAACTTCCTGAGTTTCAGGGGTGGTTTCAGTGGAAAGACCAGGGAGATGGCAGCTCACGGGTTCCATGTCCAGGGCTAGTTCCCACAGGTCTGGTCCTGGTAGGGCACCTGATACTATGACAGTGGCCAGAGATTTGATGAGTGACTTTTACCTGTGCGGAAGTGCGTGTGCCCACTGATGTAGTCTCGTTTGCTTGTTTTTTTCCCTGGAATGTCCTCCCCAATTAACTCTGTTCTTTTAACTTTAAATTCTGCTTGTTATAGGAGATGCATCTCAATTTCCATGTTGTCTAAAAAGACTTCTGATACTCCTACCAACATTTGTACTTTTGGCTTCTTTAAATGACCATGGTCGTTAACGTCATGACCTCCATTTGTAACACATGATTACCTGTTTCTTTGTATCACCCAGCACGTGACACAGGGTTTAGAAGCGAACAGAATGCTCAGTCTGTGTTGAGTTGAAATGACCTAGATTTGTCAACCAGAATTCCAGAGCTAAGGATAATTTTCTTATGAAAATTATAACTTAAGACCAGTTAATTCTTCTTGGTTAGTATTATCAGATGGAAGTGTATTTCTCTCCAATTCTTTTTTTTTATTTATTTTAGGGTAAAACGGTGCAAAAGGGGACTTACACCGAGTTTCTGAAATCCGGGGTAGATTTTGGCTCTCTCTTAAAGAAGGAAAATGAGGAGGCCGAACAAGCTTCCATTTCAGGAAGCCCCGCGCTGAGGCATCGGACCTTCTCAGAGTCTTCGGTTTGGTCTCAGCAGTCTTCTAGACCCTCGTTGAAAGATGGTGCTCCGGAGAGCCAGGCTGTGAGTTCCTCATCTGGCAACCTGCCCTGGTTCTGTCTGCTCTTGGCGGCCTCGTGGGTCTTCATTCTGCTGTGCTTATCTTCATTTGTTCCAAAGTGGGTCCTAGCGTTCCAAGGCCTTAACCCATGGAATCGGTAGAATTGAAACAGAAGGAAGGGAGCAAGCTGGGTGGGGTTTCTCCTTTGGGTATGGGATGGACAATCTTATGGACATCAATAGTGAGTGCACTGCTGTGAATTCCTAGGTTTATGTGGCTCACCCTGAGTGATATTAGAACTCTGGGATTTATCACAGGTAAATCCTACTTGCTCTGGTGGCCCCGGGCTTCCCTTTGCACTCACAGAGGCTTAATTTGAAGACACCCCCAGACTGCACCCTGCCACATTAAGTTGGCTACTTTTCTTATATGTTGGAATCTTCTGGCACCGTCGGTGACTGATGGTAGTATTTTGCCTCATTGTCAGATGGTTTGTGATAGACTAGAATTACCACGTGCAAAGGACCTGGCACACAGTAGGGTTAGTTTCCATCTTCCTTTCTTACCCTTCCAGACTGGGGACATCTTACCCATCTCTGAATCCCTCGTGGCCGGCACAACCAAGGTCATCTTTGGCTCACGTGAATCTGTCATGTAATGCATTCTCAGTCCCCAGACAGAAGTGCAGAAATGCACTAGAGTTCCCTTAAACATACACACTGGTATTCCTCGATAGCTGAACCTGCTATCCAAGTTCAGCAGCCTGGATGATTCAAGTATTCAGATTAGTCTCCCACATTGGAAGCTCAGGAATAACTTAAAATTCAGGAACCAAATTGATTTGAAGCATATGCTCTCCTTGCTTTTCAAACTAATTCCTCCATGTGGCTATTGCAGCTCAGTTTCCGGTATTAGGCTAGTAGTTTGAGCTCCTACTGTGTTTTATGTTTCCATTATTGAGTGACGCAAATGGTCTAGAGAGCTCCGTTGGCACCATGTCATTTGGTGTATTATTTTGGAACATGCGTCTACATTTATACTTGAATCGGGTGTGCCGGGCGCGTGCTGGGAACCATGATGTTCTACCTGAAGCAAAGCTGCGCAACAGGGATATCCTCGTGCAAATGATATTTTCTGATTTCTCAAGAGTCCTGGGAGTGGGACGGCTGGGTCCATGGGTAAATGCGTGGACGGTATAGCTCGATATTTTCACACCCTTCTCTGTAGGAGATGTACCATTTTGCACCCCCACCAGCGTGTGAGATGTGCGTTTTTCTCCCACGTATTTGCAACAAAGGGCATTGTTGAACTTATTGAAGTTTTGGGGTTACTTAAAGTTTTGTCTCTCACTGCCTTTTTTCCTCCCCAGGTTGAGAATGTACAGGTGACACTAACCGAGGAGAGCCGTTCCGAAGGAAAAATTGGTCTCAAGGCCTACAAGAACTACTTCGCAGCCGGAGCTAACTGGTTTATCATCATTGTCCTTATTCTAATAAACATCGTGACTCAGGTAAATAGGGACATTTGTTTCGGGCCCTCGGTTCGATATTTACAGTAGTATTTATATTTCTGCTGTATTTATTTATACACGATTGGTGCATTTTGCAGTCCCCTTGGGTTTGCATTGAATCGTACTATTTGTGGGGATCCAAATAAGTGATGCTTCCTGGTGTGGCATGTTCATTCACCTCTAGGGGGAAAAACAAAGGATGTCTTTTGAAGATTTAAATATGTAATGCGCACTGACTTGGCCTGTGGTTATCCGAGATGCTGGTCCTGGCTGGCACCCCTTTGACCTAAGCGGGCGGGACCGTCTCTGTTTTCTGGGCCCTGTGGATGATCCGTGTTAGTGAGGGGACGCTTTGCAGCCGACTGATGTGTGTGTGTGTGTGTGTGTGTGTCTCCCTCCTCCAGGTGGCCTACGTTCTGCAGGACTGGTGGCTTTCATACTGGTGAGTTACTTCTGGCCTGGCCGCAAGGTGCCATCAGAGCCCCACGGGGCCCCACTTTCCCATCGAGTCGGGGAGCGGTGGTGGGGTTTGCTCAGCCTCCTCTTCGAATCCTCACTTAGCTTCCCTGAGGGAAAATCACCGTTCCTGCTGGGGGCATGTGGCTCTCCCAGCGTCTCTGCCCTTGTCTGATCCTCAGCAGCGTCTTCACAGACAATGTTGAGAACTCAGAAGCATGGTTCAAGTGGACATTTTGTCATTTTAAAGATTTTATTTATTTATTTTTAGGGTGGGGGGTGGAGAGAGAGAGAGAGAGAGACAGACAGACAGACAGATGTTGCTGTGCCAGAGGAATATCAATCAGTTGCCTCTTGCACACCCCCAACTGGGGACCTGGCCCGCAACCCAGGCGTGTGCCCTGACCGGGAATTGAACCGGTGACCTTTCAGTTTGCGGGATGATGCCCATCCCACTGAGCCACACCAGTCAGGGCTCAGATTGAATTCTTATAAGGCAGATGTACGTACACAGGACCCTGTGAGCTGGGAGTCACCTTCCAGCATAAAACAAACATGACTCCCAAGTCAAGGATAAGGTTTTTTTTTTTTTTGTTGTTGTTGTTTTTTAATCTAAATTTCATCTATAGCTTAACATTTTTCCTCCCCCGTTACATAGGGCAAATGAACAGCGTGCCCTGAATGTCACTGAAAATGGAAGAGGAAATGCAACGGAGAAGCTCGATCTTAACTGGTACTTAGGAATTTATTCAGGTAACGTGTAATCATTGGGGCTATTATACGAGACTCTGAGGTGCTTACAATGAAGCCTGTGTGAGTAACTGGGCTTCCAGGAGTAATTCAGTAATGTCTTAACAGATTAAGAGTCTGAGTCGCATTTACTCTGTGAATTAATTAGAATAATTATTTTTAAAATCAAGTAGAAGAAAGAGGTTCAATGAAGACTCTTAATTTGCTCTGGACTGGATTTTGGAAGTTAAACCAGGATTGAGCATTCAGAAAATCAGCCACTGGAAATATGCGGGTATTGTCTATTCTAATAGGTTGCTTTCGCTAAATCTTATATTATTATGTGGATGGGCAAGGGGATTAGAAACGGATCCCCACCCTCTGGTTCGGATTGTTCCAATTCTGTTTGAATAAACCCTGGCTTTTGTTGAACTTGGATGAAATCCTTTGGCAGCAAGGCCCCCCAAAGAAAAGCATTATTCCCTCGCAGGTATGCAAAGCTCCCTTCCCCATCCTGCTCATCGCTAGGGCTTCACTAATTACTTAAGAGGGAAGCTAAGCAGGGAGGAAGCCCGTGTCTGGGAATTAGGCTGCCTCCTCTTTCTTACCTGGAGATCACAATGTTATCGCCTTCCCGACTGTGCGAGTAATTTAACATGTGGCTTGCCAGGCTGATATTAACACAGCGCCCTGTTTTCACAAGAGCACTTAGACTATATGTAGCGGTACCTACTCTCTCAAAGGCCATCCTCATCTGAAATGTTAAATAATCCCTGCCAGAAACCCTCATGCAGGCTTTCCTCGAAGATAGAGTGGGTTATGTTTGTAAGAACCCACTCAGCGAAACTTGGTATGTGTTTCATCAATCACCTGCTAAGAAATCTAAATTCATTAGCTGTTTACCTTCCGAGCTGGTAGACAGTGGGCAACCATTGAAGGAAAGAAGGAAGAAGGAAGAAGGAAGAAGGAAAACGCTCTGTTGTGTTCGTGTGGGATGGCAGGCTCAGGAAAATGCCTGGTGATGGAATTTAGGAACTTGACCAGCTTCCAGAGTTTAAAAAAGAATGATGTGTCTTCCAAAGGGGGAAAAAGTACTTAATGGATTACTTATTACAGAAGTTATCCCACACTATTTAGCATTAATGAGTTCAAGATGTATTAGAAGAGCTGTTTTAATTTTTACATGCACTGTAGGTATTCATTTATGTCATTAATGAAATATGTAATTTACATTATTATGTCCATTTAAAAATGCTTTGCTTATATAAAACAGGGAGAGACTAGTTTCTCATTTTGGTTAATTGTATTAAAATACAATTTGTATTTTCTTCCAATTCAATTATGCAAGAGATTTTCTACTTGCAGCTTAATATAGCTTCATATTTCTTTATTCCAGGTTTAACTATCGCGACCGTCATTTTCGGCATTGCGAGATCTCTGTTGGTGTTCCACGTCCTTGTTAATTCATCCCAGACTTTACACAACAAGATGTTTGAGTCCATTTTAAAGGCCCCGGTATTGTTCTTTGATAGAAATCCAATAGGTAAGTCCTATACCAACTATCTCGGTAAATCGTGCCTTATTAACACATTCAGTGTCGGATTGCCTTTCCGCGTTTGAAAACGGAGGCAGTGCTTAGGATCGGTCACTGTGGGTGTCGATTCATTTTCTATAACAAGCTTCCCCAACAGAAGCTTTCCCACCAGAGGAAATCTGCAGAGAGGCGTGCACAAGCTTTCGTTCCAAGTTGTGTGTGTGGAAATTAAATGAATGTTTACTTGGCAGAATGATTTAGGAATCCATGGTGGTGTACAAAACACCCTACATCCAATGCCAACATATTTAAATGTAGTTGACTAGCTGCTTAAACACTGGCTGTGTTACACAGTGTTGAGCTGGGCCATCCCTTAGGGCAGACTTTCTTCCAAGGAATCTCTCCACATGAGACAGGCTGAGTGGTTCCTTCATTGTCCACCCATTTCTAAACCAGAGCTCTTGCACATGCTCTCTGAGGTTAACCTAAAATGTTCATGAAAAAGGAATTAAAATGCAAGGTGGGTAAAATGCAAACATCCTCGTCAATAAACGCTATTTGTTTTAAAGTAGACTTCTGGTTACCTATTAGCGGCTTGGTCATACCTGCCAGGTAGGTTGTCAGTAGTAAGTTTCTTGACGCGGGTGTACTGGGTGTCCAAGTGGTTGATGTCCCCACCCGGAGGCCTTTGCCTTGTCTGGTTTCTGAAGGTAGCCTCCTGAGCTGGGTCCCTATGAAGAGTGAGACCGTCGGCTTATGTCCCCACTCCATTCAGTTGGTTAGACTGGTGGGGAGGCTCAGGGTGGCTTTGTTTTTGCAGCTAATAATTGACAGAACCTGTGGAGGCCAGGAGGCAGGTTTGAGGGAGCACAGGAGTAGTCTTGGCCTGGCCATTAACTTTCCATGTGACCCAGAGCCCCGTGACACCACTGGGCGGGCCAGTCTCCAAGCAGGATGTTGCCGTGGTTGAAAGTATGAACTCTAGAGCCACCTGCCTGGCTTCTGTCCTGCTTATCATTACTCTGTAGTAGCTGGTTATAGTTATATTAATACTTAGGCGCTAGTTACGAAATTTCTCTGTGCCTGGGTTTCCTCATCTGTAACATGAGGGTGCTGTTCACACCTACCTCTCTAAGCTATTGTGGGAATTCCACAGGCTAATACATTCACAGTGCTAGCAGCAACCCTTATTTAGGCTGCGGCCTAATGCACCCTAGTAGTGACGCATCTCAGAGGCTCTCCCCTGTGAGGGGAAGACCATGGCTGCTTCCCTTCCTGTCTCACGAGACCGTCGTGAGGACGAAAGAAGACTCTTCCGGGAAGCATCTTGTATAGATTTAGTCAGCACGTTGCTTAGTCCAGAAGCTGTGCCAAGCACCAGGGATTGGGAATGGCAGAGGCCCACACACATCTGTGGTTAGAAAGTGACGGGAGAACTTACGTGCCTTGACGGCTGTAGAAGTCGCTCCACTTGGCCAGCTCATTTGAAAACGACCGTCGCAATGTTTGGAGCGTTAAGCGGGACTGAATTTCTGTTATCACAGCCTCTGAATGCTCATGACCGCAGTTAACCGGACGCTTCCCGTTCAAGACTTGCAGGCTTCTCCACGTGCTGTTATGTATCATGCAGAGATTTGGGACCAAGTCTGAATCGGCGAGGTTGCTAATCTCAAAGGAGCACAAGAGCTCTTATCTTACCTCCCCCTCCTGTATCTTTTGGCAGGACTTGGTTCCTTTAAGAAAATAGAAGCCCAAGCAAATACTCCAAAGATATATACCCGTTTGCCCAAAATGTGTTAGGGCCATGAATTATTTACTCTTTGGTGGCAGATTTAAAGGTGCTTTTAATTAAAGAACTATTTTTGTATGGTTGATTTTAAATTTCCATTTGGATGAAATCTTTGTTCACAATGGGAAGAATAAGCCAAAACTATGAATTATGCCTCATTGTTGCCATTGTTGGTTCTATGTACTTTAATGGTTATATAATATTAAAAAAAGAATTCCCTTCTGGAATCGAGAGGTAGGCATGCTCGGTTTTTAAGTTCGATTAAAGGCACACGAGTGCCCAGCATCCTGGTCCTCCCCCCGGGGGCAGAGTGCGCTCTCTGGGCAGCGAGGAGATCAGGAAGCGTGTCTTTCGCTCCGAGACACTGTGTGATCCAGAGCACGCTGTCGGGGAGACTCGGTTGGTCAGTCCGTGTCCTGCGAGCTCAGGATTCTGATGACCTCCCAGTTTTTAGAAAACTGAGGGGACAGATAGGGCTTTTGTCAGGGTGCACAGTTGCTCCTCAGTTTAAGGGGTTACCTCTGATAAACCCCTGTAAGTTGAAACTATTGTTAAGTCAAGAATGCATTTACTATAACTCGCCTACCGAACATCAGAGCTTAGCTTGCCCTGCCTGACATGTGCTCAGAACGCTTACGTCAGTCTGCCGTTGGGCCAAAGCATCTCCCTGCTCAGCCTCCCAAGAGAGTATTGTTCTGTCCGTGGCAAGCCTGGGAAAAGACCAGACGTCAATATTCGGAGTATGGTTTCTATGGACTATGTACAGCTTCCGCACCATTCTCAAGTCGGAAAGCCGGAAGTCCAACCGTTGTGACCCAGGCTGGACTTGGGTGGTGAGTGGTACAGGAACCAGGAACTCCAAGCACAGGCCCCCTGGATCTGCCCGAGCCATAGCTTTGCTTAGATTTGTGGCGGACTTGTCAGAGTCCCCTTCTTCCACGCCCGTGTCCGGTTCCCGGTTCTGCCGGAACACTGTCAGTGACTCTGCTCTGGACGTGGCGATGTCTTTTACACTCACTCATGGGTGCTCCCTCCCCAGATGAATTGTCTCCGGTCTAGTATTTCCTCCCAGACCCTCATGCATTTTGTTCGCCAGTAGGGGATCCTTTGCACTTAAGCAGAGAACCAGGCCTTCACGGCAGGGTCCTGAAACCCCGGGTGCCCTGCTCAAGTCCCAAGTTCACTTGGGTTTAAGAAGGGCAAGCCACCCCGGAAAGTGTGTGATACCTCTGAATAGCAAAGTTTCTCTGCAGGTTAGCCGGTCCAGAGCGCTGATTGGTAAGAAGGTTTTACCTAGTTAAGTTGTCTATATAATGCGATAGCTAAGTCTACTGATCTTTCATGGCCTGATAAATCAGCTATTTGGGTAAAATGAATCAACTAGTGTGTGGCCTTAAGTGGCCAAAGCTGGTTTTCCCTCCCTCCCTCCCTTTCTTCCTCTCCTCCCTCCCTCGCTCTCTTTCTCTCTCTCTCTCTCCCCGTCCTTTCTCTCACCTCTCTTTATTTTTTCTTTTTAAATTCTTTCCTCCCAAGATGTGTTTTCGTAACCATATTGTGTGCGTCTATTAAAGAGCCACACATTCTTCAGCTGCCCGACACTTCCTGCTCCTTTTGATCGAAGCTGGGGTTGGCTGGCGTCTTGTGGCGTCCGTCTGTGTCCCTGCGCCGTTGGCTGTGTGCCCATTCCTCGTCAGCCGTTGTCCTCCATCATTGTGGCTCCATTTCAGTCCCATCAGATCTCCATACACAGATGACACAAATCCCAGGTCAGCAGCAAGCCGTTCGGAAATTAAAGAGAGGAGGTCTCTTTTAAATGCAAATCCTGCTTTCCTCGCTGGGGCAGAATTCGTTCTGGTTTTTTACAGTGGCCACAGGAGGGCAGCATGACCTGCATTATTTCAGGGAGACAGCAAAACCTGGCGGTGGGGGTGGAGTTGGTGGTTTTGAAAGTTTTCTTGGAAATTCCGTTTTGATAGCTTGGGTCTTTGTAGTTTGTAGTGCTGACATGAAATTGCATTTTATTTTGTATTAAGTTTTAAAATATATATTTTAAAAAATGTATTTTTAAAGAAAGGAGAGGGAGAGAAACATGAGCCTCTTGTATATGCCTCGTCCAACCCAAGCAGGTGCCCTGCCCGGGAATGGAACCTGCTACCCTTTCACTTTGCGGGATGAAGCCCAACCCGCTGAGCCACAGTGGTCACGGCGATAGGAGATTTTAAAAGCATTGTCGTGGTTTATTATGTTTGAAACGTTAAACTCTTTGTGTTTATAAAAAAAATGGCTCACCGTGTTGTTCTGGGACATCTAGTATTTCAAGCTAGGTTATTTGGATTTCCTAATTGATACCTTCTCTCCTGCTAACTGGGATAGGCAGCTCCTGACATCTTAACTGGATATGTTTTAATTCCGAAAGGGTAGAAGATTGTCATTTGTATGACCTGAGTCAAACATGAGTTCAGGGAGCAGAGGGACCACAGTTTCTTCCGTTTTCTTCCACTCCGTCAGAGTTAGCAGTCATCCTTATCAGACGTCTCTAGAATTTCACCCTCTGTTTTGGAGACAAGATGAGTGGATAGTTGTCTTGTTTTCTCCACGCCTCATTATGGTGACGTAATACTTGGCTGACTGTGTTGATCGTAATGAATGCCAGATAAATATTTGTTTTTTTGCTTTCAATTTGTTAATTTGTCTTTAAGAAACTGAGTCGCTGGTGTCAGCAGAGGATATGTTTGTTTATTCTCTCAGGGAAATGCAACATTAATATTGGGCTGCGGCCAGTATGTTCGTTTCACGGGACTGAGTTTTCTGCATTGGGGTGTGTGTGTTTGCCTATTTATTCATCCAGTGTGAAAGAAAAGGGTAAATTTAATTAATTTTTTTCTCACTACAGATCAAGTTAAATTAGGGCGAATGCACTATAAAAAGAGAAAAAGAAATACGCTAATGTCCTTTGCCATTTTTAGTCTTCAGGTGGAAGGTACTTGTACCCGTTGAGGTGTATGGAAAAGGAATGTTGGCCCTGGAGTTTAAGAGAGACATTTTCTTGTGTCCTCCCTAATAAAAAATCTAGGCTTGCCCCAAGGATTAAGATTTCCAGCTTGACCGAGTGAGGAACGAGGCTCTGTAGGTGAGCTCCCAGATCTAAAACAGCCTGGATTAGGATGTGTGTCGTGTAGGCGTTGAGGGTTGTGGGCAGTAGGGTATGATCTTTTGCTCTGTTTCTTCGGCCTGGAAATGGACTGCTTAGCATCCACTACCAGTTGCTAAATAAATAACTTGTGGAGAAGTGAAGAGTGAACTGGAAGCAACACAGTGAGCTCTGACTACTATCAGAAAAGCTGTATTGCTCTGCTATTTATAAAATCAATTGTTAACATACCACTGCCTTGCCAGAAAAAAAAGAGTCATCAGTAGAGAAGAAAGATAATTGTAAGGATACCTGTTTGTCTATTCCATTCCAATGACCAGTGGAGTTAGTGCCTAAATGCATATTTTTAACAAGGATAATATTTCAGCACTGTCTAAATTACCTCGGCGATAATAGACCTGTTAAATTATAGCTCTATAAGTTAGGAGGGAAGATGGCTTTCCTTCGCACACATTAATCTATGCCTGTTCACACAAGTGATTCTCCTGAGCAGGTAGCATGTTAGAACAAGAAATACTGGTCCTAAAGTCTCTGATTTATGGTAGGTGTTGTTTTGACACGGCATCATTCAGACGATTTACAAGGCAAGGCTTGGTGTTAAAATATTTCCCCAATGTCATCATTCGTCAGCCGACATAAATATTCAGCAGTGAGGCTGGAAAATTGGTAATAGGCCCATTCATGCCAAATCACTCGCTATGTTTCCTTTCAAGTGGGATCTGTTTGCGGATATGGTTAAAAGAAACTATGCCTTTTCTTCCTTGAGAGCAGCTGAGCTGTAAGAAATTGCGAATAAGAATAACAACCCTCCTGACAGCTTTCTTGTACTCTTTTGGCCTAGGTGGCTTTTAACGCTGGCGTAAGTCCTGTAGGCTTGTTTTTGGTTATTTTTTCTTCCTTTTCTTGCTTAGTGCCCGTTGTAAAGAACATATTTATGAGTACATGAGTTAGTTTAACAGGCTTTTTGTGTTCAAAGGAAGAAGTTAGTCATCATCAGAAAAGCTTTGTTGCAAAACAAAAACACACATTTCCCCTTTCATTTTTCCTTGTTAGGAATAACAAATGCAAGTGACTGTAGAGGGAGTCACACAAAGGATTGCATCAATCACAGCGATTCTCAATAGCCACATAAATAGTATTTTTTCAGGTTTGAATGAAACAGCTAATAGTTTGAAGTAGGTGTGGTAATGAAATCCTGTCAGCTTGTCACACATTAAAAATAATGTGTTTTCTCATAACAATGGTTATATGTACTTAAACTCTTATCAGAGTGATATTAAGTCATATTTTATGGGAGTTGCTCATTTACTGCTAATAGTATCATAAAAGCCTTTGTTACGAGTTTAAATAGTTACATAATTACATATATTTGATTACTATTGTTATTTTGGCAGTAATCTCTATGAAGGTGATTTTTGTAGCACTTGTCTGCAGCTGGTAAATATTACACCATTTTGGTGTACATTTTTAATCTAGTAGAACGTTCTGATTACTCTGTATTCATGTTTTTTCTCCATAATAACCATACATGGAAACACTGACTACTTAGTAACAGAAAAAGCACCGTGTTTGTGGTTCGCCAATAAAATGTTAAAAAGATAAGAGTTGGGAAGCTTGTGCCTTGTTCAAAGGTTGTTTAGTAATCATGTACTATCTCAGAAAAATGTAACGATGGCATGCTACTTGGGTTTTTTATTTTTCAATTGTGAATATATTGTGATACGTATCTCTCTCTCATCAGTTCACTTCTTTAATATTTGTGACCATGCTGTTAATGCCCCCAAACTCTAGGTTAATAAAAACCAATAAAGGTTTAAGATCCTAGAACTTAGAGCTGGGCAGTCTTTGGTACTTCAGACTTCCCTGGTGAATCCCAGCTTGTGGTGTGTTAGTATGCGCAATAATTTGGCATTTACACAGGATTTGTGACGCATAGTATTTTATAAATTAAATAATTTTATAAAGAACCTGAAAGTTTTATAAGTAATTTAGTCACTCAAACCCTATCATTTAAAAGTCTCCCTCCTCCCCCCAATTACTTCAGTAGTTTAGCTTTTTGGATAGAAAATGCACCGGTCTCTGTATGGCATAGTTCATTGCTTTTGTACAACCATTTCAAGAGAAACTGGAGTAGTTTTGGGGGTTAGTTTCAACATGAATCAATATTGCGGAGTATGTCCCTGAGCTGCCAATACGTATAAAGCGTAGTCTTCCGACACTCAATGGGAATCAGGGTGGGTTTGCTGGGTTGAAATCCCGTCCGATTTTGCCCTAATGCCAAGTGCTTCCCCTAAAAGATTTGATTTTTTTTCCTGTTAATGTACTTTATTTTTATATCTATTTGAAATGATAAGATTCTGAAGAGACACCAACCACTAGTTATCTGTGACAGACATGGGCGGCGAAGGCCTGTCTGGCGCACATCCTTGGGCCCGGCTTTTATTGCCCGCACACGTCCCTGTGGTTTTCTCCTTGGCGTGTGCGTGTCTGGTCAGCCGCGCGCGTGGAAGAGCTGGAGTCTCACACAATTGCTGGAATGAATCACTTTCACCAGAACGGCATTTGTTGTGTTTAGTTTAATTTTTGAATTCTGGACCCGGATGCTTGCCGCGGTTGGGCTCCGAGTTCAAGTTCACGTCCTTCTGTGATGAACAGCTGTTGATTTTTTGCATTTGGTACTTGTTTCATGAATCCTCTTTTGAGTTACTCTGCTCATTATTTGTGCATCTGGGTCATCGTAGAAAGATTTGATTTGGAAGCTCTGTTCCGAGACCGTGGGGCGAACTTTTATTTTCATTTCGTAACTGGAATCTTCATCTTCTGTTGTCATTGCTTCTCCACCCTCTTTATTTTATTTAAACATTATTATTTGTTTTTCCATGCAGAAGACGAGGGGAAAATCCAGACATTTACAACATTGAGCCTGACATTTCATTTCATGTAGTTTAACATTTGGTTGTGTTTTTCAATCATATCTTTATAGTGCTTGTCACAATTACAAGTTAAATTGTAATTTGGGTAATTACGTGTTGACTGCCAGTCTCTCCTCTTAGCCTTGGGCTCTTTATGAGCCTATCTATTGTGTTCCTCCCCAAGCCTCTGAGTCCAGGATTGGACTCATCGCAGCTGATTAGTAAGTGTCTGCAGGCTGGAAAGAAGAAGGGATGGTTTCAGGACTGTATTTGCATCTCTTCATGCCCCACCCATAAAGAACAATGGAACTTGACAGTGTTGAAATAGAATTAAAGTCTTTTTTTGTCTTGGTTTTTATATTAAATTGAGTTCTCTATAATTTATTTTCAGAAGTAGAATTTGTAATAGATTCTTTACGGTGAACTTGTTTCTATTATGTGATGGCATAAAGAGAAAACCGTATACATTGGTTCTTGGAAGCTGCGGTTCATGAAACACTAGTTCCAAGTTCTGTTGTCTGCCAGTCAAGGAAATGAAACCATCAAACACCTAATACATTTCCTTGGGGTTTAGTTGTTCATGGAAGACAAATGTTGGCAGTTGTGTGGGCTAAATGTTTGGTATGTTGTAGTTTTACCTGATTGACTACATGCCCTTAAGAAGTAAATGGGAGAACCACATGCATTTAAAAACACCAGACTGGTGTAGCCAATGAGGAGAACAGTGTGGAATTTCCTCGAAAAACTAAAAATGGAACTGCCTTTTGATCCTGAGATTCCACCACTGGGATTATACCCTAAGAATCCTGAAACGTCAATTCAAAAGAACCTATGCAACCCCATGTTCATAGCAGTGCTATTTACAATAGCCAAGTGCTGGAAACAGCCTAAGTGCCCATCTGTAGATGAGTGGATCAAAAACTGTGGAACATTTACACAATGGAATACTACGCAGTAGAGAGGAAGAAGGAACTCCCACCTTTCGCAATAGCACGGATGGAACTAGAGAATATTATGCCAAGTGAAATAAGCCAGAGAAAGACAAATACCATGTGATCTCACCTATAAGAGGAACCTAATAAATAAAACAAACAAACAAGCAAAATAGAATGAGAGGCATGGAAACAAGGGGCAGACTGACAGGGGCCAGAGGGGAGGTGGGTGGGGGAGAAGGGGAGAGAGAAGGGGATGGGTCTAGTCAAGGAACAGGATTAAATGACCCTGGACGTGGACAACAGGGTAGGGGTTGACTGTGGATGGGGCAGGGGAAAGCCACGGGGGGAAATTGGGACAACTTTAATAGAACAACAATAAAAAAACACAAATAATAAAAACACCAGTGGACTTTTACAAACCGTTATTGGAGACGGAGTTGAGATGTAGGTCGCGATGTCGCTGAGTCCCAGGTGTGCTAGGAACATGGCTGTGCAATCGCTGGGCCAGCCACTTCATTTCTCTCGGCCTCAAGTTTCTAACATGTAAATGAGGGGGCTTTTCACTCATCAAGCATTCATGTCCTAGTTGTTGGTTATGGTCCCAAGCACTGGGCAGAAAGTCCCTGTCTTCAAGGCATTTGCGAACTTAAATAGTGCAGACAATGGATTGCTTCTTTAAAAAAAGTGTGCCAATAGTCTCATTCCATATAGAAAAGATACAGATTCAAAACGGAATATTGCTGTGGAGCAGAGATCTTGATGCTTGTTTACACATAGCGCACACACAAACACACACAGAGCCATATGGCACATGTCTTGTTCCATAATCAGTTATGTAAGTGGTTGACCTTGATTCCGTAAACTTTCCCAAAAGTGTTCTGGAACTTCAAGATGAATGGTTTTCAAAGTGAACTCCCTGCCGTGGTAGTGGGAGAGGAATTTAGGGACCAAAAGTAAGTGATGCTTTATTTGAGATCATAATCTCTAAGCTGACAGCAAACTCAGCCTGGTTTCTAATCGGACTCTCTGGGCTCTGCTCACTTTCCTGGCCCATCAGGGACTGTCTGTGTGCTGGAGCGCATCTCCGAGAAGTGTCAAGGAAAGGAGAGAGAAGCTTGGGCTTCTAATTGTTGTCCTTGAAGTTTCTACAGGCAATTCTCGTTGGGCTTTTTAGATGTTGCTACCAGGGCTTTGAGAGGAGGTAAAACAAAGGCAGTGATGTCTTCTCCATAAGGAATGTTACCATGAGATCAACTCTGATCTTTCAGGCACTCTCCTCGTTCTCTGTAACCAAGATTAATCTTTTAGAAACTCCCTCCTCATTAGGTAACAAATTCTTTAATATCTAGAGAAAAGACAATAAGCTTCCAAGTATACTTTGAGTGGAAGTTTATTAAAATACTGTGGTTAAATGAAAAGCTCTTATAAAATCAACTTCTCTCTTCTGGAAATATTTTCCTTTCATTTCTTTTTTCTTTTTCTTTTTTGCATTTGCATTTTAATAGATTATATCGCACGGGGGAAATGTTTCAACCACCTGAACACCTGGAAAGTCTAATTTAGACTTGTTACATGTTTAAGAATCTTTATTCAAACATAATCCAAATACAGGATAGGAAAATCCCGCCTCTAGGTCGGCTGTTGGTAGAGAGGGTGCTGCAGAGCACCATGTCGCTGACATCAGTAGAAGCCAGAGTTTCTGTCCTGGTTGACATTTCAGCGTAAGGCCCTGGTTTTGGGATGTTTTAATCAAAAATTAGTTCATGATGTCTTCCTGAACTTCAGTGGAAGTTTCTAGAAGTGTTCTTTTGATTCAGGGTCTGATCTCATCCTTCGCTGTATTTGAGGCACCCACTTCTTTTTGTTCTACACAAAGGTATTTGAACAGACACTGCAGTGTATGCGGATTTGTCCTTAAATATATTTCTCCACATATATAATTCCGTATATGTAGATCAGCAGTGAAGTTTTGAGACATCAGAATCATGAATTGATTTTTTCATGACCTCTAAATATTTAAAAATAAGAAGGAAATGGTGTCAGAATTGCCTGGCATCATAACATTTATTTCTTTGGCAGGAATTATAAAATTGTTCTTCTTCCCTTTTTGGAGCATAAAATGGCATTAACATCCTAAAATTGTATCCCATGCTTCTATAAATTGTCCCTTTCACTTAGCATTAAAATGCAGAAGGAATCAGCATGGTTTGATGAATCCCACCAATAAGCAATCATGTCGTCAGAAGAGTTTCTGACTGATGCCGGCTTTTAAATGCTAGTCTTGACTTAGTCCTGTGAACGAAAGGAAAATAAACATGCGTTTCAAGATGGTGAGTAATCAGTATTACTAGAAAACTGTTTTTTTGGACTTCAAGATCGAATAAACAGCTGTTGACATAAATAGAACGCTGAGACAGGGCACCTGTGGAATCCAGACAGGCTGCCGTGTTTTGTACAATCAGATAAGCTGCTGTTTATGCACAAAGCGTCAGGCCTTCACCCAGGGGAGCAGAGTTAACTCACACATTAGGAAGTTCTAAATATGCAGGTAAGAGGCCTTAGTGGCCGTTGATGCCATGGTTTCCAGTTCCTTCCACAAACGAGCGCTGTAAGAGCTGAAGGCTTAGTTGACCTGTGGCCTTCCGGTGTGTCTTCTTCTCTCGGTTCTTCTTATGTCCAAGTAGATCCTTCTCCTAGATGACATCAGGGTTTGAAATCGTAGGTGATGAAACGAGGACCTTTTAAGCTCAGGATACACAGTGGCTGTTTTAAAAAATACAGCTCATTCTCTCTCTCCCCGTCTTTCTCCTGTGCATTTTTTTTATTGGACGGCAGCTGAGCCAGAACTTTGGTTGCAGACGTTTTAAAACTGTGATTGGGCAGGGGGCTGGGAGGTGGGCTGAGATATTGCTCCGTGGCCCTGCTGGGAAGGCGGCTTTGGAATGGCTCTGCCAGGGAAAGGCCTCTTGACCCAAGCACAATTCTCTTCAGCAGCGCTGGTGCAGTGTCGGAGTGGGGAGCACGTGTGAGAGCCAGAGAGACCTCTTTTTATTAGATAGTCATGCCGTCAGATGCTTCATTTTATGTTTTTTTTTTTTTTTTTTTTTTTTTAAAGACACGTAAAATGTACAGTTAGAAAACAAATCAGCAAATGGAGTGACCTTTGACTCTCCCCCATCACCAGCTCGGAATGGCTTTCCCTTTTTTCCCCAGCGGTGGTTGCGAACCACCCTGTGATTTGGGATCGCTGGGGCCCCGTGGTAAAGACAACGGACTTTGGAATCAGCCCTGCTGAGAGTGAATGGCAGCCCTGCCACAAGAGACAGACCTTTGCTCGGTTACTTACCCTCTCTCTCTGGGCCTCAATGCTGCTCATATGTACAGTGGGGCTGGTGGGCTGGCAGTAGTCCTAACCATCTTTACACACGTGACAATTAATATATGTAAAGCATTTAAAACAGTGCCTAGCAAATAGCTGACATTGATTAATTTTTAACTAAGTGACATGATAATTTTGGGGGGGGGGTTTCTTTTGCCTTTTTTTTTACAAAATCCAAATGAACTTGCTTATTTTGATAAAACCGTGCAGCGTGGAGAAGGGTGTGTGTTTTCTCAGACACAAAGAAAAATAGGTAAATGATCAAGACTAACAAGGCCCCAAACAAAGTTAAACAGCATATTTTTTATTTTCTTGTTTTGTTCCTGTTTTCACTGGGGCTTTGTTTCATCCTGGAGTTCATTTTAATCTAATTTAGTTTCACAATGAGAGCCTAATTTTGCATATAAGTACCAGACATCTGGTTTACTTTTTGTTTGAAAAATGATACGGCTGAAGTTTATTACAGGTCTATTGTGTAATTAAGGAAATTTTATGAAATAAGTTCTATTTAAATGGAATGTTGGAATTATTCCAGGGAAGTGGATCTACTTCCTAGGAGTAGCAGGAACTTACTATTTTTTTTTTTTTTTTGCGATGCTATAACTTGTCACGTGTCGAACTTGTATGTGTTCACCTTTTCCAAAAAGCATGAAAAATGGCAAATTTCACAAGTGAAAGTTAAAGTTGACCTAAGGCAGTTTTAGATTGTCGCGCCTTCCAGTTTTATTCATGGGATGTTTTTAGAGACATTTTGTGGCTTGTTCACTCCAGTTAATTCTGGGCAATCCTTGTGCATTTCTATCAGAGAGACATTCCGACTCTTGTACAAAATGCGGTTAAAAGCAGCCTGGGAAGAAAATGAACTTTGTGGTCAGTTCTTATAAACTATTGATTATATTTTTAAAGCGGTTAAAGGAATACTAACCCCAACAGAACAAACACAAGTCTTCTACAGATAGCGCCCAGTTAGCATTAATACACTAACAGTTTAAATGCTGTAAGTTATTGGCTGGGTGTCCTAGCATTATGGTATGTGAAGAAATACATGGTTTTGGGTGGAGAGACCTCAGTGGAAATGGCGCGCTTACTCGTTTAACACCTGCCACGCTGCTGTGTCCGTCGTAAGGAGGCTGGGAGCACCCAGCTAGTCCTGAGTCAGTACTCAACCTCAGTAATGTCTGTGAGGCCCTCTGCTCTGAAATTCGGAGATTCTGTCATCCTGCAGGACTTGCTTAGAAATAATGTGGCAGATAAAAGCGTAAGGAAACCAAAAAGGCATTGTTGGTAAAGATGTCAGAGGATTATCGTATTGGTTTTCACGCACCCTCTAATGTTTACGAGATCCGTTGCATCACAGGCTTCATCTGTTGGCAGTTACCATCCCGTTCCCGATCAAACCGAAGGATCAGCTCGCAGTATCATGAAGGTGGAACATTTCCTCGTGTCTTGTCATTTCATGGCAAAATCGTAAATTTAGCTGACAGTTCAAACGTATCGAAATGCTGTCATTTCTACGGTCTCATTTCATCTTCCATAGCAGCAACGCCACAAGAACTCTCCTGCAGTCTCACACTCCTCCAGAGCTGCGCACAGCTGACCAGGCCCTTCTCCTTCTCCTCACCCCGGCCTCTTGTTATTGTCACCATTGATTTTGGTGTGTGTGGGGACCACAGCAATAGGAAACCTATAATTGAGAATGAAAGAACCAGATTGCCCCTCATCATTAACCAGCATCCAGATTTTAACTCAACATTTATTAAGCATCTCCAGTTGCTGGTGTGCTGGGAATTAGGCCCGAGGTCACCAGATACTATATTCTGAATTCTCCGTGGGCATTTGTTAAAGCTATGTCACCCATTGCGGTATATTACAATATTTTACGCAATAATGGTGGCTGTTCAGGTAAAAGTTAGATTATGTTTAGTGTAGTAATTCCTATGAAATGACTATGGACATCATAGTAATCAGAAATATTTTCAAAAGTTGAGAAAATTTGCATGACCTGGACAATCCATCACGTAAAACAGGTGTTACAATATGCGTGTAATGTGAGTTGCTGAATATGTATGTGTTTGTATGTTGCTATGTAAATTTTGAGCTACACACAAGTAAATAAGAAATATGTCAAATTCTTTAGTCTTCATCATCCTTATTCTGGTTATCTGTCTTTTATTGATACATGAGCCTTCTTGCCTTTATCAGTTTTCCCAGAATAGGTGAAAATCTTTCACCCATAGGAAGGGATCCTGTTTCTGAAAGCTGGACGATTACTTTTGCCTCTTCCTGCAGCCTTACATTTTAAAGAGACTTCTCACCAGTACATTGTCATGACTTCTTAAAATAACATTTTTGTAATTTTATAACTGATCATATGTTAGGAAAATCTTAATTCTGAAATTTCTGGTATTTGGTATTATAAGAGGTAAAGTGGGATCATAGTATCATAGGGAGCTCTTCTTTGACATTCAAGTCCTGTCTGGGACTGAAAACAGCTCAGCATTTGGTATGAACTTTATAACTTACAGATGAGAGACAGAGAGAGAGAGATGGGGGAGAGAGAAAGAGAGAGAGAGAGAGAGAGAGAGAGAGAGAGAGAGAGAGAGAGAGAGAGAGAGAGATCTAAAATCCTATCCAATTAGCAATAGTGTTAACCATTCAAAGATGTCAAATCATTTGTGTAAAGACAAAACTACCTTTACGTAGGCGATGTTGGATGTGCGGGTCCGTATTTAATTGGGCTTATATAGACTCTATGGGAGGCTAACATGGTCTCGGCACTTGGGGTGGACAGAATGGAGCTCTGAGAAGGTCCCTGTTGAGAAAACAGCAAGATGACGTTCAGTGTTGTAGGAATCCCATCTAGCTGTTGTACAGAAATGGGGGCAGTAGAAGATTGTGTCCGTTCTCCTGTTGGTCTAGTTCAGCTAAACCATGTTACTGATGTCTGGTGACTCAGTGCCCAACTTGGCATGGGCCTGGGGTTTATGATAATGGCAGCCTGGAGCCACAGGTTCATTAATCCCGATGAAATCCCACTTGAAAACACTATTACTCCTTCTTATGTATTTATGCAGGCTTTAGTACACGGTTCACTTTTCTGTGACCTGCTTTCTTATGTTTGTCCTCTAGAAGTCAAGTAATATTTGGAAATTTGCAGGAAACTAGCGTCTAGGAAATCTAATGTCTTTATAAGGCTATATCTACCCATCCATCTATTTCAGTTCGCACCTGAGTACATGCTGAGAGAGGGGAAGGGGCGAGAGAGAAAATATCGATGTGAGAGAGAAACATCGATCAACTGCCGCCCTGAATATGCCAGACCTGCATCCCGGACATGTGCCTGACTGGGAATTGAATCCATGACCTTTTGGTCCATGGAACGAGGCTCCAGCCAACTGAGCCATATGGGCCAGGGCTACAAGGCTCAATATTTTATAACAAGACACTTATTTTTGCTGGTTTGCTTTATCACAAACAGTATAAGGATAGGATCGACTCCTGATTGTAAGCATCTTTTTGTTCTTTGTCATATACTTAGGTATGTAATTTAGATGTACCACTGTTTCCTTTGCTCCTGCAAAACCCTGTTTCCAGTGTCCTTTATGTTTTGATGGTCTTTTTAGAAAGTCAAATGCGGAGAATCCCTGAACAAAGCCTGCCATTTGCCTCCAAGCGCGTGGCTGGCTCCCTGGGTGATTAGACCCTACCTTTTCCTTGGTTGAGTTGAAGTCACACGTCCTGTGGCCTTTGACCCCCAACCCCTCCGCCTATCCAGCCTCACTCCTGAGGTTCTTATCAAATATTGGCTAAAACATATTAAGGTCTGTTTATCAAAAATGTCATTCATTTCTCCCAACAGTGTGCTATGCAGCTTAGTCAGAGAGATGGGATGTGGAGCTTTATACTCATGGCCTATCCCATGTTCCCTCTCTTTATATTGCATCTTAGAGGAGTCTCAAATTCTTTGACTTCTTGAAACTTTTTGTTTTCTTTGCCGAGTTGGGGACACAAGCTAGACAGAAGCGACTGGATGGTAACAGGGGCGCCAGACAGAAAGTTAGGGAAACAGAGTGAGACCGAGGGGAAATGTGACCTCCCCAAGGGGCCCGATGATAAGGCGCGGTGAGTTTTGCCCTGAGAAAAGGAAAACGCTGTGTTGGACGCTTTTCTCCACCAGCGTTCAGATGGTCGGATGAGTTCTCAGGGCACTTGGCCTTGAGCCGGCTTGCGACTTTCAAGTTGTGGCATCTTGGGAATTAAAGCTCTCTTGCTCCTTTCTGAAGGAAAATGATCAGCTGTTTCAGAATCGTGGCTCGTTGGGGGTCTGCAGCTCTAAGGAAGCATTTCTGGGATTTGCAGCAGGACTTTTTGTCGGAGGCCCGTGGAGCCCGTGACCGCCCCGGAGACCAGGTTCTGCGGTGCTTCTGCTTCATGACCCGCTGGCACGGGTGTTATTTAATGCCACCATGTTTCGAATGCCGGTGAGAAACGCAGTTAAGGTCATGGTCTGAAAGGACTTTGATGTCCTGCAGAAGCCTGATTTCCCCCTAATATGCGTGAAAAGCTTGTGCAGTGGAGCTCTTAGGAGATGAATATTTGTTCGTGCAGGTTACAATAGCGGACATACCCGGAGAGGGATGGTAATGCTGGCCAGAATATGCGCTCGAAGGGAAAAGGGGGAAGAACTAGTGTGCAAAAATGAGCCATGGAAATCCATAAATATCGGGCCAAAAACATTCCTGCAAATGTGGCCGCTGGGTTTTACCAGGCACAGTGGACAGATACCGTTTGCAGGTCCTTCTGATTGAGAATTTCTGATTGTCTTCAAAGCTCAGCTAAATGATTTCTTTGTAGATTTCGAACCTTCTTCAGGCCCTTCTCCACTTTCCTTAGTTTTTAAGACTTGAAAGAATGAATGAAAGGCAGTTATTCTGTGGACGGGTATAGTCATTGGTAGCCTGCGTTACTAAGAAGGTTTGCTGTTCATTTAGTGTCCTTGTGCCAGGAGAAAAGTTTTAGTTCCACATCAGGTTTTTACTACACCTGCAAATCCCTTGGGTAGTCTCTAGCTTGTTATTAGGCTGGCTTTTAAAAATCAAGTTTATCGGTGCAACATTGTTAATAACATCATATAAGCTTCAGGTGTACAGTTTCGTGATACAACATCTGTATGTGGCTTTGTGTTTTCCCACCCGAAGTCCAGTCTCCTGCTACCACATATTTGACCTCTTTACCCGCTTCATCCTCCCCCCTCTGGTCACCACCATACTGTTGTTTGTGCCTACGAGGGTTTTTGTTTGCTTCTTGCTTTCTGTTTTCTATCCCACATATGGGGGACATCATAGAGTTCTTGTCCTTTTTTGTCTGGCTGATTTCCCTTAGCATGACACTCTCGAGATCTAGGCATGTTGTTGCACATGGCAATATTTCGTCATTTGTATGCCTGAGTAGTATTCCACTTTATGTCTATACCACAACTTCATTATCCAGTTGTCCATCAAACCACACTTAGGCTGTCCCCACGTATTGGCTATTGTGAATAATGATGCTACAGGGAACATAGGGGTACATATATCTTTATGTGCATATATGTACCACCTCCCCGCCAGCTTGCCCTCATCCTTTCGTCTCGGGGCCAAGTTTCTGGGCAGCAGCTGCCACAGGAATGAGCTGAAGCATTCCCTCATTCTGAATTTGACCAGTGGTTGTTTCTTCCCCCACCTTTTATTGCCACTCACCTTTGGCGATCTCTTTCATTGCTCTTTGGGGCGGTCCATGCTGGCCTGTCTCCACACTGGCCTCAGTCCTCAGGATGAAGTTCTCATAATGTCTTTTTGCTAAACAGGCCAAATCTGAAAATGCCGATGTCTAAGGACACGCATCTAATCTCCCACCTGCCTGTTGAGATATACTTATTGAGCCCTTATCACGGGTCAGGCATGGTGTGGTGCCAACCTGTGTATCTTCCGCTAGACACCCCATTAGTACCCACAGAAGTGTGGTGGGTATTTGGAGGAGCAGGCCCAGGGGACCATGAGAGTTCAAGGTGAGCTGAGCAGGTACGAGGACGGGCTGCTGTTAGAGCTTCTCTGGTGGAACTGACCAGAGAATGAGCCAGAATGAGTCAGGAGGTGGGGATGGGTGTTTGGGGTGAGGCAGGATCTGGGAAACAGGGAAAGAAGCTGCCCGGCTGGAGCGCAGTGAGTGTGGGCAAGAGCGATGGGAACAGCCCCCTGGCCCGGTGGGACTGTGCAGGGCGAGGGGAGGGTTTTGAACTCCATCCCCTGAGCGGTAGGAAGTCTTTGTGTTGGGCAAGAGGCCTAATCACACGCCTGTCTGTGACTGCCAAAGCTTTTGTCTCGTTGAAGAGCCTCACAGTCTGGTGTAGAATGGGATGCTTTGGAGGGTTTTCTTTTTAAACTCAAGGCATTTTAACATGACACAGGTTTTGTAACTACCTAATTCCTGGTTCACTTCCTTTGTGGCCATTTGGTTCTTCCATTTTAACTTAACTGCATCGGGGATAACCGTGGCAAATTCTGTTTTCTCACTCTTAATTACTGTCCCAAGGGCCTCCCAAAGAGGAGAGAGCGAACGTGTTTTATGATACCTTTAACCCAGAAAGTTATTGCAGATGAGGTAGCGTCTGTCCGTGTGCGCCCTTAACTGGAGATTCCAAGGGAGATTAGGATATCGCCTTATATTAGTTTATTTTTGTAGTTATAAAATAACGACTCACGGTTTCATAAATAACCACTAGTTATTTCAAAAGTGAGTTGCGGTCACATTTCGGCTCTGGAATGGCATTTAAGTTCCGGGAGGCAGCTACAGAGGTCCCGCTCTCCGTGAGCCTTATACACTCGAGTTTTCTGGAAGTTTTATTAGCGTCAGCGGGCGTTTATTGTAAGGACAGATTGGGACACTTTTCTGTAAAAATAAGAATGTCGTTCAGTGGTGTGTCCGCCCCCCCCTTCCCTGAAAAAATAAATAAATAAACCTTTGGTGCTTAATCAGGGTTCCAGATGTTTGTATGTATGTATTTATTTGGATATTTATAGTGTTTTCTGTCAAGCAGTTTGCCTCCCTGGGAGCATTCCAGAAATTTTAAAGGCATACATGGCAAAGCCACAAGGATCAAAGACCCGTGTCTTATGAACTCTTTGCTGCATTTTAGGCCTTGTCCCTGAAATGATTTTATGTTACAAGAACCAAGGAAGAGCTCTCCCTGTCCCCAGCTTGTTCTGAGGAATGTTTCTGCACTGTCTGAATGGGACTTCTTCCTCTCTGCTGAGTGGGCATTCGTCGGAAACCCTCCTCTGCTGCAAGGGCGGCAGCTCACTGGGACATCGTGGGTCTCTGACATTCCCACATTTTGTTGTCGATGTTTCTGTTATTTCTTCCTTTAAAACACGGAGATTCTTTATTTCCCCACCTTCCTTCAGGATGACTAATTCTACCACATAGAACTTTTGAAGACCGCTCCTTAAAAGTATGGGTTTCCTTTTCTATATGACTTTTCGAATAGTGTAATAGCTGTCATCTAAATGGAAAACAGTGAGACATTTTGTAGGAACAAGTGAAGGCCACTGTGACTGGTATCTCTGCGGGAGGAGGTGGCCTCAGCCTTGGAGGCAGGTCCTCGAGGAAGTGCTCTTGTGTCCCAAGTAAGGGAGTCTTAGGTGCACCTGGCCTTCCTTGATATTCCCACCTGGATGTTTTCAGGATCATGGATTTGGTGTATCACCTCATTGATACATGCCCAGTAGATGTCTTCTTGCTTCGACTCCTTGCTACAGACTTTCTCTTCTGGCTGGGAGTCGGGCGAGGGGAGTTGAGGGGAGCAGAGAGGTGTGTCAAGTGAGGGCCTTGGAGAGGAGACCCCCTCCCCTGTCTTTGTGCCCATCCCCCGTAATGCAGGCTTCTTCACAGAGGGAGCCGTACTGAGTACAACCTTGCTCCTGCTCTCCTTTCCTTCACCCCTGGCCCGCCTCTGGGGTTCACCCCTGCAGAAGTGTGCTTTCCACACTAACGTGGGAAGCTTTTTACAATAGCAGCACCCACTGTAGTGACGCACAGTGTTAACCTGGGACGGTGTTTGCAGGTCGGGCGTTTGGCAGGCTTGCTCTGGGGCACACCCCGTGACTCATGACATTTTAAGGTGTTTGATTCCCCACCCACTCCGTTCTCCCCAACATGTTGACCACCCTTAGGTGAGACATTTGAACGGAGGCGTACTCAGGCTAGGTCAGGGTGGCTCAAAGGGCTATAAAACTCTGCCTCCTCCAAGTTGGCATATTTAAAGTAGACACTTTGGCCTTCAGTTTGAGGCTGGATCACCTCTGAGGAATCCAGTTTTGTAGACAGTGGCTTTAAGACTATAACTTGGCCCTGGCTGGTGTGGCTCAGTGGGTTGAACCAGTGTCACTGGCTTGATTCCCAGTCAGGGCACATGCCTGGGTTATGGGCCAGGTCCCCGGTTGGGAGTGCGCGAGAGGCAACCACACATTGATGTTTCTCTCCCTCTCTTTCTCCCTCCTTTCCCCTCTCTCTAAAAACAAAACAAAACAAAACAAAAAGACTATAACTTGGCCTAAGCTTTCTACATTGCCTATTCGTGCTGGGCCAAACCTCAGAAACGCTCCTCTCAGTCCGAACCAGAGCTACGTAGCTTTTGTGTGTGTGTTTTTGATTTAACACCTTCTTTCTCAATAATCAAAGCCTAGCTATCCCTTAAATATTTATAAAATTATCGAATCATTTTTCTACATAGTGCATATTGCATTAAATTATGTCTGAGAAAAATCATGATTTGCCAACATTTAAAAAAGTCCATTGTGTTTTGCTTTATTTTAAACACAGTGAAATTTAACTAGAGATAGAAGCTACTTTCATGACATAATGTTTGAAATTCTTTCAGCCCTGGAAACTAGTGGGGTATTTTTTTAAATATAATTTTTATATTTTGTATCTATGAGATAAGTAATGCCTTTGGGTTGCTAGTCCCCATCCCATCTCTGCAGTTACACACAATAGTACAGGTAGTTTTTATGCCTAATAAATGAAAGGCTAAATTGAATATAATTGTCAAAATATTTTCTTTTTCTAACTTTGGCATTTAGAGCACTGGCACCATCTTGATGTTCTGTGTGAGAATTATAGATATTATTAAGATTTTTTTACTTCATCCTGAAATGTAGCATTTGGGGAAAGAAACTTGGGGCTGAATTTGTGAAGTGATCATTTCTCTGCTTCTCATTTCACTTATTTTGCTAATCTGACACCAGTGTCCCCTTTTACACTGGCTCTTTAGCTAAGGGCCTATATTAAATGTCACAGAAACAAAGTAGAAACAGTTTAAAATACTGTCATGTTCAGAATTCTGCTGATGCCTCCTGCCTGGTACTAAGTGGTAAAGGAAATTGGTGATCGAATCATGAGTTTCTTGATCTGATCTCTAACTTCCACGAAGGTGCCTCTAGAGTTTTCAGACAGTTTCTGTGTAAGGGAGCAAATTGTTAGCTAATGTTCTTTTTTTTTTTAAAATTGCGGTAAACAACACATTAGCTAACGACTTTACGTATTGCCTTTAAGACTATAAGTTAAAGCAGATGCCGTCGGCTATCTTCCACGTAAGGACTCATCATTTAGGGCTGGCCAGCCCCCTCATTCTCACCCCCCCAGAAAAGCTCAGACATACGGACTAGTTACATATATTCTGAAAGAGAGGCCCCAGGTCCTGGGCGTCATCCCTGGGTGACACTGCCGCTTGTCCTCTGTCCATCCATCCCTGTTGCCTCCCCTACCACCTGCAGCTACGCCCCCATGTTTACTTGAAGGTCTATTTCCTCTCTTCTTGCCCACCAAGCTGTCACTTACATGGGCCTCAGGATCACACTTCCCTCAGTACCTGTTTTTATGTGTTCGTTTCTAGAATATTCTGTGGTATTTTCCTTGTTTAAACTCAGAGTAGCTCCTCTCCGCCTCCCTAGATCCCGTGACATATTTACCTTTGCTTCTCGTTCCAAGAGACGCGTCCCCTGGGAGTGCAGAGGAAGGTGCGTGCAGACAGCCCTAGACTCAGTGGTGGTCAGACGTAGGATTTTCAGTTTCACGGTGCTGTGAGGGTGAGCCGCGTTCAGTAGAAGCCGTACTTGGAATTTTGAGTTGGGATCTCCCCCGGGCCGGTGATACATGGTATACACTCCCAGTCAGCCTCGCGGCCACGAGGAGAAACCACTGATGCTCTACAGTGTACCGTGTCGCCAGGGTTTTGTGGGAATAATAGTGTTTTGTGTTTGACGTCTTCTCTTGTCTACAAGATGCCCAGCTGCAGGGTCATGTCATTGTCCTGAGCACATTTAGGTCGGCGAGGCTGAGCCACGCTGCGCCGTAGGTTAGGTGTGTGAAATAAATGCATTTTCAACTTACAATCTATTTTTAAGGATTTTATTTATTTGTTTTTAGAGAGAGGGGAAGGAAAGGAGAAAGTGAGGGAGCGAAGCATCAATGTATGTGAGAAACATTGATCGGTTGTGCTTGCGTCTTGCACGCCTCCAACTGGGGACCTGGCCCACAACCCAGCCCTGACTGGGAATCGAACCCGGGACCTTCCAGTTCACAGACCGGCACTCAGTCCACTGAGCCACACCAGCCAGGGCATCAACTTAGAATATTTTAAACTTCAGGTGGGTTTATTGGAACAAAGCCCCATCCTAAGTTGGGGAGGCTCTGTACTTCAGTGTCTTCTGCCATTCATATCTACTTTTGTTTCCTTTTGGTGTTTTCTCTTAGCTTTTCATTCTTAGGTTATCTGCTCACAGAGGGCGAGGGTTGGTCGTGCTTCTAAAAGGCTCTTACTCATGCTTCCAGGCACCATTCATAGGGTTCTGGTGAGGCAGTCCTTGCCTTGAACTTGTAGAGAAAACAGGAGGCTCTAAGATGAATCTGAGTTGTGTTGGTTTAGCTACGTCATCCGTTAGGATTGAATGCCACTTTTGTTAATGTTTTGCATCTTGAAAGTTTTTTCAAGGTGTTGGGGAGGGACAAGAGGGCGGTGGTCAAGAATATTGATTGTGTAAAATACTCCAGAGAAAGGTGAATTGCTACAGCGTTTCCGAAAGGTCAGCCGATGCTTTGGGACTGAAATGCTAACACATTCCGCTCCGTCTGCCTTCCTTCACCCCATGGCGGTGGCATTTGTGTGTCTCTGCCGTCAGCTGGCAGCCTCTCCCTCTGCTCATTTCCTTCCCGACAGATGTCTTCATCTTCACTCTGCTCTGCTTTTCCTAGAGAGAAGGTTCTCCTCTGCTGGGGTGCTGGGCAGGACTCGGGACCTCCTGGCCCCATAAATGCACAAGTCTCTTGTCTTCCACACCAGGTGGTGACAGAGGTGGCTGCCACAACAAGGCACCTCCTCATTTGGTTTCGACACATGGGTGCTAAGTGTCCTCAGGGAGCAGATGGGTGTGGCAGGTAGAATGGGATTTGAGAGCAGGATGGCTCTTAAGTTTGAATTCTTTTCTTTGTTGAAAATGATGGTGAAGTACACATAACATAAAACTTACTGCCTAACCGTCTTAACCGTTTTTCAGCGTCCGTTCAGTGGCATTAAATGCATTCACATTGCTGTATAACCATCACCACCATCCAGCTCCAGAATTTGTCACTTTCCCCAATGGGAACTCTGCCCTCATCAAATAACAACGCCCTGTGCTCACTCCCCAGCCTTTGGCACCCACCATGCTGCTTTCTGTCTCTGTGAACGTGACCGTTCCAGGTACCTTATGTACGTGGAATTATGTAGCATTTGTCCTTATCTGACTAATTTCACTTACCCTAATGTCCTCTAGGTTCACCCATGCCCCAACGTGCCAGAATTTGCTTGCTTTCTTTTTTTTAAAAAAAGATTTTATTTATTTGTGTTTTTAGAGAGAGGGGAAGGGAGGGAGAAAGAGAGGGAGAGAAGCATCGATGTGTGGTTGCCTCTCGCACGCCCCCAACGGGGGACCTGGCCCACAACCCAGGCAAGTGCCCTGACTGGGAATCGAACCGGCGACCCTTTGGTTCACAGGATGCACTCAATCCACTGAGCCACAGCAGCCAGGGCCAGCATTTTCTTTCTTGAGGCTGAAGAATAATCCGTTGTGCGTGTATTTACCTGCCACACTTTGTCTTTTCGTTAACCGCTGACAGGCAAGAGGGGTGGCTTCTACCTTTTGGTGATTGTGAAGAATGTTGCTGGGAGTATGGGGGCCCCGCTCTCAGGGTTTTTCTCAGCATATATCCAGAAGAGGCATTGCTGGATCATTTGGTAATTCTGTGTTTAACTGCCTGAGGAACTGCCGGGCTACCTTCCACAGCGGCGGCACCATTCACACCGCCTCCAGCAGGGCAGAGGGTTCCGGTTTCTCCACGTCAGCGCCAGCACCGGTGGCTTCTGTTTTTGAGAGCACCATCCTCATGGGCCCAGGTGGCCGAATCCCTTATTTTCTTGAGTAGATCGTAGGAGGTGGCTTTGGGCACCGGTCCTTAGTGGCAGCCAGTGCTGACTCCCCTGAAAGGCTAGTCGTGTGGGTGCCGTGCTCGGGGCGCACGTTTATTTGTTGCTCGTCTCTCTTGTTGCGTGTCCTTGGCGTGCGTCCTCTTTTGTAGGCCTATACTTGAAAATTAGATCAAACACAACCCGTGTTTAGATTTATTTACAGTTCCTTAACTCCTTGCCTGCTTTCCTTTTGACAGGCTTGGCAAGAGAAGTCTTTTTCAAGTAGTAGATTAATTGAGGCAGTGAGCACCCCACCTGAATTTTGTTACATGCTGGCAGGTTAGATAAATGGATGTTATACTCTCAGCACATTTCTGCCCAGCACTTACTGGGCCGATTTGCAAGAGTCTATGAAAGTGATAACATTCTATCAGTTTGGGGCTTAGAAGAAGAAGGAGGAGGGGAAAAAAAAACAGGCCCTGTTTTCTTATTTGTATTTATAGGATGCCCGTAGGCAAGCTGGAATTGCTGTATGGCCGTTTACATGGCTAAATACACACGAAGAAGATAAGAAGCCCAAAGACGCGTCTTTGTAGGCACAGGGGAGAGCAGAGGGACCGGATCAGTCACTGTCAGCTGTGAAGGAGATCCATTCTCCGTGGTGACCAAAGATGTTTTATTTTCCTTCAGCTCCCCATTTCCTCGAAGAATGCAGGCTCATTTTAATGACTTGATTGATTTGATGATTGGGTTACAATGTACTTTATTTACCGGTGAAACGTTTCGTTCCTGTCAGCACTTAATGCAAATAAATCTCCTTTTTTGGCACCACTTTGATAAACTGTAAAACTGCTTATATTTGCAGGAAAATTTGTTTTGCTATGGTATGTTTGTGGACAGATGCGGTGTAACTCCCCTCGTCTCCCTCAGAGTTGTCACATGTCACAGTCTGCTGAGAGCAGACACGTGCGGGGCTGTTATCATGGGGTGTGTACCGCGTGGGCTTTATGTCTGAGGGAATCACAAAAAGAGACTTAGTATTCCTAATTAAAGTCAGCTATGTAATGCTTTATTTTTATACCATTATAGTAAGACTTTGCAGTTTTAGTTCATGTATATATATTATATATATATTTATATATATTTTTGAAATAATAACTGTAAAGTGTATCGTACCTTCGCTATTACGGTCTGCATGTCAATTTAATGCATAATACCCAGTGAGACCCAGTAAAAGTGGACCTTTATTTCTTATTGCCCAATGTATGGGCAAAATTGAAATATATTTGGGTAATAAGTTTTTCCTGAAGTTTCTTTTTCATGAAAATAGTGTCATATATATATATATTTATGTTTGATCGATTATAATAAATTCAGTTTGGGGGGGGCAGATTGTTTCGTGAAACATGACTTCCCCTTCTAAAAACACTACCTAGTACATATTTTGTGCTTCAGAAAAGAGATAGCAGTTAATTTTACTCATTTACTTATAAAATTTTATTTTTAAATATATGATAAGACTAGTGCTGACCCAGCATTTAACAAAGCCAGGCTAGGGACCTCTCTCTAAAGAGAGGCAGGTAAAAATTGTTGACAGCATCTGCAGGCACAACACCATAAAGCCTATTTTCAGGCAAACTGTACAATCTTTCATTCAGAATGGAATCAGCAGTGAAGTACAAAAATAATGCGTTTTAAAAATAGCAGCATTAATTGGCACTATGGACATGCTTATAGTGCTAGTGTAGGCAAAAACAAAACACACACACACACACACACACACACACACACACACACACCACCACCACTACCACCACCCCCCCCCCACCACCCCAGCAAATACAGAGCTGTATCGCTTTCCTTGATACATTCTCCGCAGGAAGAAATGAATTTACAGGAAGGTGAAAGGGTCCTTCTGGGAAAGAGGATGGAAAATCTCTGGGAATAACCAGCATCGCTTAAAGCGGACCTCTGGGTTTTCATGGGGGGGCGTTAGTTGTGTTATAAAGGGACATTTCATTTGAAGGAACCGTGCGTGCTGATAAGTTAGGTGCCGGAAACCAAAAACGATGAATGGGGTTTTGGCCGCACAGACAGTTGTGCAGAGCAAGGGTTTTCATGGTGGGCAGTGTCCTGCTGCTGGAGAAATGGCCATAGCTTGCCCTTCCTTGGGGTGGAAGGTAGGTTCCGTTGTTCTTTTTCCTGCTCCCAGTGAACCAACACTTGAAGGAGGTGGGGCTGACGGTCCAGCTCTTTACCCTTCGGTTGGGGAGGGAAGAGTTGCCTAGCTACAGCGGCGAGAACCCAGGAGGGCCGGCCCACGCCCGCGCGCCTGGGAGCGGCTGAGCACACTGAGCCCTCTGCGAAGTGAGGAAGGACCCAATATCACGCAGAGGCTTGATGTCTTTTTACGGGAGAACGAGAGTTTCGATTCTTTCACTTCGAGTTCAGCCTGGCCATTGTGTGGTTTAATGAATCATTGTTTAACTAAGATCCTGCCAAGTATTTGACCATTAAACAGCCTCCAATCAGTATAGAGTTGTTCCCTCGCAGACTCGTGTTTGACGGTGATTAATCGGCATTGAATTGTTATTTAATTACCGCTGCAGAAATCTAAGAACAGCTTGTGTTCTGATGAAGTTATTTGATAGAAAAACCTGCTTGGCTCTGAGGAAGTCAGCTCGGCCTCCGAGACACTTTGCTACCCACAGACCATCTCTCCTGGTTGCTCAGAGCCCATAGGGCGTCCCTCAGAACCCACAACCCGTATCGAATCTGGATTAAACTTTTTGTTTTATTCTGGGACTCAGACAACATAAGTCTGTAAAGCTTTTTTTTTTTTTTTTTTTTTTTAAATGTTAAAATCCTTTTTAAGTTATTTATTGGCCAGTTAAACATGTTAAGTCAGTGGATTGGCTCTCTCTGGGCTTCCAGTTGTCCGTTTCCACGTGCGGGAGATGTCCAGAGGGAGAGAGCCTCCAGCGGAGGGCCCTGATGATGAAGAGTAAGGGGAGGGGGGCGGAGAGGGGTTGCTGGCTTTGGTTGGGAGTCTGTCCTTAGATCCTAGCCAGCAGCGTGAGAAGGGGCAGGACGCCCACTGCGGAGGGATAGAGTCCCGAGAGGTGAAAACCTTGAAATACGAGGGGGGCCGTTGTGTGTGGCAGATGTGTAGGTAGCAGGAATGAAGAGACTCGGGCATTAAAAGAAAAAAAGAAAAAAAACAGAGCTTAGAAACCAGCTTACACGAATACTTCCAAAAAGTGTTATTAGTACTCTGAGCTGCTGCAGAGGAAGTCATAAAGAGAGAGGGTGGGAGGAAAGGTGGCCTTTGGTTTTAGAAACGAGGAGACTGATGTATGTATCTATACCGTGGTGTGAGGAAGGCAGAAGCTGGACTGGGAAGGATTGTGGGGCATTTGAATGGGCCACGCTTCCACGTGACAAAAAGATGAAGGCTTGACTGCGAGGTCCCATGTCTCCTACGCTTTTTATAACTGACAAGTAGAATTATAACACTTAGAGCAAGAGTCCCCGTTCTTACAGCTTTCATATGAATTCTTAAATAACACAGTGAGTGAAAATGATTCTTTTCCCCCAGTTTAATGGTGTTTTCTTTTTCTCCCCAACAAAGGTCCGTGCATTCACACTTAACGCAGCCTGACGAGTTTTGTGTAACATCTGTTGGCGGCTCCCAGATATTAAAATGATGTGCTGGAGGTAGAACTGACGATCAGACTTGGGTGTTGGTTGGTCTGTCTCCAGGACTCCTTCACTTACTTTACATAGGGTGCGTAGGGGGAGGGCCCATTGTCTTCAAGTTTGGTCACGTTCTCACATCAAATGTTCTGCTGTCCTATTTTTGAGTATAACTCGCACGGGGACTGGAGGTAGGGAGAGTTGATTTCGCATGCCGAATGGTAATTTCCCATCCAGGTTTTCTCGGTTATTGAGTCCGAGGGCCGCCTTTGTGGAAGTGGGGATTCTTTGCTTTGATGAATCCTTTAGAAAGAGGCATTGCTGCCACCATCTTGGGACACGTTCTAGAGGGGAGACTGCTCCCTAGTGGAAGCCCCTAGTGTTCGTGGTTCTGGAGATAAGAGGTAGAGACGGTGCATTTAGCCTTGAAAGACAACTGTGGGAAAAATCTTTTTCTTGGAGACAGCCTAATGCCTTCCTGTAGTAGACGGTAGTTTTTCTGTTCTCTTAGAATCAGAGGTTCGGATCTGGGCCGCTCACCTCTAAGGCCATTCCACCTCCTGTGGTTCAAGGTTTGGGGAATCCCCTGAAATCACACACAAACAGGACGTGTGGGCACTTTCCAGTGCACACACTCCATGGCCTTCATCAGACCCGCAGCGTTCAGAGATGTTCTTCTGGAGATTCTTCTACCTCTTGTTGTCTACCAGCCTGCACGGCTGTGAGCCGGACGCCTGTGTGACACCCTCTGTGGTTTATGTGTGAGCCCCAGTGGGGAAGGCAGGAGCCTGGAGGAGCTTCCCAACTGCTTTCAGTGCTTAGGAAATGTAAAATAGTGACCCCTTGCTGTAGCAAAGCACTTATGGCCGATGCAGTGCAGGAGTTCCCTGGGGTAATTTGTGGGGTGTATCCACTCCCCCTTCAAGCTTCATCCCTTACTGTACTTAGCCATTGGAGCTAGGTCATACCTCAGGCTCAGCGAGGCTCAGGGTGCAGCGGACCTCAAGCCCCCCCGATCTTTCCAATCAGTAGCCCCTACGTCCTCATTCATTCTTTCATCCCTTTGTTTCCTTGTTAACTTATTCCTCCAGCCTACGGTCACTTCTCTGATTTCATTTCGAGGTGGAGTTCCTTTAAATGTTTGACTTTAATGATGGTTAGCCCAGAGAGGATTCCTGGAACTCTGCTAACCAGAAGCGATCGTCAGAGCATTTAGAGCCCAGTGGAGCAGGCATGAGCCAACCCCAAGAGCCCCGGGCCGTCAGTGGCTGGTCTGACCATCGCCATTCTTACCAGCTTAGCGCCAGCCCTGCCTAGACCTTAACTGACTCTGATTCGGGGGTACTTACTAGAGCTTTCAGATGGGTCCAAGTGCACTGACCTGAACTTTCTGCGTCTCTGCAAGGCTGGATGGGAGTCCCCGCTTGGCTACTTCACAGCTGAGTTCCCTGGACTTAATTTGTTACCGTCTCTAAGCCTCTTGGAAAACGGGAACCGTCTCTGACTCGGAGTTCGGAGGTGATGTATGCGCCGCGCTTAACACAGTTTCTGGCCCAATTGGTGCTGCAGTGGTGGTGGGGACGGGGCGTACTGTCGCAATGGAGCCCGAGTGAACAAAACAACTGCAAGAAACCATCGTGCGCCGCCCTCCGGTGTGGGGGCAGGCGTGGTGGTGCGTCTGTGCCCGCAGAGGCCGAGACACAACCGCTCCTTGGCTACCTTCTCTAGAGCCCTGCAGACTTCCGTCGGCCTGGCTCAGACGTGTGGGTGCCCCTCTGTCCTCTCTCCGCCGCACCCCTCCTCAGGGCGTCCTCCTCACACCTGGGCCTTTGAAGAGACACCGACGGAAGAGGGAAATTAGACCTCTTCCTAACCAAAGGGGATTTTCGGGGAGGCCCCTTTCCACTCCCATTCCGCACCCAAGTCCTCTCCGGGCTTAGCACACCTTGGGTCATGTTCCTTTCATCAGCCAGGCAAATATTTGTCATCCTTTTGTCCTTTCCCACTTTAGTCCTCCCAGATGTCACTCCTCCCACCTGGACAAACTCTCCACTCTCCATCAGCCAGTGCTCTGCCCTCCTGCTGAATTCTCAAGCATTGTTTCCCCCATGAGAACTTGTTAGACTGACCCTGCCTAATCCTGCAACGCGCCCCATCTGGTGACACCCACTGTTGCTGCGTCTGCACCTGGCTTGGACCTATCCGGCGCCACCTAGCTGTGTGCCCCCAGCATGCGATGTCACCGTGCATCCCTGTGTGCACTGTGTTCACTTACGCGTGTCCTATTAGCCTGCCCCCGACGTTAGGTGACACTGTGCCCCAGAACACACCAAACAACAGGCTAGGTTGGATTTAAAATCTAAATAGCAAGCCCTGACAAGGGGTTAAAGGTGTTTGGTCGGATTGGCGAGTGGGAAGAAAAGGTACAGAGCAGGAGAAGGCATGACCCAGAGGAAGGAAGGCTTGAAGCCGGATATAGAAGATAGATTGTGAGATCGCCCATTGTCTTGAAGACATTAGGGACTTTACAAGTCATCTTGTCTGGGCAGCCCTCCGCGGCGTCTTCCAGGTGGGGAGAAAAGTGAGGAGGATCTCAGGAGATGAGGAAGGAGCACATGAGTCTTTTTTGAAACTCATTGCCTGTGGTCTGTCCTGTTACGTAATAAAGCCTTGAAACTACTCTTTTTAATATGTCTGAATGATGTGAAGGGGCGAGAGAGTGCCAGGCTTTGAAAATGCAGTGCGATGGTCCTGCAAAGGTGCTCCTGCACATCGCTGGAGGACAGGCTGCTGTCCCTCATTGACTGACTACTCTCCTGGTTGTTAACTCCCAGGAGACAGAAGCACCCCATAGTGTTAGGTGCCTGCCTGCCACTGCCACCATCGGGACCCCCTGCAGGTGTGTCCCTGACGTTAGTCTACTTGTGACTTTCTCTTTCCCCATAAGACTGCTGCCACTACAGCGAGCTGGAGATACGTCTGGGACCTGTCCCCGGGCCTCGGTTCTGGCTCTCCCTGCTCTATAAGCAGGTAGGTGGGGTCGCCAGAGCAAACCCGGCAACTGCAGGTGCATCTGTCCCCTGTCTGCTGTGACAAGGAAGTAGGGCCCTTTCCGGCCTCTCTCTAGGGCACAGCGGGTTTCTTTCTCAGCTCGGGGTTAATGAAACTCACCCGCTCAGGCCTCAGTACTAAATCTAGTGCCTTACAAAAGTCTGGATTAGCACATACTCTTTGAAGGCTGTCACTTAAATTGAATGCCACTTCTTATATGTTTTGACCTTTAAGTTCTAGGAGGAATTCTTAGGGTTGGAGGGATTCTGTCAACCTAAGGCCATGAGTGGGCCGTAACTTCACCTCAGTATCTGGTGACCTATCACATTATTACCAGTGCCTTGCATTTCCTTCCGTCCTTATCTGCCCTCATCGCCTGCTCCCTCATCCCCATGTGACCTGTGTCTGCTCCACACCTGCCTCTGGCTTCCCTCTCTATCAGCTGCCACCTACCCAGCTCCTAGGGAGTACAGTCCTCTCGCCCCACTTTCCCCTCTTTTAGACACATGCCTCCCTGCCATCACGCCAGCTTCTGTGAATGGCTGTGCCCTGGCTCAGTCTGCGACTGCAAACTTCGAATGTCCCTTGAAGGAACACAGATAAATCGGTTCAACAACAACGCCAGGAAAGTGACAAGCGTCTGACGAACCAGACACTACGTGTTGCCACATGAATTTCCCCCAGATCGGAAAGCAACCGCCAAAAGGAGAGGGCATGAAATATCAAGCGCTGGAAGTAGGGGCTGAACTTGGAAAATAGGCCAGTTGTTATTTATAGCAGAAGGGCTTGTTTTATTTATTCAGTTAGAGTGTGCTCCAGTGCTGTCTGTATACCAGGCACTGGAGAGGCAGCCGTCAACGGACGAGGCAGAACCCCTTGCCCTAATTATGCCTATATTCTCACTTATTTTGCGTGAATAAAACATGAGACAAGTGGTCTTCAGCTCTTTGAAGCCAAGAAATAATAACAATAATAATAAACTAAAAGAGCAGTAGTCACACATTTGTAAATGTGAACACGGTTATCATCATGTGGGTTCTTGAGTCCAAGGGACCATCAACAGGAATGTCCAGATTCCACCTTGTTACTCAAAGTGTCATCCCTGGACCTGCAGGTCGGGCATCACCAGCGAGCTGTTGGAAGCACAGACTCTCAGGCTCTCGAGAGTGTATATTTGAAGCAGGTGCCTGGGACATTCATGTTCAGCGTCGAGTTTGGGAAACGTGGCTCTCATGCGTGTCAGGCTAGTTCTGACCTGATGCCAGTTGGACGCTCAGGAGCCCTGGGTGTCCTGGGAAGACGGCGGACGTGCTTACAGATGGAAGACGAGAGCCTTGGGGAATCAGAACCCCAGTCCTTTTCCATATTTATTTTACAGACTTGTTTGTTTCTGTATCAGGGGTCCATCTGCCCCGGTTTCCCTTGTTAAAGATGCAGTTGGAAAGCCTGAGTTTACAGGATTCAGCAAATTCTGTTTTGAGCCCCCCCGCCCCCCAGGCACTTTGCATTTTGTTAGAGGTTGTACGGGACATGTGGTCCATGATTACAAAGCATGTATGATCTAGATGTAACGTCAAGACAAATGTACACGAAAAGCAGTCAAACCACTGATATATTCTGAGATATACCCAGACTCCAGGAGGAATCTGGAAGCAGCTGAAAGAGTCTCTCGTCAAGCTCAGGAAACTGTGCCTTTACACATGAAAATTGCTACGTCCTGGCGGGGAGTAGATGGAGGCTTCTTTTAGACCCTGCGTGGTTGCAGGGAATCCTCAGTCCTCATCACTGAAGGTAAAGCTGGAGGTTCCAGGCAGGTGCGGGGCAGCAGGAAAATGTTACCACAAAGCGCAGTGATATAAAAGCGTCCTGTCTGGGAGTGTAGGAGTGCATCTTCGGTCACCTCAAGTAGCCCCAAATGATCTTACCATGTTTAAAAAACGGTTAAACTATTGCTGCTCAAAGTACTAGTTCTGGATTCTCAAGAAAGGATGAGTTTATACTCTGTCTATTGTTTAAGAAGATGAGAGTCTAATCCACATGAGAAAGTTTATGAAAACAAAAGAGTTTGTTACTTAAAGGCTAATTAGCAATTTGGAAATTTTACTTTATAAAACCCACTCTCCATCTGATTTCCTTCAGCAGTCTGTTTTTGGACATGTGGTGATTTTTCTGCTCAAGGCTTTTGGGTTGCTAGGGGCAGAACCTACCTGTGTGAGGGGCCCTGTCTGGGAGGGGGCTGGTGGCTGGTGGGAGGAGACGGGCAGGAGGGGACAGGTAATTAGGAAGAAGCGCAGGTTTCTGGAGCTGGGTGAACTTGGCCTCCATTTCCTCTTTTGCATCGTTCTTCAAGTCACCTTTGTAAAATCTCGGCCTTCACGAAGTCCGGTGGCTTTTCATTCCCCTCAAAGCTCTAAAATCCCCTAACGGGGATGTGAATCACACCTTGCGCAGGTGAGCTGCTGTACAACTGCCTACCTTTTATCCTCCTCATCTTTTATCCCGCGAAGCAGTCGAGGCAGTGTTATCATCTCTGTTGCACAGATAAGGTATCTGAGTCTCCGTGGGGGTTGGATGGGTTGCCCAAAGGCCTGTCGCTGCTGAGTGCCAGAGGAGGGCCAGGACACGGGTTTTTCCAGGGACGGTTTCCTCATTCCTGCCGCGCGCTCGGTTCCGTGGCATTCTTTCGCAGCCACCCTGCTGACGGCCGACTCTGACTGCAGAGGCGACAGGAGTGGTGAGCGCGCAGACTTCCGCAGCGCCCACTCCCCTCCTCGCGCTGGTGGGAGCTGGAGTTAGAACCGTGTGGACAGGCCAGGCTGGCTCAGCGCCCTGCATGGTGCCCGTATGTGCACAGCGGTCCTTTCCGGCCCAAGGCCAGCTCCAGGCTCCACTGGACACCCCCTCCTTTGCCTCACATTTTGCCCCATCGTGTGGCACTGTACCTGGAAGGTACAGGTCATTTCTGTTTGCCCTTTTGGAGGGACTCCCCTGGGCTGCTTGGAGTTAGAGTCCGCCTCTCACCAGGACGGTCGTTCTTTGACTTGTCCTCCCCACCCCACCCCTGCACACCCCCCTGGGCCCCCAGCCCAGCTTTGGACTCTGCAGGGAGATCAAACCAACGGCCAATTCTTATCAAAGGAGTTGGGGTCTAGAATGATCAGTGAAGCTACGTGTGGGCACTCGTAAAGTTCACGGTATCGAAGACTTCCTGATCCTCAGTGTCAGGCGTGGTGTGGCCTCATGTGGGGTTGTTTTTGCCGGTGCCTAAGACCACTTTCATACTAAAGGAAGGGGCTCAAAAGGAAGGAACCCCTGCATCGCTTCTCGGCCTTTTGGCTAAGATCAAGGACGGAACCCCTGCAATGCGCTGTATCATGATAAACCTCAAGCGAAGGAAGCTAGACAGAGACCACATATTGTACAATTCCACATGTGTGGGGGTTCTTGAAAAGGCCAATGTGTAGAGAAAGCCAGTAGATCAGTGGTTGCTTGAGGCTGGGGGTGGGAAATAGGGAGTCACTTTACATGGTACAGGGGGTCATATGGGGGATAAAAATGCCTTAAAACTGATTATTGGTGACAATTGCACCACTTTGTTAAGTTACTAAAATTCATCGAATTGAACACCTGAAATTAGCAAATTTTCTGAGTTGTAAACTATACCTCAATATTTTGATATGGTATTTGATATACCTCCTTTAAAAAAAGAAAAAAAATATAGGGCTTAAACTAGACATGGGGACTTGCAAGTTGTAGATTACATTCAGTTAGAAGTGAGCAAGCGGAGGCATCAGGGGAATGGGAGAGCTGTTCGAATTCGAGAGGTGACGGATTCCAGCTTAAATTGCGGGATCAGTTCCTAAGTGTGAACACTTACGAGTCGGTATTTTGACAAGACGTTCTAGGACAGTGTTTCATGGTATTCTATCTGTGACAGAGCGGGAGAATGTGAACCGGAGCAGTTAGGAGGGTCCTGAGTGGCTCTCGGACACTATGGACTTCAGCGGAGGCCCCTCCCACTCTTCCTCCTCCCTCTCCTCCTGTCACTCTCCTCCCCCTCCTCCCTTGGCTCCATCCCTCCCCTCCCCATCTCTTCCCAAGCATCCTCTCTCTCCCATTTCTACATTTTTTAAGACATTAATGCATAGCCCTTGTAGAAAAATAACAACGTGGAGAAAAATTTAAATTATACATAATACATTACCGACTTGTTTCAGACTTGTCTGTGTCCAAAAAGTGATCTGGCCACCAAAATCTGCCGTGGCAGCGGGCTTCGTGATTGGCCGTATCCTGTGCAGGATGGGGCGATGGTGTTACCACTTTGCCCCAAGTGATCAAACCGTACCTGGGGTATTAATTTTAATCCTGGACACAAGGCATGAACTGAGACAGGCCATCTGGGAGGCCTTGGCCAAGCTGGGACACCATGCCTTGTGAGGGATAACAGAGTCACCAAGGACTAGTTGATGGTGAGAAATCTGAAAAGGTCATGATTAACTTCCTTCAAGTATTTGAAGGACTGTCATGTCAGGAAAAATGAAATTCACTTTGCATGGTTATAAGGATAGAATGACCAGCCCAGGCTGGGTGTTCTAGGAAGGCAAGGTTGGCTTTAATGTAAGAAAGCTCCGTCTAGCACGGCAGCCTGAAAATGGACTGGGTCCTCTGGGCATAGTGAATCCCCCTTCGCTCTACATCCCTGGAGATATTGTAGCGGGGGCTACATGTCATTCAGATGAAGAGGCACAGCATATGTGTGAAGGGAATTTATCATAAGGATTTAATTTGGAGACCTCTGAGAAAACTTCATGACTACGAGGCCGTGAACTTGAAAGCACAGCTCTGATTACAACAGTCTGCTGCAAAGCCGTAGGAAATATTCTGCAAACACTATTCATTCTCCTACTTGTTTCTTAGAGAAAGGAAGTAACTACTGAACCTTCTAAGCCCACTTTTTTACTTGGTGAGTGAGAGTTTAGTTTTTGACCATCTTTGACATTCAGTGCGGTGATGGTAGTAGCCTTGTAGGGAGAGGGGTGTTTCTCTGTGTGTTTTCCTTGTATGTTACACTCTGCCAATTCAGACCTGAAGATCTCAACATCGGGTAGAAGGTGAAGGGGAGGGTTTCACATACTGTCTGTCTCTGTGTAGTTTCTGTCTTTTTTTTTTTTTTTTTTAAGTTTTAAGATTGCTTTCAGCATTTTGAAGCTGAACCATACTTATAGTGCTTCTGAATCCTGCATATGTGAAAAAGTTGTACTTTTCTATTGAAGAAATAGTAAGCATCTAAACTATGTTTTTAACATCTTTTCGACTTATTTTCCTTATTTTGCTACCGATACTTTGAGAAGTTAAAAAGAAGGTAGGCCACAGAATCCCTAAGACTATGGGAAACACTGCTCAGCTTATGTTCATGTTCCAAAAGCAGACGGTTGGATAATAACCGAGCCCCTTGCCCCTCCAGCTGTGCTCAGGGAATCAGTGGAAAGGGCCTCACCTGGGAGCTTGGCGGAAATGCAGAATCTCAAACTCCTCCCAAATGCTACCGAGCCAGAATCTGCATTTTGATCAGTGGACTATCTGACGGTGCCTAGGCGACTTCCGCTGGTGACATGCGGCAGAACCCCTGAGTGACAGTGATTTTCTCACCTTGAGCTTTTTGTTTTGACCCTGAGCACCTGTATGACATTGTGACTGGGTTCTTGCACACGCAGGAGCCCATGTAATCCTCAGACTCACCCTCTCAAGGACAGGTGGTGTGGGGGCTGCCGAAGGTGTCAACTGAAAGATGGTTTCTGGAGTCTGTGTTTCCTAAGCCTGAGATGGGAAGATGGAGGACCAGCCTTTTGTGGCGTGGCCTGGCCAAATGTGAAAGCCTCCAGTTGCTCTAGCTCCTTGGCTGGGCACACCCTGTGCTCCCTGGCTGAGCCCAGGTGCCTTGTGGGAGGATCTCAGGGGCAGCATTTCTCAGGCAGAGGAAGCTCAGTCCCCAGCCTCTCACCATGCGTGGTCCAGGGGTAGCTTGGTAGGAAGGGCCTCGGGAAGAAGTCACCTCTGACCAACGTTAGGAGGAGCGCCGCACACCTGCCTCACCTGCAGTCTGGTTTCTCGGAAGCATCAACTACAGAAGTTTGGGACCTAGAGAAACACATTTCTCAAGAATTGCCTCCACCAAAATAGGCTGTGTGTGTGTGTGTGTGTGTGTGTGTGTGTGTGGCTTCAGCTTCTTTGCTTTGAATCATGTGAAAGACTAGCTATTTATTAGAAATTAGTTCTGAGCTTCTGAGTCTCAAGCCTTTAGGAGATACTGTTTTCTTGGATTCTGAGGAGGGAAAATAAAATCAGTGATAAGGAATGACCTTGGATCATTAAGCACTATTTCTGTTTTTCTGCCTATTTTCCTCTTGTCTTCTTGGATGTTTGAGTCAGTCTGTGTTTGTCACACCCGGTGCACTTTTTGAAATAACAACCTGTTACCCCAGAAGGAAACGCACAACTTGAAAATGGCAGGATTCCAGATTTTCCCAAAATGTGAAGTGCTGTGAACCATCCTGGGGGGGACAAAAAATTAAAAGAGTTTATAATTACAATGATTTAAAAAAGTACCACTTAGCAAAAGTAAGTCTGATAACTAAAGCAAAATTAGTGTAACAATTAGGATTAATTTCTGTATTTTCAATGCAGTAGTTCATTTACCTCCTTAGCACTTGGGTTAAAGCATGAGATGGGATCTAAAAGGAGGGAACTTTCTCAAATCCGCCGGCATGTCAGATCCTGTCACCAGATTCCCTGCTCCCCCACCCCCAGCCTTCTAAAAATCATGGCCAAATTTCAGCTGCCTGCCCACTGCCATTGGGTGGTATTTTTGTTCCTCTTTAGGTATCATTCTGTTTTCTTTTTCTTTACCACTGACATCGGCTTATTTCATACGAATGTGTTATATATTAAATACATATGCATTTAAAATATTGTTTTGATTTATTCATGAATTGTTTCTCTTAAAGGGCCTATCTGGGGAAATGAGTAATTTCTCATATCCTGTTCTTGCAGGAAGAATTTTAAATCGTTTCTCCAAAGACATTGGACATATGGATGATTTGCTGCCCCTGACATTTCTAGATTTCATGCAGGTAACATAACAGTACAGTAATGTCAAGTTCTCAAGCGGAAAACAGAAGTGCCTCATTTTTCACGGCCCACTGGTGGGGGCTCAGGGTGGGCCATGTTATCTTCATGAAAGGCCATGTTTGTCGAAGACAGGTGTGGCAGTGAGTCGGAGGCTCAGTTAACATGAGTAACGCCTCGTGTGTAGGAGCGGCTACACAGACCTGTCCCAGTTGGTTCAAAGCAGCTACATGCTTGGTAAGAGGTTCTCCGTCTGCCTTCCAGGTATCTGGCACGAAGCTCCCTTTACTGTGAGCACATTTCATAATATAGAAACAATCACCTCTCACGGAAAGATAGCCTAGATTAACTAAATTATGCATTGTATTACCACAAAGGAAAAATATTTACTGCACCGCTTTTGGGGTGGATAAAACCAGGTGTGGTAACTCACAAAGAAAAGATTAGTAAGAATAAGGTGAAAATAATACTTTGTTAACAAGGACAATCGAGCGCAGTTATTGCAGATGCAAAGCCTTTAAAGGCAAGTCTGATTAAGCCAATAATTTGAGTATGGGATCAAAGTCCTCTCAGAAAACATCTTTTTTTGTTTTCCTAGCAGCTTGTCTTGGACAGGTAGGTTGCTCTAAGTCTTAGGTGTCTTTTCTGAGGGACACCAACAGGCCCCCTGAAATAACCCCCCATAAAGCGTTTGCTTTGTCCACGAACGTGAGGTTTTTAAAGAATACTGTTGGGTCATATCATCTCTCATCCTCTCATTCAGTGTCGTTGCTCAGCTGGGATGTTTTTCCTGTCGTTTAATTCTGTCTGCTTCTCAGTGAGTCAGACTGGGGGGCGTTCTTCTTCGCTTCCAAGTGTTTATTTTGGAACGGAAATGCACGGGTCGGGGGCCGCACATATTCTGGAATCGCAGCTACTTCATGAACCTGTTCCACATCTCCTAAGTGCCCGTTCAGAGTAGCCTCATCACGAGCTCATTTCAAGGGCCAGGCGGTAGAAACCCTACAGAAACGCTGCAGGTAGGGTAGGCGGTTATGGCTTGATCCTGACAGTCCCTCCTCCTTTTTCTCTCTTCTGGGGCCACTGTTCTCTAAAGAGCCAGAATTCCTTAATTTGGAAAAATTAGCTTTGTCCAAAAAAGGAAAAAAAAAAAGTAGTGAGCCTGAGATGATCCCAGGCACTCCTGTTAGTCACACAGAAACGCAGCGATGACCGTCTGACCGCCCACAGCGCAGTCCCGGGCAAGGGCAGCCACTGTTGACGAGCGTGAAGTAAGCCGAGACTCAGGCAGAGTGGTGGTCCTGCAAACAAAGATGCCTGAACTTCTTTCCTCTTCTGCAAACTTTCTTCAGAAATGTGTCCTGCCGGGTTTAGCGATGTAATTTACCCCCGAGAAGCCATCTTTCACTAAAACAGTGTTGCATTTTGATGTGACGGTTAATTACTCTGAAAGAGTCTATGATGGGTCCCTTTACTTTGCAACAGTAAGCTAGGCCAGGGTTGCGTTTGCAAAGCTGGCCGGCCTGGGCTTAGCACGTAGTTAGCTGATATACGGCATGCACATGACTTTGCATGACGGGTCGGGAAACAAGGATAGATGCTACCTGATTTTAGTATAAAACATTCTCAGCCTGAAGAGAGAAAATTCTAGGCTCCCTGTGCTTTTCTTTAACCTGAGAGACAAGGGCTTACTTTTTTTTTTTCGTTTTTGTTTTTTTAATCCACTCCCTTAATCTTGGTGACTCTTAACCATTGTTGAATACCGGGAGTCCCAATTAGCTGGTTTCTTGAATCTAATAGCAAAGGTAAATCTCCCTGTTATGGTCTCTAAGAAAGGAGCTTTGTATAAAGGATAACTCAGTTATCAATTATGATAAAGATCTGTTGTCCCTCGTTTTGTTTGCAGGTGTCTTTAATAAGGCTTCCCATAATCCCTTCAGGAAGAAATATTTTCTTCTTTTAAAAATAGTATTAGCTAAATATAAAAGCGCTGATCCCTGCCATTGTTGTTGATTCTTTGAGGGACATTTCCCAACATTCATTGTTTAAATGGTTGTCAGGAGGAATCAAGTGAAACTCCATAAACAATGCAGTAACTGGTTCATCTTACTTTGTGCGGAAGCCCCGTTCTCCAGAGGATTTGCGTTCAATGAGTGAACTGGCTTTTTTGACTGAGGCATCCCAGGGATCATTTTGAAGTTTTGAGGCCTGTTGCTTTATTAGCGAGCAAAGATTTTTATTAAAGCCGTAAAGATGAATTTAACTTGCCCTTAAATAAAGGCCAACAAAAGCTAAAATGTAAATTGATTTTTTTTTTTTTTAAAGTTGGATAGGACTCTTAAGGATGAAAACAACGTAGTGGTGTTCTGGGACTCTTAATGGAATCATGTTAACTTAAAATAAACACTCTTATGGTAAGCGCTTAGAATGAAAACTCATTTTCCAAATCAAATACATTATGTGCGATTCATTTTCCCCAATCAACCAAATGTTTAAAACCTGTTAGTTATAACAGCCATCTTCTGGAAATTAATTCAAAGCCTATTAGCTCTGCTAGCTGAGCCGAATGAAGAGGGTTACTTGTTACATTTTTAATAGGCTCCTGAATTAAAGCAAAGCAAGGTCAAAATGACAAATCAGTTTGGCTCACCTCGTTGCTGTGCCTAAGAAGTTGATCTAGTTTGGGTTTTTTTGGTTTTTTTTGGGGGGGGGGGTGTCAGTGTTTTAAAGGAAATGTGATGTACTTTGTCTCAATCCTCTAATAAATTTTTCAATTTTTCAAGTTGAAGTACTAGTCAGGTCCGGCATGCAGGCGTCATGAAGGTTACCTGTGTGAACAACAGCACCCTCTCAGTGCCTTGGCAGTCGGAAGTGGAAATGACTTTTGTCCAGCTCATCGACCCTCCTAAAGAGTTTCGTTAGCCCCTTTCAGAGTTGAGAGAGTAGAAAATTGCCTGTCTGCCCTTGCTTTTAATGTCATTAGCAAAACGTGCCCCTGATCTTCGGAGGCCCTCCATTTTAATGTTTCCCCTCAGAGTCTGTGGGTAACAATCCTCATGACCAGCAGCAACCCCTGTGCTCCCAGAAGCTCCCAGAATGTGAGTCCTTCTAAACGTAACAGCCGAGTTAATGGAAGCAACGGAGTTTCGTAAGAGCTGGGAATTTCCTTGTGAATTTATCCTTGGTATTACCTTGCGGAGAAAGGGATCTGTAACAATTCCCATATCTAGTATCCTTAAGCCAGAAAGAGTGCGGCAGGATTTGTGGTAACAAATCGGAAGCAAACTGAAATCCAGAACTTAGATGTCTTCATGAATAGGGAGTTAAGCTCTGCACTTATCAGAACATTCAACCTAAACCTGTCCTAGTTCATGATGCCTAGGCTCGTGCTTTCCTGGGGAATGAAAATCAGATAGAGACAGAGCTAATGGAGTGGTGTTTATTCACGTGCACTTTGTAACCCAGAGCGTGCATGTTTGATTCCTTTTTCGGAAAGACTCATAGTTGTATTGGTTTTGTAAGAGCTCCGAACGGTGGCCCGTTGGATTAGAACGTCACGGTGTTTCGGCATGTCTGATGCTGAGAAGTTGGGGGAGACCAGAGGACCCAGCTCCACAGTTTGTGCTGGAATGGCTGGAGTTGGCCCACTCATCGGAGCAAGTCAGAAATCAGGGGCAGATTTTATTGCTCCCCGGGCTACACGACCGACATAGGAAAATTCTGTTTCAAATGCGAGCATATTTGCTGGTCAGATGAAGGTTATTTAAGCTTGCTTTGCTCCTTGGATTTGTATGTGTGTGGACATTTGGGCGTTTTATTATCTATTTATTTTTATTTTTAATTTTTTTGGAGAGTGAACTATTCATTTCCATGCTAATAGGATACAGTGACACAGCTGACTTTGAAAACGGGTGTCGTTTCCTGTTGCCTTGCGTTCCCGTGAGAAAACTGCAGGAACAGTGGGGCTAATGTGTGGGATTTTGTAATTGAATTGACGCAGGTGTGAAATAATAGTGAAGGTAGAAAGACCGATTAGGAAAAAAATTAAAATGTGTTTATTGATTCTAGAGAGAGAGGAAGAGGGGGAGAGAGAGAGAGAGAGAGAGAGACATCAGCTTGAGAGAGAAACATTAATTGGTTCCCTCCCATTTGCACCCGGACTGGGGATCAAACCCACAACCTAGGCATGTGCGCCGACCAGGGATTGAATCTGCAACCTTTTAATGTCCAGACAACGCTCCAGCCACCTGAGCCACGCTGGCAAGGGCAGAAAGACCAATTTTTGAAAGACTGAGAAAGCATTTGGGAAGGGTGGGTGAGAAGTGAGGGAAGTTTTTGAATATATCATAGGAAATAAATAATTTATACAACAAAAGATAACAACAGTCTGCAGGTTCCCTCGGGGTTGCCCTGGGCTTATCAGATAAGTTAGCCAACGGCTGGCAGTACATATCTGGCTTATCAAACGAAGTGTCGTTCAAACACGTTTAGTTTGTTTGCATTTTCAAAAATCATAACAGCTTCGAGTATTAACACTAGTTTTAAAACCAAGTCACTTAAGCCAGATCATAGCTCTTCACACATTAAAACTAAGTATCTTTATGAAAATAGGAATGAAAATACAAACAGTATAAAGATCTTTATCCGGGCCTCAGATATATCACTGAGGGGGAATTCTTTGACTAGGACTTGGGCCTTCCAACTGTAGTGTATTTGAGTGAACAAACCAAAACATAGAGGCGCTAATTAAAATTGGCATTTTTAAGTGTTTGTCTGACTAAGTCTAATTTTTTATTGTTTTAAACAGTGATTGATTTAATCAATAGAGTTGCCATACACATGTAATGTCTGTAATGTTGTAAACTTTATTTTATTAATGATTACAACTTCATGAGTAATAATTTTAATAATACAGGTATGTTTGTAATAATTGATGGCCAGATATGTTGTTTTGTGAATGTATTTCCAACTAGATATGTAATGGGAAATCTTGAAGTTTCTCCCAAAAGGAAAACAATATTTCTATCATATAGCTATGATATGTGGACTTCTAATTCTTTCAGTTATTTCTCATTCCAATGGCATCTTCCTTTTTGTGTTTTCACCAATCATTTACTCAGCTTTTATGATGTGCTGGGATGTAGAGATGAAAAAGTCAGAGACTTTATCTTTGTTCGTCCGACACTGTTTGACTGTTTGTTCCTTCTCTGTGTTCCAATTTACTGACTTGATCCCTGGTTTTCTTTCCCTCACCACTAGTTTTGTATGTATTTTTGTTCATTTCAGCAGGAGTAGCCTTCATTCCTTCCCCATCTTATTTAAGATCTGCTGTTAGGTCTGTAAGCATTTTTATAACCAAAGCTCTGAACTGTGCCTCAGAAATATTTCCTCTCTGCTGCTTCGTTAGATTAGATATTTGCTGTCTGGTCAGCTGTATCACCAGGATCTCTATCATGACCTGTGCCATCCTGACAGTTTTGTGTTTGCCTTTGCTTCCTGGGCGGGGCTTTCACACTTCCTATGCTATAGGCGGTGGGGCCCCGTGCCCTCGTCACAACTGGATGACCCTTCTCACCACGTTGTGGCATTTTATGTGGGGGTGGGGGTCCAAGATGGATTTCTGTCATTCTCTCTCCGCTGAGAGACCGGGAGCCTTCTCCTCTGTCCCCACTCCCTCCAGGCAATAGAGGTCTGCCTTCCCCAGCATTGGAATCACAAGCTGACAGGTCTGGTCTGCAGCCAGAGGTGCTCCCCAGGTGCTTCTCACCTCCCCTTAAATACGGGTGTTCGTGCTTATCGCTGTCCTGCTGTTGTCACCGCTGTTGTCGCCGCTGCTGTCACCACCAGCACAGCTTGACCTCTCCGCCCTGGCTTTGCCCCTTCTACCAGTCCGGACGAGCACCACTTGTTTATAACTTCATATGTTGGACTTCCATTTATTTTCTGGAACTTCTGGTTATTTGTGGTTTTGCGGTGGTTGTAGTCCTTCTTAGTTGTGGAGGGAGATGGAGCGTGTCAGTCTAGGCCTCCATCTTGGCCAGAAGTCCCCTGTGTGTGTCTCTATTTGTATATTCTTATTTCATGTTCCCGGCAACCCCAAGAGGTCCATACGGTTATTGGGCCAGTTTCACAGAAGAGGTATTATGAGGCCCAGGGAAGTGACACTTTTCCCAGGATCATACAGCTAGTGAGTGATAAGCGGGAGACTTTTATTTTTACATTTTTGAGGTTTACTCATTATACACACTACGGGGATGCAAACTGCTTTTTCCCCCCGGTTTTTGATCACATAATGAGAGTGTTCTCTTGAGAGAGGTCCCAGGCAGAATCTCTAATAATAAATTATTGGTCATCTGGTATCTACACTCCTTCCCCAGCAAAAGTCACAGAAGTGCTCATATAGTATGACCCCATGGTATTTGAGATAAAAAATCTTTTTGAAATTGTGGTACTAGCCTTTTATTTATTTATTTATTTTTGGCTATGGAATTCGTTGTGTGCAAACCTACTTTCACTTCTCCAGAAATGCTTTTGGAAATTTTTGCTGCTTGGTAAAATTTAGTCTAAGAACTACTCTTTATCAAGAACTTTCTTCCTTGGCTTTGGGATAAGCCTGGTCTCAAATCCTAGCACCAGAGAAATTGAGACTTAATTTTAGGGCATGAGCGTCAGGAGGCTCAGGAAGTTGGGGACCATGTTTACACGTAATTTGATGCACATTTGTTTGGAGTGTGACATATATGGCTTTTTCGGAATACTGAGTGAACAAGGATGGAGAATTGACTGTAATGAAAGCAAATTCACATTGCTTGAGGTTTTGTTTAAAAATAGTAGCATAACTTCACATTAAAACATTATGAACAATGGATGATTCTGCATTGTACTCATCCTGGTCATTGGAAATGCATTCTTTATAGGAAATGGCATAACTATGCTAAAGTTAAAAAAATTGTTCTATACTGGAAATAATGTACAAATTGCATACAATAAATCTATCTTTTTTTTATGTAAAAAATATACCTTAGGTTTGATTAAACGAAATGGCCAAGTAGCAGTTTAAAATTTGAATACTCTGGAAAAACTATCAAGAAAGAATCTAAACTCCCAGTTCCAAGATTTTATATTGTAAGCAGTGCCATTCTCTTCTGTGAAGTGAGAATAGGAGTTCTGATATATTTGATTTTGAACAACAGAGCTTGTTAGTATAGTATTACATGTATGTGTTGTGTGCATGTGTGCAGACAGAAATATGTAACCTTGGGCAGCCAAGTGCATTCTTGCTGTAACCTTCTCAAATCAGGTAGCTTGGTACTCATCTCAAACTCTAAACCACGTGGCTGGGACGTACGGTTTACATAGGGGCTCTCAGTGAACTGGGGTCTCCATTTTACACGGTCTTGAAAACTCTTCTGAGGAAATTATAGTTGTACCTACAGACAGTTGGGTCCCATCAGAGGTCTTTAAGCGGGTTAGTGGCTGCTCACCATGCAGTTTTTTCATTTTTAAATATTTTATTTATTTATTTTTAGAGAGAGAAGAAGAGAAGGCGAGAAACATCAATGTGTGGTTGCCTCTTGAGTGCCCCCAACTGGGGACCTGGCCCACAACCCAGGCATGTGCCCTGACTGGGAATTGAACCAGTGACTCTTTGGTTCACAGGCCGGTGCTCAATCCCCTGAGCCACACCAGCCAGGGCTCACCATGCACTTTTAAGGGAAAACAAGAATGTATGTTCATGTCTGTCTTTTTTGAAGCTGTTACTGTTCCCAGTTGGTAGACTTAATTGAAAACCACCAACAAGGCCGGTAGTCTGGTTGGTATTGCACACACACAGTGCTCCTGAATTGTGCCCATAGCTGCTTCTGAAAGGAACCTTGATGTGTTTAGATTTCTGTCTCCTATGTGTGGTCACCTGAGAGGGTCTTTGTGGGAGAAGACTTCCTCCTCTTCCCTTCCTGGTTCTAGTCAGCACCTGCATCAGCCTCCCAGGGTTGGGCAGCAGACTGCCTTGTTCTTTGCTGGGCTTCCGCGTGGTTTTGCAGGGCTATAACTCTGCCGGGGGGAATGCCAGGGCCCCCAGGGTTACCGGAAACCTGACAGCATTTGAGGCTTTGTTTTCAGGAGAAATTATGGAATCAGCTAGTGAGACCAGCGATGTGCCTGATGTCATACCTCTATGGCCTGTGAATGTCATGGTGCGAGTTTATGTCACAGAGATTCTAGATTTATTATCCCTAAAGATTTTAAAGGAGATTTTTTCCCATGTAGACACATGCTAAGTCAAAATCAGTTGTTTTCAAAACAGACGTTGGGCACTAGATATTTCTAATTTCCATACAATTTCTGGAACTTGCAAAGTCCCAGAGAACATTGAATATGGAGCCTTAATTATCAGAATTACTGCCATTAAAATCATCATTTCCAAGAAGTCTTCCTACTAGCAGAACAAGTAAAAATGGAGGTTAGAATGTGGAGGTTAGATTGAAGCATTAAAAAAAGAATTTTTTTTTAAAAACTGGGGACTGCTCTGAGCATGTGAACCCCCATACAGCTGCCCTCAGCAAAATGCTGTAATTTATGGAGGGAAACTGAATTGCAAAACCTTTCTTCCCCACACACCCTCATCTGAAAAAAAAAAAAAAAAATCAACAGCTTGACTGAGCTTAAATAACTGACTTTTCATCCTCTTTCTTGGAGCACAAAGAGCTAATCCTGAGACCACTTGAACCACCAATGCAGGCAGGGCTGGGGACCACCACGGGACATGTCATTCCCTCCTCACCGCGCACAAAACACATTGACTGCCGCTTTATGAAGTGAAAATGCCCAAGAAAAAGAAAACGGGAAGGAGGTGTCTTCGGTTCTTTATTTCGCGCTGAAGAAAACGCTGCCGCATCTGGATACTGAGAACAAAGCAGGCCTAAGACTGGGGTATAATAGGTTGGGTCCCTTGCTTGTATAGGAGCAAAAGAGTGGAACTGCCTTTCCTTGTCTCAGTACCACTGACCCTTGCGTTTCATTGTGTGCAGATGTCAGAGAAAGTGTGTAGAAAGCATTCCAGCCTCTTCCACCGAACAATGACTTTGTCATTTTGAGATTTCTATGGTGGGTAGACCCCTTCCCCCACTCCCTCCCTCAAATCCCCCCGGGGATAAAAGAGATCGTTAGCTAGGCTGCCTTGCCCTCCTTTGAAAGATCTCTGTTTTACCGAAGCTTTAAAAGTAAACTCATCCATTTGAACTGAATCACAGTGTTTTCACGCTTTTAAAATCAACAAAAGCGTTTTTAGCCAGAGCATTTGCAGGGGATGGACTATTCCGTGAAAATGTCAGTCCCGGAGATCATGGTTCATGCAAACCACCAAGTTAAAAGTGGATCTCCTTGTTACTTAGAAAGGAGAATTGATGATATGTATGGGTTACTGGAAATATTTAAAAGCACTTGACCCCTCCGGTGTCTGAGATCAGGGTTATGTGATTCACACAAGCTCCCTCACTCAGTTCCTCTGCCTTCTTATTTTTAAATGACAGATGTGAGCGGATTGAGTTTCTCCAGTGGGATGTGTAGCACACTTCGAAAGCAGTACCGTCCACATCAGCATGGTGACAGTTAGTCACCGGGGACCCTCCCAGGCTGGCCACCAGTGTTCCCATTTGTCTGGCTCAGCATGTGCGTACCAATGATAATGTTTGTAGTTTAACGAGAAGCTAATTAAGACCTAAAAGGAAAAATGTAGCCAGGATCTCATTTGTTTCAAGCTCGGTGGTATTGGGCAGAGCATGGAACTTTGCATGATGGCATTACTGGATGATGTCCTCTGCAAAATGGTGGTGGCCACTCACGGGGCTCTCTCTCCTTGCCTCCTTGCATCTAGGAATGATAAAATGGACCGTTGTTGCTAGGGAGCAGAAAATGGCTAAATGGCGGGGGGCGGGGGGTGGCACAAGTAGGCTTCCAGTCGTGAGTACGTGAAACAGAGATTGATTCTTGTATTAATATTATTGTATTGTTTTTCCATACAAACAACTGTAACTCTGTTTTTGCACCGCCCTGTGCTGTGTTTACTTTGAGGACCTTTAAGTCTCCAATATGCTATTCTGGATTACATGTTGTCAATTTTATTGACTGTGCATTTCTCTTGATAAGATGCACCAGAAAGGGGTGCTCGGAAAGAACCTGGCTTCAGTTTTAGTAAAATCGGGCACTTGCTATTTTATGTACGGGTGTATTTCTTAAATCCGATGGGAAGGTGGTTAATCATCATCTGCTTTCTCGTGGTTGTCTTCCGCTTGTGAGTTTCGCGACTGATCTGTTTCTTGCAGCCTTTCTCTGGGTTGCTTGATTGCGTGTCCTCTGATCATCATCTGTGTGGAGTCTCCAAGCAGATAGTACAGCTGTAGCTTCATAGCTCAGGGCCAGCACCCTATGGCAGGTGCGTCAGACGTGACTCAGGAGGCATTATTGATTGGGGCCCTACATGGGCTGGATACCGTCGCCCTCACATGTGCCCCCACCCTTCCCTACCCCCAGCGCCCCAAGAAAACCACCCCGTGACACTGAGACTGTGTATTTTACACATTGCCAACACCCACTGGAGTGGGACCTAAGGAATGGGCAGTGTCTTTATTTTTTTAACTTACTGCTATTTTTATTGAGGCATAATTTATATACAATAAAGTAAACTTTTTTTAGTGTGACGGGCTTTGATAATTGTGTATATCCCCATGACTGCCACACGAAACAAGAGGTAGGGCATTTCCAGAATGTCTCTCTTGCTGCTCTGCTGTTTCCACACGCCTCCCAGACTTCCGTCAGCATGGGTGCGTTTTCCTGTTCTTGGCTCTTAAATGTACGTGAAGTCAACGCAGCGTGTTTTCCGGTGTCTGCCTTCCTTGGCGCCGCATGGGTTTGAGAGCCTTCCCTTTTGTTGCCTCCTGTCCCAGTGGTTTTCCATTTTCTCGGGGGTACTCCGTTGTATGAAGGTATCACAATGTACTGCTGATCTGTTTTCCAGTGGAGGGGCCTTCAGGATGTTGACACGTTGACACTTTTTAGCAGTAAACCTTACCACACGAGTGTGTGCATGGACATAGGTTTTCACTCTTGTTGGACCAAGTACTTAGTAGAATTGCTGGGTCATAAGGTGGGTGTATGTTACCTTTAAAAAATTACATAAAAAGTTTCACGATAGTTGCATCGTTTGGCACATCCACCGGCAATATATGAGGGTCCTAGTCATTCCACGTGTTTGGGACATTTAGTATTATCAGTTTTTTATTTTTTTATTTTTAACTTAGCCTTTCTAGTGGGTATGACTGGTCTCTCTCTGTTTTTTTTTAATTAAAAAAATAATTTGAATTTCTTTTTTATTGTCGTTCTACTACAGGTGTCCCAATTTTTCTTTGTGGATTTAATTTGCATTTTCTTCATGATTAATGATACTGAGATCATTTTCTTGTGTATTAATTGAGTTGCAGATGTTTTTAAACTTAAAAAAAATTCTTGATGCTGTTGATATATAGGAAAATACATCCTCACTCGAGGATGTTTATTGATTTTAGAGAGGGAGAAAGGGAGAGAGAGAGAGAAACATCAATGTGAGAGAGAAACATTGATGGGTTGCCTCCCATGTGCGCCCCAGCTGGGGATCTAACCCCCAGCCTAGGTATGTGCCCTCACTGGGGATCAAACTTGCAACTTTTTGGTGCAGAGGAGGATGGTCCAACCAACTTAGGCACCTGGCCAGGATGGTATGTATTTTTAATAATAGCCATATATATATTTATGTATATAGATATGTTTAATACTAGTCCTTTGGAATATATTCTTCCAGTCTGTGGCTTGCACTTTTATATTCTTAAATTTTTTTGATTGAGTTATAATTGACATATAGCATTATATTAGTTTTAGGGGTACAACATAATGATTTACTGTTTGTATACATTGCAAAATGATCACTGCAATCTAGTTAACATCTTCACTTGTGATGAGTACTATTAAGATCTACTCTCTTACAAACTTCCAAATATGCAACACAGTATCATCAACTTAGGCACCATGCTGAACCTTGCATCCCCGTGAGTGACTTATTTTTTAACTGGATGTCAGCTTCGATCCCTTCCATCCATTTCTCTCACCCCCTAACCCCTGCCTCTGGCAACCACCATGCTGTTCTCTGTATGTATGAGCTTGGTTTCTTTGTGGTTTTGTTTCAGATTTCCCCACAGAAGTGTGACCATACAGTATTTCCCTTTCTCTTTCTGACTTGGCATAATGCCCTTGAGGTCTGTCCACGTTGTCAAAAATGGCAAACTTTCCTTCTTTGTTATGGCTGAATAATAGTTCATTGTGTATCCATTTGCCCATTTATGGGCAGATAGTTTCTTTCCGTCTCTTGGCTATTGTCAGTAATGCCACATTGAATGGGGAGACACATGAATCTTTTCGAGTTAGTGTTTTGTTTTCTTCAGATATAGACCCAGAAGTCGAATTCCTGGATCATGTCGTAGTTCTATTATTTTTTTAAGGAACCTCCATACTCTTTCCACCAACAGAGCACAAGGGTTCTTTTTTCTTCACATCTTTGCCAATACTTGTTACCTCTTGTTCTTGTTTGTTTGTTTGTTTGTTTGTTTTCTATAATAGGTGTGAGGTGATATCTGACAGTGTAGGAGGTAAGGTGATAACACATTGTGGTTTTGATCTGCAGCATTCACTGGACTGAAAAAACTCACACTCCCAACTACCCCACCAAGGACAAAGGCTCTTTCAATTGATGTTTCAGTTTGTAAACATTTAGATTTAATTGCCTGCCCCCAAAACATCATGTAAGCCACCATGAAAAGGGGAAGGAGACGTGGCTAATGTCGAGAGATGCTTTCTGCCCCAACAAAGTCCATGGGACGTGTATGCGCTCCTGTCAAAGCCTCTCTGGGAAGTCCTGGCACAAGAGTAGAAGGTAGACTGACACAGAAGAATTGCTTGGTGTGCACTTTCAATCTCTGCCTTTTTCGCCCATCTCTTGGTGTCGGAGGAAGAATAGAAGGGAGGACAGTGTTTTCCCAAACTGGCAAATAGCATCCTCTCTCTGGCTTCTAGCTTCCAGGCTCTGCAACATTATATAAAGCTTGCCTAAGGTGATGAATAATTGAGAGTCAAATAGACTGCTCCATAAAACATCTTAAAATACTTGCACACTGAAAAGGATAAGGTTATAGAGAACAGAAATGGGCCCGGGGCAACCTTTGCCGAGAACAATATTGTACTAACTGTGCCATCAGACTCTCTTCCCTGTGAGCAGACTGAGGCTCTGGGGGGTAAAAGAATGTGCTCAGAATCACACAGCAGGTAGGTCTGAACCTGGTCCGTCTGTCCCCAGGCTTGTGTTCTTGATTACCGTGGTAACTTGGGTTAAACATGACTCAAACAAGGAATCTACCGCCCACCTCTGTTGTCCTTGAATAGTCCTGTTCACATCTATGCCTGGAGCAGTTTTCAATATTGCCCTTTTAACTCTCAAGAGCCGCCTAGTTGGGACAATAATTAGATCAGTATTCATGGACCTTGCCCTGGCTGGTTTAGCTCAGTGGATTGAGCGTCGGCCTGCGAGCTAAGTGTCGCTGGTTCGATTTTCCAGTCAGGGTACATCAGAGAAGGAAAACTCTGACTCCAAAAAACCTCCGCTGCCTTGCGGCATACCTCTTCAGGGGAAAGGCTAAGGGAGTAAACCCCGACAGAAAATCCGGAGCCGGAGTCCCTAAGGCGGTTTGACGTTGTAGTCAACACCGGCAACTCCTGCGGCGCACCTGAAGCCAAGCTGTATTGACTCCGTCTTTCCCTTGGACCCTTCAGCTGCGAAGAGAGGGGGGGTCTGCTGCATGGGCAACAGCAGACCCTCCATATCACCCTGCCCAGGCTCTGTAGCTTCAGCGTCATCACAAGATGTCGATTCAACACGGGAGGAGACAGATACCGTGTCACTCCCGAGTCGGACTGCACAGCCATTCTCGGCGGTGCAGATAGACTCTTAAGAAGCTACACCATCGTCTCTCGAGACGGACGGCTGCCGACGACGATTCATGGACCACTGCGTCAGAACTGCCCAGGAAGCCTTTTAAAAGCGCAGACTCCAGATCTGGCTGCTTTCCGAGGGTTGGCCCAAGAACTCACTTAGAGGTATTTTTCAATGGTTTTGTGGCTCCCCAGGTGAGTCTCAAGCCCTCCTAAATTGAGAAATCATTTGTCTGTGCTCTTCCTCCTTCCCCGGAGGCCCAGCCAGGTCCTGAGAAGGTATTGCTGCCCCCACCAGATCAGAGGGATGCTCCCCGACAAGTAAGCTTTCTGGAGTCTTGGCGAATCTGAGGGGTCTCTTGCTGGCCCACCTGCCACGACAGACCTCCTCCAGAGCCTCCCCTTCGCATTTCACTCCCTAGCCCCCCCCAAAGGTAGTCATCTCCAGTTAGTCCTGACTTTGCCCGAACACACACCACGCTCATTCACCCCTTCAGGAGTGAAGGAAAGGGCTTTGGTTCTCAGCCAGGGCTACCCACCTTCTAAAAAGGTACCCTAGGCAATTCACCTCCTGGACACCTTCATTCCCTCCACAGCAGCCCCTGCAAACAAATGTCGCATCTTTGTTTACTAAAGGTCAGCACTAGGGCTCCCCCCACCCCCCCCCCCCACCCCAAGGAAGGTTCTCTCTCATTGCTAGGAAGGTCTTGGCCATACTGTTTCATGCCCCAGGTGTGATTCCTTTCTACAGTCCTGATCATGCTAAGGGCAGCCTTGTCTGTCTCCTCCCCTGAGCAGCGCCACATTGTGTGGTAATCGCACCTCTTCACAGGGTTGACCATGTTTTTCCCCCTGGGCTGCTGCTGCGCCCACACCTTCTCCATTTGTTGGAGTATATTTTGCCGATGTTCCCCTACGAGGGGGTGTGTGGACTGGGTTTTCATTTTGTATTATGTCATTCTGTCATGAATGTGTTTTCCATTCTGTGTTAAAATGGGCCCATCATTCCCACTCTGTGAAGTTGTTCAGGACCCTCACGTTGCCTTGGAGAACTTTTAACATCTCTCCCAGCGTCACTGTGAAGTGTGATGAACTTGTCCTTACGTTCCTATCAGCTGTCAATCCAGAGCCCCGACGTGGAGCCCTGGACCACCTGTGTGACCACGGGGAACCCGCTGAACCTCTTTGGTTTTCTGGTCCTTGGTTCTAAAAACGTGAGGAGTCTATGAATTGACATTTAAGGCAGTTCAAGGTCAAGAAGAACTTGTCTTTGCTCTTTCTCTTCCCAACTGAAGTGTCTTCCCTCTCCTCTCCACGGGTTCAAATCTCACTGGTCCTTCAGGCCCACCTCCAAGGAACCTTCCTTGATTCCCCAGTGCACACAAATCTCTGCCTCTCCAACTGTTGGATACTTAGGGTCAGCGCCGTAAACCTAGCCGTCTTAGGTTAATTTTGCCTCCTGTGGTAATATCAGAATGTGGGATTCTCTTGCCTTCCGGTGGTCCCCAGGGCCGTGCCGGCCCACAGGTGTGCCGCACCAGGCGTGGCTGCTTGATTAGGGGACGAGTGGGCCGGGCCAGGTGTGAGGGCCTCCACCCAGGGCACCCCTGGGCCTCCAACCTCCCGTTCACAAAGTCTCGAGAGCCTGAAGTCACTGATTCCTTATGTGACCTCACTGGGTGGTGATGACCTCATAGCTGTCATGGCAGGGTAACTACGGAAACGTGGTGTCCCAGGGGAAACCTCCAGCAGTTCTCTACCAGAAACCGATCTGTTTGGTTACCCGAGAGACAGGTGATTGACCAGATCGGGGACATTCACTGTAACGTGTCCTCTGTCCCCTGGGAGAGCGGCCCAGCAGGTAGGCCTCGGCTGGGCATCTGCAGAAAAGGCAGAGGTGCACGCACGGCCTCACCTGGCTGCCACGTGTCTCTTTCGGCTTTTTCATAACACCAGGAAATTACCCTAGCTATACTTAATGCCGGTGGCCTGGAGCACCCTCCAAAACCCAGGGTGGGGTGCTCCTCCTCGCTGCCAAGGACGATACAGCGTCGTTCCCGGACAAGTGTTCATTCCGAAAGGTTCTCTCTCATCTTTTGCAATGGAAGCCCCCCCCTTCAGGCTACCCGAGGCTTTCATTCAGACCCTTTACTGATTGGCTTCCCAGCCCAAGTCCAGTGCGTTTTGTTGGCAGATGGTAAATGGAGAAGTGTAATGAAGGACAGTTGAGTGTTGCTCATGAACCCCTTTCAAGCCCAGCCGGTCACCTTCACTGAGCTGTCACGTAGACATGCCGATGGGTCCCCTCAGACACATCCCCGAGCTGGCTGCTGAGTGCTAGGCGAGGGGGCGGGCTCAGTCCATGGGAAGAACGGAAGGAACGAGGGGAGTGGCGAAGGAAATGGTATCCCAGATAGTGCGGTGGGGGGGGGCCTAGCCTTGGTAGCCAGAACCTGGCCCTGACCCCCCTCATCATTCCGCCTCAGTATTTGTCCTGTTTCTAATCTGGTTAACGGTACCAGAGGGCTAGAGGCCAGCATGGCTGGGAAAAACCAGTATGAATGGGGCCTGAGTGGGGCGGCCAGTGTGGAAGAGGCTAAGAAACAATTTATATTAGATCGTTTCCAAAACTTGGAAGGCATTGCCTTAAAGCCCCGCAAGGGACAGGCTATAAGAAGTATTTTTCTCTGCTGAGGGGGATCTGAAAGTGATACTGACAGCAGTTACTGTCAGGGTCTCTTTTCTCTGGGAATGGGGGAGGTTTTCAGGTGCTGGCTGCTGCTTCCCTGGACCCACAGAATTGCTTTTGCAGCCAAGACCCCTTCTCTAGGGGATTCACAGAAGTGATGGGCCAAGGCTGGGTTTGGGGGCCAAGCAGATTAGATGGCTTCAGCAAGAACCTAAGAGACACACAAGAGGGGTTACATCCAAATTCATTATTGCAGAATACAAGGGATCAGTTCTGGTTTTCTTCCCAGCAGGACGAGCTCCCACCTTCCATCTTAGGCCTGGCAACTCCCATATCCCCGTAAGAAGGTGGGGAGAAACCCAGGTGGGATGGCATGGACAAATATACAGCCCACTCGGTGGCACCCAGGCCTACAGGGTTGCCTTCTGGCCGCCCCAGCAAAGGCGGAAGCAGAGAAGGCAAAGCAGAGAAGGCAATCCCCAAATGAGCGATCAAGAGACATAGTGCTGAGAAAGTCCGAGCAAGACATCAGCTCCATCAGCTCCCACAACACCCACAGGACCAAGATAGCAAGAGGCTTGTCCCGACGAAGAAACAAAGAAGCCAGTCCCCGGATGAACACTCAGAAGTTCCCCTGTGAAAGAAAGGAGGAACGACCTAGGTTGGTCCAGCCCCGAAAGTTGGTGATTCAGGCATCGTAGCAAGAGGCTGACCCCTCAGAAGCTTCCTGGCTGAGTCCAACTCAGACAGATTTTTTACTGCCTATGAGACACTACTGCTTCTTCCCAACGTGAGCCCCACGGCCCACCACGGGCAATGACAGCCTGAGCCTTTCTGTCTCTGTCTTCCTTAACCAGGAGCCTCCTTCCGTATTAAACAGCCATGGGCAGGGAGCCTCAGAAACTGAGGTTTGAAATGAGAGGCTGCTCTCAACATCCTCGGGCTGACGTTGGCCTGGCAGGAAATCTGAAGTTCCTCTGCTCAATCCTCTGGAGTCCCTCTTTGGGCAGAAGAAAGAAGAGTTTGCGCTCTGGGAGCCCACTGGTAGCCAGGAGCAGAGGAAGGGTGCAGAGGTGGCCCTTGCAGGTCCAGCTCAGTTACTAGGTAGGCCCCTGCCTGCAGTCATTGCCAGTGGCGCCAACACAAACTAGGAGGATCTGGGCTTTAACCCAAAGGAAGCACTGTGTGCCAACCCAGGGGAGCCATTTTCATCCATGACGCCACCCCCCCCCCCCCCGTTATTGACTCAATTATTTACTGAGCTTGTTATGTGAGGTATTCTGCAGATGTGAAGATAGGAGCCCCTCCCCTGAAAACATCCACAAGCGGAAGGAAGAGACAAGCAGTTCAGCACTATAATTTCAAATAATGATAACTGCTGTGAAGAAAAGTAAAATAGGCTAGGAGGATGGAGTGATGGCGGAGGGCTAGGTGACCTAGGTGGTCAGGGGAGGCTTCTCTGAGGAGGTGCCTTTTCAGCGGCGATGTGAATGATGGGTTGGTCAGACAGCAGCGGAGACCCTGAGGCCAGCATGAGCCTGGCTGTCCCAGGGCTGGCAGAAGGCCAGGGTGGGGGGAGCAGGGAGAGAAAAGAATGAAGGTGTCAGGGGAGACTGCGGTGGCCTTGTCATCCATGGTGAGGAGGGTGTGGATCTTCTCTCAGGTGAGATGGGCAGTCACAGGTGGGCTGAAAACAGGGCAGTGGAGCGATCTGGTGAAGATGATGCGAAGACCACTCTGACTGCTGTGGGCTGTGGCACTGAGGTGCTGGCTGTTAGCTGTGGAATGTCTCTACAGTTGGGGCAGTTGGTTCTAGGGAGTGGGGGAGGAGACGTTGCACATAAGAAAGCACAGCCTTTTGGCCTGTGTCCTAGGACCACCTGCCTCAGCAGCCCAGAGCAGAAGGAGGCACTGTCAGCAGCCTGTGGCCCTCAGGCTGAAGTCACCCACCCTGTGGACAGCACACTTGTCCTCAGGGGCCACCGCAGGAAGACCGTTGCTTCTCCCCCAACACACACCCTCAAGGCCAGGGAGGGTCCTGATCACAGAAAGTTTCCCTGACTTCGGTGAGAGGGAGGAGGCACACGCACTGGGGATCCCAGGAAGTTCCCAGTGGGTGTCTCAGTGAACCCAAAAGGACAGCTAATGCCTCTTCCTGCAGTGAGCGCCCGCCCCACTGCCCCCCGCTGGAGATGGGAACCTTAGTGTCTGTCTCTGATACTTGCTGAGACCAAGGCTGACGTGTGGCTACCTCCAGAGTCATGAGTTAGCAATTCCCAAACACGAGGCACACTGACTCCGACCCGCCCGGGCATCTTAGGAAAAGTAGAGATTCCCAGCATCCGTACCAGCTCTTCTGAATATACTTTTAGAGTGGGGTCTGGGCATGTGCACTTTGCAAAACTTCCCATAGCTACCAGTTTACAGGAAATACAAGGGACAGAGGAACATTGGAAATGACACCATGGGATGCGGTCAGCAAATTCCAGAACAAAACTGAAGGACAATGGATGTGATTTGTTTTTTTATTTTTCTTCACAAATAAATTTCAAGGAAGAACTTTCCGTCAAGATGGCCGAGTAGGGAAATGCTATGCCCACCTCCCCCAAGTCCTACTTCAAAGTTACAACGAGACTACAGAACAACCCCCCTTGAGGAGAGCCATACTGAAGTCCTGTATAAAGAAGGACATTCAGATATTGGCAGGAGAGTTGGGGGTGCGGGAGTGAAGAAATGGGGGTAAATTATATTGACTCACATTAGCAGGCTAAATTAACCTTATGTTCCTGGAATAAACTGCCCTTGGTCATGATGTAGGATCTTTCTTTTTTTTTTTATGTGTCGCTCTGTTCAATTTTAATATTTTGTCCACAATTTTTGTATCTGGTGTTCATGAGGGATATTGACACATAATTTGCTTGCCTTGAAATACTTTGCTTTCGGGACCTGAGTTAGGCTGCCCTTCTGAAGAGAGGTGGGAAGTGCTTCTTCCTTGTTGATGGTCAGTTTTAAGTATCAACGTAGCTAGGCTACATTCCCCAGTTACTCGATCAAAAAATAATCTAGGTGTTGCTGTGCAGGTGTTTTGTAGATGTGATTGAAGTCTGTAATCAGTTGATTATCTGGGTGGGCCTGATCTAGTCAGTTGAAAAGGCCCTAAGAGTTAAGGCTTCCCTGAAGAAAAGGAAATCATGCTGGTGAATAAAAGTGTCAGCCCCCACCCGAGTTTCAGCCTGCACACTCATAATAGCCTGCCCTGCAGATTTCAGATTTGCCTAGCCCCGTTCAGTTGTGAAGTGCTCTCTTTTTTTATTGTTAGATTCAGTTTATTGGTATGTTTTTCTATGTGGCTAAGATAGGTTTGTAATTTTATTTTCTTTTGGTCTTTTGGGGGTCAAGTTCTCTGGAAGAATTTGTAAGAACTTCTTATGTACTGTCTACTTGCACAGCCATCTTGGCTTCTAACGTCTTTTTCTCTGAGAAGTTTTTAAATGATGGATTTGGATTCTTAAATTGATAGGGAATTATCCATACTTTCTGTTTTTCGTTTGTCATTCTTTATATGTAATTATTCAAGAAGTTTGACTTTGCATTAAAATTTTTTTAACTCATCAACACAATGTTTATTATATATATGTTCTTTTCACTGTGTGGCATCTCTTGTTTTCCCCTTTTTTAGCTGATGATAATGGTACTTTTTTACCCTCTTCTTTCTCAATAAATCTTGGTAGGAGTTTATTCATCGATGTTTTCAAAATGCCAAGCTTTAGGGTTTATTGATTTTTCTCCTTGGAAGTTAATTTTCTGTTTTATTAATGTGTACTTTTATCTGGTTTCCACTCTGCTACATAATTTAGTTTAATATGTTATTCCTTTTCTATCTTAAGATAGACCATTGACTTTAGCTTTCTTTTTATAAGACTTTTTTTAAGGGCAGTTTTAGGTTAACAGCAAAATTAAGGATACAAAGATTTCCTGTGTATTACCAGTGGCCTTTCTTAAAAAAACAAAAAAAAACACAGAACTTTAAAACTATAAATTTACCTCTAAACAAAGCTTTAGTTGCAGTCCTCAAATTTTAATATTAGTAAATTTATGTTCTTTTCTGTCAGAATACTTTCAAAATATATTATAATTTCTTTGAACCATGTGTTATTTAGAAATGAAGTGTATTACTGAATTTCTAAACATTTAGTGTCTGTCTAGTTACCTTTTCGTTATTGATAGCTTGTTAAATCCACTGAGGTCAAAATATATTCTGCACAATTTCTGTCCCTTGAAGTTTGCTGATACTTGCTTTTAGAGCATAGCACATGCAGTTGAAAAGAATGTATTTAGTTATTAGCTGCAGTATTGTATATGTTTTAATTAGGCCAAGTTTGTTAATCATGTTTTCAAATCTTTTATGTATCTATTGCTAGTCATCTGTTTGTTCCATCAATTTTGAGATAAATGAGTTAAACTCTTTTGTCTCTTTCTCCTGGGTTCTGTCAGATTTTGCTTTATACATTTTTTACTATGTTATTAGGCTTATAGATATTAAGACTTTTAAAATGTCTTCTACATAAATTGACCCTTTATTTTTTGAAATGTTTTTCTTTATTTCTATGCATGCTTCCTAACTTAGAGCTTCTTATTTGTGGTGCTGTAGATACCCCAAAGCTTACTTTCGGTTAGTGTTTTCATGGGGTACACGTTGCCAGCCCTTTTACTTCCACCTTTATGTGCCCTTATTTTAAGGGATGCCTTTTAAAAGTAAGCATATAGAGGGACTCCAGCCTTGAATTTCATCAAAGGCTCTACACTGAGGCAAGGTAGAAAGGGAGCTATTGATCAATGAGATATGCCAATCACAAGGGAAGGAGGACGTGCACCCTGTTGCTCTAATGTTATGTATTGTCTGGGTTAGGAAATTGTCACCATCCCACTCTCAGTGGCAGTAGCTAGGACTTGGGATTAAGAACTAACTGAAGGAGACACCAGCCCCAGCGCTGGCGTGGATGTGAGAAGATCCCAGGCCAAATGAGAGATGAAGGGAATGATGAGCATATCCCAAGGAAGAGGACAAGTTTAGAAAGCTTAATCTGAGAGTTTGGATAGATCTCTTTATACAGATAGAACAAACCGAAGTTTCGTTGTGATTTAACAGAGTGTTAACAGAGTTGGATGAGGTCAGAAGAAACAGGTGGTCAATTCTGGGAACCAGAATTGATCTCTCAACTCCCTAACGTGTGCAAGGTGCCATATCAACACATAACTCACACCTGCAGATTTAAGACTAACCCTAGGTTGGCCTTAAGCTTTAGGAGGTTACGTTTAAGAGTCTCCCATATTTTTCCTCTTTGCTTCTATTTATCCTGTAATTGAAGGGTAATGAGTATTATGTGATAGGAATTACATTTTATTTGTTAATACTTTTAGGATTTTTTTGTACAGCCTGTAGAAAATTTCACTGCCTCCACAAGAATCTTGTACTAGCCAGCAGCACAATCTCTGTGATAATCATTTTCTTGAAAGGTTATTTTTTTTATCTGATAGGTTTCCAGAATAAATAGATAGAAGAATCTCCCCTACTCCCACATCAGTAAACAGCTCACTGATCAAAAAACTAGGCATCATTTTTTTTTCTCTCTCTAAATCAGAAGAAAATCTTAACATGCTTTCTTGCCAAGAAGTGAATCTTCCCTTGTTTACTGCACTTAACTCCTATCTTGTGCAGAATCAGTAATAGTTTAAGGCAATCTGGATGATTTGGGTTTATCACAGCTTGGAACAGAATTCTTTAGAGTGTGACTGACAGCAGATTTAAAAGCCTTGAAATCCCTTTGAGGTGGTAGCAATCTTAATGATCCCGATTTCATTTTTTTAATACTGGAAACAAATAATAAAAGTACTGTCTACTGATTAAGTGGCCTTATGATTAAATACATATTTCACTTTGTGCCTAATATAAGTATGCAAGCGAGGAAGAGTTCAAATAATAATGGAGTGAGCCAAAAGTATGGATGACATATTTATTTGCATAGACTAAGAAGAATACATTTTTACTGCTGTTTATAGAAAACATGTTCTTTGGCACAAGCTTCACAAAGACTAGCAGGAACAGAATCCCATGGCATTAAGTTTAAAGTACATGGTGGGTAGATAACTAGGAATTCTTACAGGACTGTAAGCAGTTTGGTAGTTAAATGCCCAACAGGCAAACAGGCCCTTGTATTTAAAACTGTACTTGGGAAAGGAATATAAAATCTGTAATATTAGGATGCAATGTTAATTCCAGAGGAAGAGACTTCCTAGGGAAGTTTTCCCGTTTTCCACCATCCAAATATGGATATTGAGCGTGTAACATACTCTGCCTCATTCTGAGTCCTTCGGTTTTATGTATTTATTAAAATTATATTTGGCTATTTTTTTTCTCCCCTTCAGGTTATTTTGCTTCCTGGGCTTAGAGCTCATCCCTCTTACAAAACTTTCTTTTTTTTTTTTTTAACTTAAACAATAAATCTTAAATCCACACCCGTTAGCGTGTTCTGTTAGTAAGCATTTTAAAGATCTTTTCATCGTCAGCTCGGTTTTATGAGTTCAGTGGGCTATGTATTATTCCCCAATTAGCTGGGAGTCTAGGTCTGGTTACCTCAGGGGAGAGACCAGGTACAACCACAAGAAACCCAACAAAACTAGAAAATGCAGAAAAAAAGGGAAAATAATATAAAATAGGAATACATTTAGGTGTTGATGTTTTTCAAATGTGACTCATATATGGGATACAATATGATGCAGAGATTTAAAGAACAGGCAGGCGTGGGGTCAAAAGTGGCTGAATTCTCTGACTTCGAGCAAATTGCTAAACCTCTCCGAGGGTCAGTTTCCTGCTTTGTCAATGGAGAGAAGCCCTCCTACTGAGATTTGATGTGAGGATGGAATTAAAGAATGCACATGAAATGCTTAAGAGGTTGGACACGTGGCGAGTCTCATTCAGTGTCACCCATCATTCATATTTGGGAAGGTGGGGTAACCAACATCTCATTAGTTGCCAACTCAGTCGAAGAGAATTGTGGGATTTCTTGAGTACTCGGAGGAAATTGCCCATTAGGCACCAGCAATGAAACAGTGTCTGATTTTTCAACGTTTTTGATTGGGTGGGTTTTTAAAGAAAACTTTTTTTAAAACAATTTTATTTATTTATTTGTTTGTTTGTTCATTTATTGGGGGGAAAGGAGAAAGAGAGGGAGAGAAACATCACTGTGTGGTTGCCTCTCACGTACCCCCAACTGGGGACCTGACGTGCAACCTAGTCATGTGCCCTGACTGGGAATCGAACCAGTGACACTCGGTTCGCAGGCCGACGCTCAATCCATTGAGCCACAGCAGCCAGGGCTCGATTGGGCGGGTTTTTAAACAAAACCATTAACATTTTTCATAAGCCCTTTCCCCTTTTTTGCTTTTGTATACCTTATCAATATTCATTTAGAGGTCAGTGTGGTTGGTCAAAAAACAGCTGCTCAAAGGACAGCAAGCTTCCTGAGGATAGAGGTACACGTTAGACATCCTTTCCCTCGTGGTGACAGGGTCTCTACCTTAGTCACCCTGACATCCAAATCCGGATGCTTGCTTAGCAAGAAGGCCAACCTGGAATGGACACAGTTGAATTTCCTGGGATTCACTGGTGTACAAAACCTAGCTTTCGTAATCCCCTTGATATCAACACCAATTCATGATACACAAAATAAAAAATGTCAAGTGGATCTTCTCTTTTGAAAATACTGACTAATCTGGTAAGTGGGCATTTGGTTTGGTTTTATTGGTTCAGAGATCCACCACCTTATCCTTACTGTTCCCTGGATGCTCAGCAACCTCAAAGCAAACGCATCTTCACAAAGAAGAAGCACGGCTTTCTCTTAACACGTTGCGTACCGGGGTATTTAAATGGGGTATTTAAATGCCTTTTAGAAATGACGAGAATTCTCTCCACTCATACGCAACGTGTTAAGAAGAAAAAGGACATGGAATAAGAAAAGTAACACCCCAAACAATGTTGAGCTGCCTTCAGTTTCCTGAGGTGAGCAGTCTTCAGAAGGCCTAGAGTTGTGGGGCACGACTATGGAGAGGTCAGAAATTGTTGCAGGCACGAGGTTTATTGTCCGTCTTACCTTGGAAGTGCACAAACAAAATAGATCTTAGATACAGCAACCAGAGAAAAGCCACAGTTACACCCCCGCCCACCCCGACAACTAATGATGGCCAGCCTAGTGACTTTCCTTAAGACCAGACGTAGAATTAGCCAGAAGGACTCCTCCCTGTGAGCATGGAGGCAGAAGCCTGGTTTCCTAAAGGGAGTTTCAGGATGGGCTGCATCAGTTAATCCAGTAGCTATAAGAAACTGTTGAGCTGTAGGTATAACAGGAAAGAAGCCGGACGGCCCGATTTTCCTCCATTCATTAGTGGAATTGGTTCCTTCAGAAATCCCTGCCTGGGATAAACAGGAAATGCACCGGGGTCTGCAGTAAGATACCGCATGCAGTTTGTGTCGTAAAGTTTCAGCCCTGGACGGGGTTCCTCCTCCCTGCCTTCCCCTCCCAGAGAGCAAGGGACCCGATTCCCCAAGTCCAGCGTGCTCCTGACGTTCTCCGTAACACCCTTGTGGCTTCTGGGGAGAACTTGGGACAAGCGCTTCAACTCCCAGCGTCACAGTTCTGTATCTGTAAACGGAAATGGCCGTTCTTTCTTTCCTCGGTCCCAAGATGGTCGTGGGGGTCCTTGAGGAAACCGATGCGGAAGAGCGATGCAATGATAACCTGAGTTTGCTAAGGACGACCATGGCAGTCCTTCCCTCGGAGGTGGCGCCGCGGGCCCGCTGCACTGGGCGGCACGCTGGGCAGGACCCTGGGCTGGCAGGCAGAGGGTGCAGGAGCTGGTGCCAGGACGACACCACAGAACCTTTGTTAATTTTTGCTCCCTGGTTCCCCCATGGTCAAAAGTTCCATCGACTGGGGTTACCTCCTGCAAGGTAGTCACGCCGCTCTGTTTGTTAAACCCGCCCGTGGAATTTGGTCCGAAGTCTCTTCCTAAAGCCCTCTTAAGCAGGGTTCCGTGTTCTTCTGTGCTTTCAAAGCTCTCTGTGCCTTGTGTAGATGGTCATGGACTTGCCTCCATCGAAGACTATAACCCTGGGAGGCTTGTCCAGGCCAGTGTGCCTCCGCATGTCCCCGCCATTCAACCTCACTTTCATAGCAGGCAGGGTATTTTACAGGAACATTAAAGGCTGATTAGGAGGCTCAGAGAAGTCAGACATTTTTTTTCCTGGACAATAAAACAGCCGTACTTTAAGGGCAAGCTTACATATGTCATCATGGCTGACCACATGGGCTCCCGGGCGTGGGCTTTGCAGTCTGGATCGGGTTGCTTTTCTTCTTCCTGCGTCTCAGTGTCTCCAGCTGGGAAATGAGATCATAGTACTTACTCAGTAGGGCTACTATGAGAATTAAATGAATTAATACATGTGAAGTATTTCAGGTGCAGCCAGATACGCAGCACACAGTCAACATTAACTGTAGCTAGAAAACCAAGAAAGCAGACCCTCCCTCCCCTACTTCCCAAGGTAAACATTTAAATTTTTACCTCCTTTTCTGAATACTGAATTTACAGTTAACCACTTCTTTATCTCTGTGTTTATAGTGGAGTCTTCTGATTCCTCATCTGTGATGTCTGCTTGCTCATTTCCCTAGTACTATCTACTGACTCATGATAGTTGGGGATTCAAGTCTTACTCCCCCTAAGTCTCAAATTTTCTCATCACTTACATAAGGAAAATAGTAATACCTACCACCTGGGGCTGCTGAGTGTATCAAAAGAGCTAATTCCTAGAAAGTTCTTATTGGCATGTTGGGCGTTCAATAAATATCATCAGGACCACCCCTATGATTCTGATATTTCATTGGGTGGGAAAGCATTTCCTACCTTTGTAACAAGTCCTTGGAAGCGAGGGATTTAGTCCTAACAAAACAACGCATTAAATCTATTTTTGAAAAGAATTCTTGATAAGGAAACAGAAAGGCTTCCCCGACCCGTTTCCAACACCAACAAGCAATTCTTGGGTGCCAGCAGGATGTCTGAGAATTCAACTCAGCTCTGACATTATCTACCCAGAGATGGCATCTGATTCCACAGGTGAAGGGCTCAGTCCCACAAGGCCACCCTTCCCTTCCCATCACACTCCAGCTGAGAGCCTGGTTGTCACCTGTGCATCCGGCTGACTGGCCATGACCCCCTCCTTGGGTTTGGTTAATTTGCTAGAACATCTTGTGAACCTTCAGAGACCCCTTTGACTCACTAGATTACGGATTTATTACAAAGCATATGAAGGATATGAAGCAACAGCTGGATGAAGAGATACATAGGGTCAGGTTGTCAATGAAGCTCAAGGAAATTCTGTTCTTGTGGGACTTGGGACATCATGGCCAAGCATGCAGGTTTGCCACCTTGGAAGCTCTCTGGAAAATAAAGGGCAGGGAACTGTCTTTTAGAAGTTCTATGGATGCTTCATGACATAATCGTGATTGAGTAAGTCATTGGCCATTGGCTGTTGGTTCAACCTCAAGCGCCTCCCTCCTCCCTGGATAGCAAGGGTGGGATTGCAAGTTTCCGTCTTCTAACCACAGGTTGGCTTCTTGGCAACCAGTGCAGATCCTTGTTGCTTTCCTCTAGTTGCTTCATTCACATAACAAAAGACACCTTGATAACTCTCTCCACACTTAGGAAACGCCAGCGGTTTGGGTAGATCTGTGCTAGAAATGGGGACAAGCACCGAATGTTTATTTATGATAAACCGCAGCGTCACAGGAGACCTCTCCCTCTGTTTTCACCGTTTCAGACGTTTCTACAAGTGATCGGTGTGGTGGGCGTGGCGGTGGCGGTGATCCCTTGGATTGCGATACCTCTGGTTCCCCTCGGCATCATTTTCTTGGTTCTCCGGAGATATTTCTTAGAAACGTCGAGGGACGTCAAACGCCTGGAATCTACAAGTGAGTACCGAGGCTGGCGGGCCGGGATGGGGATGCGGGCTCGCGCCCACCCATGCCTCAGTGAAGGGGCCTCCTGAAACTCTGCAGACCGCAATTCAACATTTCCCATCCAGTGAGCATTCAGTAACAGAATAGTAAGGTCACTGTGAGTCAGGGTGGCCTGTAAGGCAAATACATTAGCGTCCTGCTAGGTGCCGCTTTCAGTGGAGCCCAAGGAACGGATGGAGGATGTATGTGGAGCCACCATCCCAGGACTGCGAGCACCGTGAAGACAGGGACCATTTCCATCCGAGTCATGACATGCTTCCCGATACAGAGCAGCAAGGCAAGAAATGTTTCTCCTAGGCAATAAAATATTTCATCGTGTTTTAGCTAATATAGATGGGAAGCAGAGCATCTTTTCCCTCTGAATTTACTAGAAATGATGAAGGGAAGGAAAAGAGGAGGGAAAGGAAAAGTGGCGTCAGAAAATACGCTCATATGTTAGACGTGAGCCACAAGGAAAATATGTTACTTTCACCCACTCCAGAAACGGCATCGAGGTTGTGGGGGATCAATGCTGTGAAAAGATACGCACTGTCCTTTTCGGTTTTGCTCTTTATTGTCACCGGTGGTTGGGGCAGTGGCGCACTGAGGTGTTCTGTCTCCCTGGGCTGTTCGTGTCAATGGATGCCGAAAACAGTCCCCTTTGGAGGACACCGAAGAGAGATCAGTTTCATCCCTTGCTCTCTTCAGCTTCCCAGGCTTCGAATGATGAGAAAAGGAAAACATTTTATTAGGGATCAATCTGTTTCCCAGGGAATCACAGAGGATGGACTATATCGGAGCTGACTTCATTGAGGTGCCACTATTTTATTATTGAAACAGAAAAAATTGTAAGGAAAGTAGATGGTGATGTGTATTTTTTTTTAATCTACCAGGATGATAGCCAAAACATATAAAGAAGGAGGTATTTGTATCAGAAACCCCAGCCGTGGACACTTACTGCAAACAAATACCAACTTAGCTTTCTGGAGGCCAGGCGAAGGAGAGAAACATTGATTCCCATGGTCCTCTGTATCCACTAAGTAGAAAAAGACCAGTTTATCAGGATAAAGGAGTTCTTTGCTGTGGCGAATGTGTAGTTTTTTTTTTAATGATAATTGCTGGAGAGACATTTGTCCTTAGTATTTGCATAAAGGCTAGTGGGTGACAGTTTCATTAAAAGCTATAGAAAATCTTCTAGTCACCTAGAAAAGCCGCTAACCTGCTGTGAGGTTCGGTTTTCTGAGATGTTTTAATGGGATGGCGGAGCAGTGTTATGTAGATGTGTCTGACATTCTGTTGATATGACTGGTCACAGCGACGAGACTTGGAGAAGGCAGAATAAGTGACGCGCTTCAGCCATTCTTTTGTGTAGTCAGCAAGGCTTCAGTCGTTTTACTCTTTGAGGCTACTCATGTGATGGAGTCACTCAACCATCTTCTTGCCAAGGAGGTCTCTGATGTATTAAAGAAGGGTTGGGTTCCCTTAGAAGAAACACTGGACAGAGGACTTTGCTTGGGGCCAGGGCCACTTCCCATCCACTTGGAAGTGGAGAGAAAGGGACGCAAAGCTTTTTCAAGAAGCAGCAGAATATGTCCTCATCGCTTGATTTGGAGAGTCTGAGAACTTTGGGATGGCCCCTGGGGAGTATTTGGGTTTCCCTTCACCCCAGTAGACTATGACAATAAGTTAGACAATAAGTTAAATTTGGCTATTCTTTCCTTTACACCCCCACATAACCAAACATGGCGGCCAGTTGACTAGCGCTGTTGATTGTTATCTGTCGGGATGGTCTGTGGCATGAAGAACAAATCCCTTGTGTCCTCTAAGCAGTAATTGATAGCACTTACTGAGGCCACTGCCGGAGCCGCCAGCAGAAAGAAGGACACCTGATTGCCACGGCTAGAAGGCACAAGCCTGCTTCATCCTTGTGCATTGAGGAACTACTCACGTCCGAGGTTTATTTTCAGGCCATAGCTGCCTCACTGGCTCTGCAACCTTGGGCAGCCCTTGAAGCCATCTTAATGACAAGTCTGTAGTTGATCATGATGGTTTTCCATTTTTTGCAAAGGTGAGCATCGCAACAGGCAGTCCCAGAGACGAGCATGTAAAGCCAGGGTGGCCTTTGTCTGGGTTTCTCTGGCCAACACAACTCACTTGGCAATGCTGGGATCCTGAAGCCAGACTCCGGTTCTGTCTGGAAGGGCGGCCATCTAGCACGGTCTGCGACAGGCATGGCTGGGGGGTGTTAGCATGTGCGCCTTGTGTTCCCAAGTCCCAGCGCCTCGGGCCTGCTGCTTCAGAGCTCTCCTGCCGAGTCCTGGGGACTTGGTTGGACTTGAGATGCTTGCTAAGATGTACGGTGCTGGGGAAGGCTGTGGCATTGAGACTTTAGGGTTTTCTAAAGACAAACTGCCAAGTCTGGAGAAAAATGCATTCAGTCACACGTGGGCATCTTTAACCCCTGATTACTCTCCCTCTGAGACCCTGTGGCTGTGATTCAAAGCACAGCCTTGGGAATAAGCCAAAGGTGGATCTGACTCTTGGCTCTAGCACTTATTCCATCTTGGGCAGCGACTTCAATCCCTCCGTCTGTTTTTCCCTCTGTCGAGGACATAATGCACCTGCCTCTGGAGTTCTTGTGAGAAGTACTTATGAAAAGTGTTTGCTGGCATCGACCTAAGGCACGAGAACCTTGAGCGTGAGGCAGTCAAGAACACAGCAGCGAGCAGGTCTCACAGAGCAAGGCTGTCCCTAGGGTCCTTGTGTGCTGTTCCCCGCCTTCCCCTTCACCAGGGAAGATTTGAAGCTCTCTGTCCCAAAGAGTCCTCAGGGTCATGGAAGACACAGCTGTCAGTCTTGTGAAATGTAGGGCTCCATCTGCCTGTGACAGGGCACTGAAGCTCCGGGTGTTACAGGACAGCCAGCTTCGTCCATGGGGAAAAGGCTGTCACATTGGGGCAGATGACGCCAGAGCCCCGGGCATCCCCTCTCCCTCGGTACCAGTTCCTTTTCTTTGCAAAGCCTGCAGTTCACTCCTCCCGGCATCCCGCTCGGCCCCCGGTGGGCTGGGGACGAGAGGGTGACCGACGGGCCGGGATTCCTGCTGCCCCGCTGCGGCCCCTGCGCGCGAGGCAGAGTAGGTGACATGTTCTTTGGATGCCCTGGTGTTCAAATCTGCATGACACCTGATGTATAGAGAGGGTCCTCTGGGATAATGAACCGCCACTCTGACCTCCTGGTGAGGGAAGCAACTGAGCATGTCCACGCTGAAGAACTGTCTATGGTGACATAGTCTATGTGACAACATATGCTCTGGACGCAAGAGCATGGTTCTGGTGGCTTCTCTGCACTGTCTGGTGCTGGGCTCTTAGCACTCTCTTGATAGAATAAACAGATTAATGAGCCCTGTGATTCTCCTGCGTCGTCTTTTGGAGCCCTCTGGATCTAGACTGGCTGTGCCCTGGGGACGGGTTGGGACATCTGCCGGGCAGTGCAGAAAAGGCCTCGGCAGAGCTGCCAGCCTTTCTGATTGGCTGCATGAGCTCAGTCTGTGTTCATATTGCTCCCTTCAAAGCGCAGAGTCAAAGGGAGCTACGATAAGTAGGAGACCCAGTTACCCAGAATAACGAAGAGAAGGAAGTGTGGGTCCTAGGGGAAGACCCCATCCATACAGCTGGGTGGTCAGAACCTTCCCCAGTCACTTACGGCTTTTTAACTTGAATTAGACACAAGGGGAAATGTTAGCTCACGTCTGGTGGGGAGAGGTTATTTTTTTCCTTTAAGCACTGTCACAGTCTAGGGACCCAAAGGGGCCCAGTCAGGAAAGAGCCCCAAGGCCAAGTAGACAGTCATATAGCCCACAGCCCAGACCCCGGCGTCACACGTGGAAGGCTGCTCCCTCCTTGCTTGTGGGACTGTGGGTGCTCTCTAAGCAGGACACACCCATACACACCCCACACACACATGTGCAGTGCCCACATGCATGTGGGTATTGAGTGACCTGACGTGCAGACAGACACTCGGATCCCAGGCTAAGGAATCAGGCCCTGAAATTAAGTTTGTTGTTCTCTTGATTCTTTCTCCCTGTCATTTTATGAAATCTGTGCAGCCTCCTCTAAGATGAGTGGCCTCACCTTCCCCATACACTCAGGTTTTGCCAGCAGGTCTCCTCTAGGAGCTAAGTGAGCCCTTGCTGTTATTCCTCATTGCCCAGGCTCACAGTCTGCCCGGCAGCGTGCCGCCCACCTGACCCCCATGTGCCGGAGCCAGACCCCGGAGCCCGACCCCGGAGCCCATACACAAGGTGCTCTCTGAGAAGACAGCCGGTCCTGTGACCTTGGGCTCCAAACCCAGTGTGAAGTGATTCAAAAGAGAATGGCCACCAAGGCCACAGTCAGATTCTGAAAGGGTGCTGTCATTGCCACATGCCACAGTGACCTCCAAGCACAGGACAAGTGTCCAGCAGGGCAGTTATAAAAACATTGCCCGGCTCCTTTAGCAGAAACTTAAACTGGTCAGACACCTTGGCTGCATGGATGCTGTGGGCACAAGGGGAGTGTGACACCCAGGGGTGCCGTGACCCACACAGAGACCGGCGGTGCACCAGCAGGCACCGGTAAACTGACCAGGATGCAGAGACACAGCGGACTGTCCATGCGCCCTTGGCCTACACCACGCACCGTACCATCTTTGGGGATGTATTAACTTTATCCCAGCCCATAATTCATAATCCAAGGTGGCGACAGACGCATAGATAGCGAATCATAATTCGGTGCGGTGAGTACTCTCACAGAGAATTAAGTTTAAAAACGCAACTGACTCAGAAACAAGTGAACAGTAACTCCCGCCCGGAGAGGTGTCGGCCGGGAGGATGAAGGGAAGCGCTGTCCGAGGAGGACCTCGATGAATGAGTTAGCAAAGGGAGGACTCAGTCACCTAAGTGCAGCCATGATGGGCATGTGGTCCACGATAGGTTCAAAGAGCAGCTTCCATTTCCAGGGCGTTAAGGGAAGCACGGTGTGGCCAGGGTTTGAGGGCTGACATGGAGGGCCCTCTCCAGAAGGGGCCAAGGACCTTCTCCTCCGGGCAGCCCGCCGGGAAGCCCTGGTGGTGCCGGGGGTGGACCCTGTGACCCCAGAGCGCAGGAGGCCGCTGGTTTCATGCCCTTGGTCCCCCTTTGCTTCCCCAGCACGGAGCCCCGTGTTTTCCCACCTGTCGGCGTCCCTCCAGGGACTCTCCACCATCCGGGCCTACAAGACGGAAGAGCAGTTTCAGGAGCTGTTTGATGCCCACCAGGATTTGCATTCGGGTCCGTAAGTCTCCGCAAAGGGCTTCAAAGCCTGGGGCGTGCTGCGTTCTGGGGCTCGCCGTCCCTCTCGGGTGGTGGCCTCGTGAGCGAGCACGTCTCCGCCTTCCCCCTCGGGCCAGCCCCACGGCCTGTCTTTGCACATCCGCCCCCCTCCCCTGCCCCTTGGCATGACCTGTCCCAGTCCCCTCTGCAGTCCCCAGTCACACCCTGGACTAGCTTGCATTGTCTGTCCGTCACCAGGCCCTGTGACTTTCTGTCCCTTTGGGGCGGGAGTCAGCAAACGTGTGTGTGTGTGTGTGTGTGTGTGTGTGTGTGTGTGTGTGTGTAAAAAGCCAGATAGTAAATATTTGAGGCTCTGTGTGCCGTATTGGCTCTGCTGCCGCCACTCACCTTGCTGTTGTAGCGCAGACGTAGGCCGAGATAACACATCAGCAGATGGCTGTGGCAGTGTTCCAAGAGTACTTGATTTACGAAAAGAGGTGGGGGGCTGTCCGTGGCCCACTGACCATACTTTGACAACTTTTTTCAGAGCACCCAGGGCGGCAATTGAGGAAATCAATTTCTTAATGATCAGATTTGCCACCCATCTGATGTCTGTTATTATTTGCATCAGTGAAGCTTTTTCTCTGTAGAAATTTCAGAATTCCCACCACGTCTGTAAAATCCTGGCTGCTCTTTCCAATCTTTATCATATTTTGAAGATAAAATGGCACTTAGAAAGCCAGCTGCGGATCCCTTGAGTGAGACAGGCTCCTAAGGAATAAACGCTGTGCACAGGGCCCTGTCGTGGGTGTGGAAGGTGCTGGAAACAGACAGGGAGCTGCACTGTTGGCTGTTGGAGAACTGGGAACAGTCAGCCATGTGCAAGGCTGGGCGTCATGTGGAGGCTCAGCTCTGCAAGGAATGACCTACAGAGGCCATTCCCCCCACGTTCTGCAGGACGATCGCGTTCCTGCTTATAACCTGAGGGCTGAAATTTTCCCGGTGCATGCTTCCCACCGCGCCCCTGTACTCAGGCCTTAAGGGTATCGCCCTTAGCATGCAGGAGTCTTCAGGTTCCTTGCATGCGCAACTCTGCCGGCCTACTTCGGGTAGATGTCTCCTGTAGCTCAATGGAGCCAAGCATTGCCCCTCGTTCGACATGGTTAACACGCTCTTTGTGCTTTCTCGTGCTTCCTGCGGTTCACACGTCCAGAGGCCTGGTTCTTGTTTCTGACCACGTCCCGATGGTTCGCCTTGCGTCTGGATGCCATCTGTGGCCTGTTTGTCACTGTCGTTGCCTTTGGGTCCCTGATTCTGGCCAAAAGTAAGTACAGATGGAAGTGACTATTTCTGGTATGATGACAATGTATCGTTGCAAATAGTAAATGAAGGTCTTGCCGCCTTGCCTACTGTGGTGTCCTGTTTGGTCCTCGTGGGTTTATATCGATGCGTTTGCTGCGCGTCAGCTTGGGTTTGATTCTGCAGTGTGGCCCGCATTATAGGGTCATTTCGGTCTGGATGGGTTTCTTTTGTCTTCCTTTGAATGGGATGAGACCTATGCAAATGTAGGAAGCTGACCCTCTGAGCATCCTGGTAGCGTCTGATAGTAGTGAGGCAAGAACCAAGTCTACTGTTCCGCACTTTGCCCAGCTTAGGGCTTTAGGTTCTAGCCTTAGGACTACTTGGGTCTCTGGGTGGGAGGTGCCTGGTGCACTGGATGGAGAAAAGACAGTCACCCTCACTGCCACGTGGGTACCTGATGCGCAGGTGTTGGCATGCACGGCTTGAATTCACCCTCCCTAACGCCTCCGTTTTACATGACCCCATCACAGTATTTTAATAACGGAACCGTGAGAGTCACATTGTAGATTTTAAAACCCTGGCTCTTAGTACCCATTGCTTTGTTTTTAGGGGTTTCCAACCGCAGTGGCCGTGGGCCGAGTAAGTGAAATGACATCGTGGTCCCTGAAACCTAATGAGGAAAGTCTACATGATGGCTTCCTCACCTGTCCCACACTGCCAGGTGTATGTCAGTCCTGTTGGGATTGATAACCTCATTGAATAGCCTTTGTGAATTCATAGTGGGTTTTTTGTTTGTTTGTTTTATTGGGTATCGTGGTCTCAATCAACAGATGGTAAGAGTGTAGCTCTCACTGTTATCGTATGCAGAGTGTTTCAGTATTTTAAAGGCGTCTTCTTGGTAAAGTGCCCGAAGGAGCCGGACTCGAGGTGAATGACGGGACTGACCTCATCCCCCTTCTCTTTCCTCATTTAGCTTTGGACGCCGGGCAGGTGGGCCTGGCGCTGTCCTACGCCCTCACGCTGATGGGCATGTTCCAGTGGTGCGTCAGGCAAAGCGCCGAAGTGGAGAATATGGTAACATTTATCTTCACGTTCTCAGCCTTTTCACGTTCCCTTGCCGTTAACTGGCATAAAAGCACTTCTTATGTAAAATATTAAAACTGTTATTTTTACATCGGAGCTAACAGAGTCTTTTAGATCCTTCTTCCATCTGTTTAAAGTTAGTGTAAAATAAAATATATACATCTTTTTCTCAGCCCGATGTGTGCTATGTCAGCAGGTTTTCTGTTCCTCACAAGCTGTCTTCAGATGTCATGAATGTCTCTGTGGGAGAGAGGTTCTGAAGTCCTGGAAGAGGATATAAGCTTATTTCTTAGAAGCCTATTTATTTTTGTTTCTTAATGGGCCATTCCTCTTTCTTGGCAAAAGAAAAATTCAGTATTTTGAGGTTGGTTGGTTGTTTAATTAATAGGTATCTCTCCACCCCACCCCCATTTGAGCATTTATTCTCGTCTGTGTTGAGCCCCGGGATTTGCTGGTGTCCCATTTCCCTGCTGGCGGGACAAGCTCCTCCCTCTTGGACTTGCATTACGCTTGTTGAGGCGGGCTTGGTCCGTGTGTAAGGTATCTCCTCTTATGAACATTTACAACTTCTCCTAAAAAGGGGAAACAATAAACATAAAATAGTCCCATTTGGCTCTTCTAATCGAGTAGAAAGTGACTGTTGAAATGAGGCTTGATGACAGTCCGGGTTAATCCGTCTGTGACAGATGGCCCTGCTAGAGCACGCGTTACTGATGGGCGGCCGCAAGTATTCTTTTCTTTAACAAAATGCTCTTGTTTTTTATTTCGGTATGAAAAGTGGGTAAAGGGCATCTTGGTGTTCATGTCTCTGGCTCTTTTAGTTTTAAAATGATGTGGAAGGACGTAGCCCCAAATAAAAGTGTCAAAAGATGATGAGCAAGTTTGTCCATCATCCAGGCCTTCATCAAACTGCCACCTCCCTCTTTAGGGACGTTGACACCTGAGATATCCTTAACCCACTGAGAATGGAAACAGAACGATTTGCCTGCAGTCTCTGATCGGCCACAAACAAGACCCTCCGTTTCTAACCTGCGTGATGCCACGGTGTCTTTCAGATGATTTCGGTAGAGCGGGTGATGGAATACACGGACCTTGAGAAGGAAGCGCCTTGGGAGTGCCCGCGGCGCCCGCCGCCGGCCTGGCCCCACGAAGGAGTGATTGTCTTTGACAACGTTAACTTCACGTACAGTCTAGACGGGCCTCTGGTGCTGAAACACCTGACAGCGCTCGTGAAATCGAAAGAAAAGGTTGGTTGAAACCATCTTGCCTCTTAAAAACATCAAGCCAAAAATTGAGCGGCTGCACCTGATTCTTGGCTTCCTCGTATGGAAATTAGATCGGTGGTTACGGGTACATCTTTCTTAGAAACTGACCAGGGACGTGAGTGCCAACATTTCTTTGCCTCGTGCCTGTGCAGCCTCGTGGTGGTTGGTGAGCCCCGGGCCCCAGGGCTGGACCTTGACCTGACCCAGGATACTCGATCCAACATCTAAAGAGTCGTTCCTGAGGTCTTGGAAGTCAACCCTGGCCACGTTGTCACTAGTCCTCCAATATCTAGTTCCTATCGATTCTGACTTCTTTTTATTTGTCAGACCCTTCTCTTTCTTCCTTCCCTGGGTGGTCTTCAGCTCCAGCCCTCCTCTGTCCCTTGCCCTGTTCCATAGACTTGCCCTCCTCCAACCCATACCTTGCCGTCACCCCCTGCCCTCCCACCAGCAGACCGCATCTCTCTAAGACACAGATCTGATCCTTATGGGTCCCCTGCTAGCTCCTGGCCTCGGGGCGCCACTGATGGAAACACAACAAGACCCCAGGTCCTCTCCAGCAGGGGCTGTATGGTCAGCGCTCAGCCACCAGAGAAGAGTCTGCAACCCATGACCTAGTCAGGACTCAGGAACCAGAGCTCCCAGCTGGAGGCAGTAAAGGCCCAGAGACTCACTCAAAGTCAATAGAAGGAAACCCAAGGGCGCAGGGGATGATACACGTGGGGAACCGACAGAAGGTGTGTGATCTGGCCCTCCCAGTGTCTGAGGCACTCAGCTGGGACTGGGGCAGGCTCTTAAATAAGTGGTTAAAGCAGAACAGACGAGACTGTAGAAAGCTCTCTTCCACCCTTCCCATGGTCTCGACTCCTCACGTGCGCCCATGCCCTGCCCTCGGGTCCTGTGTAGATTCTCCCAAAGCATCCGGTTCTCCCAAAGCATCCGGTCCTCCCGGCTCCTGGACCCCAGAGACCCCCTTCCATCCATTATCGGGCTGTTTTCTGAGTCAGCCTGCCTGCATCTGCCTCTGTGAGACCCTCAGTTCTGCCACGGCACCTTATGCGCTTTTTTTCAGATAGCATTTACAGGACACCCATGTTCGCAGAAGGATTTGTCACAGTAGCGAAAGCTGGAAGCAACCCACTTGTCCATCAGGGGGGTTACACGGATAAACAAAATGTGCTAGATGCATACAATGGGAGATTAATCAGCCTTGAAAATGAAGGGAATTTTGACACAGGGAGGAGCCTCGAGGGCAGACACTATGCTAAACGCAATAAGCCAGGCACAAAAGGACAAATGCTGTATGACTCTGCTGCCATGAGGTCAGCAGAGTCTGGTTCATGGAGACAGAAAGCAGCGTGGTGGTTCCCAGCAGCTGGGAGGGGAGGGGAGTGGGGAGTTAGTGTTTGACGGGCATGGTGGGTGTCTCTGCCAGGCAGAAAGAATTCTGGAGATTGGCTGCACAACAGCGTGAGTGCCCTTAACCCTACTGAGCTGTGCACTTAAAAAAAATGGCCACGCTGGTCAGCTTTATGCTACGTGCGTTTTCCTACAATTGAAAAATAAAAGACTGCACTTGCTGAGCCATGCCTTTGCCCTCTGGGGTCGGCTCTCCCAGTACACTGAGGCTTCTGAGATCAGGTTATTTTCGTCTCTGTCCCCCAGAAAACGGCATCCTTCTGGGCACACAGTGCGCGCCGGAGGGCTGCCGGCAGGGAGGGTGAGCAACACGCAGGCATGGGGCGACCAGCAATGACAGCAGACACTCGGGACGGCTCCTGTAAACAACCCATTACCTAGATGTGCTAACTACCTTAAGGACGGCTCTTTTAAGCTTGCCTTCCACCACAGACCCATTTAGTGGACTATAGCCATAATTTCATGAATGATACCCTTACGACATGAAAGAATCAGCGCTCAACTTAATGCCCTAATGATACCTGGGGAGCAGCCTCAGTGAGTCACGTGGCACGAGCCAGCCCCTCATTATCTGCCGTTTCAGTGTAGGTGGGGAACAAGGTGAGGGGGCCGTGTCGGGACACCAGTAACGACAGCTTGTGCTGGGACCCTGGCCCTCGGGCCCTGCCAGGTTTCCCTTTGCCAGGCGGAATCCTGTTAATTTGCACGCTTCTTAAATTTCCCTCGAAACCCGACACTAGGAATTATCTAAGAGACTGGGCCGTACAACTTAGAATCGTAACAGGTTTGTCGTCTTCCATCTAAAACAAAACAAAACACTCCAAGTCATAGGGTTATCTGAGATTCTACAATGTTTGAGGGAAAAGTGAACTTGGAGACTGAGTTAGAGTCGCTCCCGGAGCTTGACTGCTGATTGGTGTCTTCGGCCACTCGCCGTATCCCCTTGAGCTCCATTTGTGTGTTTAGAGCTTGCGTCCAGCCGGCGTAGCTGTGACGTGGTGTCACTCTGCCGCTGAAGACCCCAGGTTTCGTTTCCTCCACACCTGTACCAGCCCCGTTGTTCTGGGGACAGCCCCGTTATTCCGGGGAGACACCCCTTCTCTCTGGCATTTGCATGAGAGTGGCTATTGTGGGGGACATGGGAATGTGTCAACGCAGCAAAACGGTGCTTTATTAAACTTGCATTTATTTCCTCTGCTGTCCCAATTCCTGGAAGTTGTAGTAAACAAGACAATCTAATAGGTACTAAGCAGGAGTCTAATTCACAGAAGAAATAGCAAGGGAAATAAAGAACCAAAATGAGGCACGTAGCGCCCTCGGCCTTCCTGGTGAGATGCTAAACACTGGCTGCATTTTTTCATTTAGATGATTTCGTGGTTGATTTGATCATTTTAGAGAGTACTGGGCCATTTCGAAGCCTTTTCCAGCTCTAGAGGCAGATTGATTTTGGTTTATTATTATTTTTTTCTTAGAGCCATTACTTGGATAATACATTTTACAGCTGTGTACTAGACCTTGCCATAATGTGCAAAAATATTAGTTTCCTACATTTTCTCCTTTTTTACATAATACTTTCTCAGAAAGCCGTCCCTTCGCCCCCAGATGGCCCCGCTGCCCATGCTGCTGTCGGACTCCTCACTGCTCAGACTTGGCCACAGCACCTGCGTCCCCGGGGCTTCTTGGAAATGCAGAGTCTCAGGCCCGCCCAGAGCTCTCGG